>NC_045967.1:16607691-16914357 GCF_010909765.2 Amblyraja radiata | reverse complement strand
GGAGATCCAACACACGATGCAAACAAACCAGCGAGGGACAGACGAAAGGAGAGTCAAAGCCAGGCAGGAAGTCGGGAAATCGCTGGAGAGTCTTGCATGAATGCTGAGAACAATCTGGCACTGTGTGACCGGTGAGGAGAGTCTATATACCGGGTTAATAGGTGATCAGAGGCAACTGAGTGCAACAGGTGAGGAGAGTTGGGCTGATGTGAGGGGAGTGGCAGGCAGGCAGGTGAGGAGAAGGAGGGACCGGTGGAAAAGTACTGGGAAGTGAAGTGGATGAGAATGAGGAGAGGGCAGACTGTGACAGAACCCCCCCCTCAAGGGACGGCTCCTGACGTCCCAAAACAAAACAAAAAAACAATAAAGAAAATAAACCCAATCCCACGCAGAGTTGGGTGGGAGGAGGGAGACCGGAGGGCTAATATTCGTCCAAGACATCCATGTCCGCATCCTCCTCCATAGCATCAGAGGAAAGCTCCATCTCGTCGTCACTGGGCGCCTCAGACGGAAGAGGGGACAGGGTCTCAGGGGCGGCGACCCCTCTAGGAGTGACGGACTTGGACGGCTGGTCGGGATGACGCCGGTGAAACTCCCTGATGAGGGAGGCGTCCAGGATGTGTCGAGCAGGAACCCAAGACCTCTCCTCTGGACCGTAACCCTCCCAATCGACCAGGTATTGGAGACCCCTCCCGCGACGGCGGGAGCGCAGGAGGCGGTGCACCGTAAAGGCAGGGCCTCCGTCGATGAGACGAGGAGGTGGAGGAGGAGGGACTGCGGGGACCAGGGAGCTCTCCTGGACTGGCTTTACTCTGGACACGTGGAACGTAGGATGGACCCGCATGGAACGAGGCAACTTGAGCCTCACAGCCGCTGGGTTGATGACCTTCTGGATCTCAAAGGGACCGATGAACTTGGGTGCCAACTTCTTGCACTCCACCCTCAAGGGAAGGTCCCGGGTCGACAGCCACACCTTCTGGCCCACGAGGTAGGTGGGGGCCTGGGTGCGGTGATGGTTGGCAGCCGTGGCGTAACGGTCCACGGAGCGGAGAAGTGCCGCCCTGGCTTGGGTCCACGTCCTGCGGCAGCGACGAATGAAGGCCTGGATGGACGGGCAGGAAACCTCTTTCTCCAGCACCGGGAACAGTAGAGGCTGGAACCCGTAGGCACACTGGAAAGGGGAGAGCCCAGTGGCCGAGCTTGTCAGGTTGTTGTGGGCGTACTCCATCCACAACAACTGCTGGGACCAGGAGGAGGGATGCTTGGACACCATACACCGCAGCGCCATCTCCATCTCCTGATTCTTCCTTTCAGTTTGGCCGTTGGACTGGGGATGAAATCCGGACGTCAGACTCACGGTGGCCCCCACAAGCGTGCAGAACTCCCTCCAGAACACAGAGGCAAACTGGGGTCCCCGGTCGGAGACCACATCGACGGGGAGACCATGGAGCCTGAAGATGTGGAGTAACATGAGCTCGGCAGTCTCCTTGGCTGACGGAAGCGTGGGCAGGGGCACGAAGTGAGCCATCTTGCTAAATCTATCGACCACGGTCAGGATGGTGGTGTGACCACTGGATGGGGGCAGGCCGGTAACGAAGTCCAGGGAGATGTGGGACCATGGTCGATGGGGTACAGGCAGTGGAAGCAGATGACCCGCAGGAGCTTGGTGTGAGACCTTGTGCTGGTTGCAAACGGGACAGGCGTTGACAAACTCCCGAGTATCCCCCTCCAGCGATGCCCACCAGAACCTCCGTAGCACCATCTCCTTGGTCCGCTGAATGCCGGGATGACAGGCGAGTCGAGAGCTGTGGGCCCACTGAAGGACGTCGGACCGCAGGGCAGAAACCACAAACAGGCGATCAGGAGGGCATGCACTGGGTCCCGGCTGGTTCTCCAAGGCCGCCTTGACCCTCTCCTCCACTTCCCAGGTGAGGGAGGCAACCCTGTGCGAGGACGGGAGGATGGTGTTGGGGCCAGAGGCAGGCTCCTCCTTCGCCAAGAACTGTCGAGAGAGGGCATCGGGCTTCACGTTGCGGGACCCAGGTCGGTAGGAGAGGGAGAAGTTGAAGCGGGTGAGGAAGAGAGACTAGCGGGCCTGATGAGAGTTGTGCCTCTTGGCTGACTGGAGGTATTCAAGGTTCTTGTGGTCAGTCCAAACCAAGAAAGGCTGCTCGGTTCCCTCCAGCCAGTGACGCCATTCCTCCAACGCCAACAGTTCTCGGTTGCCAATGTCATAATTCCTCTCAGCAGGGGTCAGGCGTCGGGAGAAGGCGCATGGATGGAGCTTCTGGTCCCCTGGCAGCCCGCTGGGACAGAACAGCTCCCACCCCCACATCGGAGGCGTCCACCTCCACCACGAACTGTCTCTCTGAGTCCGGAACTTGGAGGATGGGGGCCGATGTAAACCGTGTCTTGAGTGTCTGAAAAACTTCGTCGGCCGCTGCAGACCACCGGAACGGAGCCTTGGAGGGGGTGAGTGCTGTGAGGGGTGCGGCTACAGTACTGTAGCCACGGATGAACCGTCGGTAAAAATTGGCAAACCCCAGGAACCTTTGGAGCTGCTTGCGGGATTCAGGAACAGGCCAGGTGGTGACAGCAGAGACCTTGGCGGGGTCCATCTTGATGTTCCCTTGGCCAACGATGTATCCTAGGAAGGAGACTGATGGGGAGTGAAACTCGCACTTCTCAGCTTTAACGAAGAGCGAGTTCTCCAGGAGCCGATGTGGAACTGCCTGGACGTGGTGTACGTGTTCCTCCTTGGTCCGTGAAAAGATGAGGATGTCATCAATATAGACGAACACGTACTTGTTCAACATGTCTCTGAGAACGTCATTGACCAAAGCCTGGAAGACGGCCGGGGCGTTGGTGAGGCCAAAGGGCATCACCAGGTATTCATAATGTCCCATGGGAGTGTTGAAGGCGGTCTTCCACTCATCTCCCTCTTTGATGCGGACCAAGTGGTAGGCGTTGCATAGATCCAACTTCGAAAAGATGGTGGCCCCCTCCAGGAGCTCGAAAGCAGAGGAGATGAGTGGGAGAGGGTAGCGATTCTTCACCGTGATGCCGTTGAGCCCCCGGTAATCTATGCAGGGACGCAGAGATTTGTCCTTCTTCTACCACGAAGAAGAACCCAGCCCCAGCAGGAGACGAGGAGGGACGGATGAGACCAGCAGCCAAGGAGTCGTTTATGTATTTCTCCATGGCGCCTCTCTCAGGGGCGGACAGGGAGTAAAGGCGACCCCTAGGAGGAGCGGAACCAGGCAGGAGGTCTATGGCGCAGTCATAGGGCTGATGAGGAGGAAGGGAGGTGGCCCTAGACTTGCTAAAAACCTCCCCAAAGTCATGGTACTCGGCTGGGACCCCCGTCAGATCTGGAGCAGAACTGGAGCATGTGGCCGGTTGAGGAGCTGAGGCTTGCTTCAGGCACACTTGGTGGCAGAAAGGGCTCCAACCCAAGATGACCCCCGTCCTCCAGTCGATGTTGGGGTTGTGTCGCCGAAGCCAGGGGTAACCCAGGATGAGGGGAAGACGGGGAGACAGCAGGATGTGGAACTGGATGGTCTCATGGTGATTACCAGACAGGAGCATGCGCACTGGGACCGTCTGGTGAGAAACAGTCCCCAGGAGATGGCCGTCGAGGGCGTTGGCAGGAACAGGTTCAGGCAGGGGAACACAACTGATGCCAAGCTGGTGGGCTAGTTCCTTGTCCATAAGATTAATTTCACAACCAGAGTCTATGAAGGTGGCAAGGGTGTGAGAACCATCAGACAACAGCAGACGGGCATGACAAAGAGGGCGTCGGGCAGAGGAAAGTTCAGAGGTTCGACTCACCAGTAATTCCTCCGCTACTGGTGAGTCTGGCCTTTTGCTGGACACTTGGGGATGTAATGACCCGCCAGGCCACAGTAGAGACAGAGGTTCCCCCGACGCCGATGTTCCCGTTCCTCGGGGGTGAGACTGGTGCGACCCACCTGCATGGGTTCGGATTGCCTCGACGGTTGCCCCGACGAGGGTAGTCCAGTCTCCGGAGGAAAACGAGCTTGGGTGGATAGCTGGTGGTCCGCCTGTCCCTGTCGCCTCCCCCGACATCTCGCCAGGATGCGTCGGTCCAGACGGGTCGTTAGCTCGATAAGCCCATCCAGAGAAGAAGGAAGGTCGTGGGACACCAACTCATCCTTGATGTAGTCATTCAAGCCCAGCAAGAAGGCGGATGAGGCGCTGTCCTGAACGGCTGCCTGTCCTGCAGCTGTCCGTTTTTTTTCCCTTCTTTTTTATTATTTTTAGTACGTTGAGTGTGTAGTCAGGGGGCCTAATCTTTTTATGTGTGGGGGGTGGTGGGGGGGAAGGGGGAAACTGCTTTTCGAGTCCCTACCTGGTCGGAGGGGTTGCATTCATCCGAGCAGCGTCTTCGACCTGTCCTTGCGGCCTACCAGCGGGTCCTGGAGCGACGTTTCCCTGAGGGGACCTGGCCAGAACATCGGCTTTGGCGGCGGCGCAGAACATCGGCTTGGCGGCGGCGCAGCGCTGGAGCGCTATTGCGGAGCGGGCGATGCCTTTCCTGGGTCGCCGCGCTGGAACTCCAGTATGCTGGGACCGCAGATGAGAACATCGTGGAGCCGCGGTTCTGTGGAGCGGCCAGCTGCGACGCTGAACTTTACATCCCGGAGCCTGGGATCTCTTGCTGAGATCGCCAGTGTGTGGAGCACCGTCCGGCGCGGTCTGTTGGCTTGGAAGCCGCGGTCTCCGGTGGGAAGGCGGCCGTTCCGGGCACCCCAAGCCGCTGGGGGTTCTCCCGACGCCGGAGCACCATCACCCGGCAAGAACATGGGGCGCCGTGGTGGCGACTGTGGAGGCCTCAATTAGGCCCGACTTTGGGTGGACAAGAGGATGGGGACTGGACTTTGTGCCTTCCCCCATAGTGGGAATCACTGTGGGGGGATGTTTTTGTGTTGAACTTCTTTTTGAATGCTATGTTGTATTTTTATTAGTGTGCTGCAAGGACATCAGAATTTCCCCTGAATAAGGGGATTAATAAAGTTTAATCTAATCTAATCTAAGAAAGCATCACACTGGGCCGGGGCATTCCAATCACTCTGACGGGCCCTGGTGCGAAAGTCGATGGCGAAGTCAGCGAAGCTCTGGTTCCCCTGGCTCAACCCCAGCAGACCTCCCGCAGCGTCCGGACCCATCGAAACCTCACCGAACACCTTGCGAAGCTCCGCGGCGAAGGCCTGGAAAGAGGAGCAAACTGGCGTGCGTCACTTCCATTCAGCCGTTCCCCACAGCCGAGCTCTGCCAGTCAGGTGATTAATGGTAAACGCCACTCTCGCCGCTTCCTGGGCGAAGGTGTAGGGCTGTAGGGCGAAGAGAATGGAACAGTTCATGATGAATAGGTTGCAGCCCTCTGGGTCTCCAGCGTAGCGCTCCGGGGTTCCCACCCGGGGCTCAGGTGATGGTGCTGGCGGACCGGGAGCTGGTGCTGTCGGAGCCGGAGGCGAAGCATGGGGTGTAGCCTGGGAGAGGGTGGTCGTCAGCTGTTGGACCTGGGTGGCTAGTGCAACCAATGCTTGCTCCTGGTTTGACACAGCCTGGCGAACCTCAGAGTTGGAGGCAGTGAGCATAGCTTCGTGCTGCAGGAACGTGTGCTCAATCCTCTCGAAGCGGTTTGACGGAGACGTTGTGTGCGCTGAGTCCATTGTTGGCCAGATTGTACTGTAACGGGTATAGCTTGGACCCAATAGCAGCACAGAATCAGGCAGGTATAGTTGGTAACGAACTTTATCACGATACTGTAACACAGAGTAGTAACACAGGAATGGGTACACCGTACTCACACAGAGCCTCAGGATTGAGCGAGGGTTCCGAAGAGGGGCAGGCAGGAGACGTAGTCGGGGTAGCGGAAGGTCCGGTAACCAGGAGATCCAACACACGATGCAAACAAACCAGCGAGGGACAGACGAAAGGAGAGTCGAAGCCAGGCAGGAAGTCGGGAAATCGCTGGAGAGTCTTGCATGAATGCTGAGAACAATCTGGCACTGTGTGAACGGTGAGAAGAGTCTATATACCGGGTTAATAGGTGATCAGAGGCAACTGAGTGCAACAGGTGAGGAGAGTTGGGCTGATGAGAAGGGAGTGGCAGGCAGGCAGGTGAGGAGAAGGAGGGACCGGTGGAAAAGTACTGGGAGGTGAAGTGGATGAGAATGAGGAGAGGGCAGACTGTGACAGTATAAGCAGTGGAGATTAATTTAACTTGGCAGCTTAATGGATATTGTGGGCAAAAAGACACATTCCTGTGCTGTACTGTTCTATGATAGCAGTTGATGAATCCATGATGTTCCCATAAGCAGTAGTAAAGCACAACATGCCAAATGATTATGGAATACTCGTATTTATGTTGCAAATTTAAAAAGGCAACTAGCATCATCAAAGACCCACTCCACTCTGGTCACACTCTCATTTTACCCCTGCCATCGGGAAGAAAGATATAGAAGCATGCAAACTGTACTATCCAAATTTCATAGTTCTGTTTGGGACCTATGACAATAAAACACTCTGGACTCTTGAACTAATAGAACATTGAACAATACAACACTGGAACAGGCCCAACAGCCCACATTTTCTCTGCTGAACTTGATGCCAAGTTAAATTAACCTCCTCTGCTTAAAAATGATTAATATCCCTTCATTTCCTGTATATCCATGTGCCTATCTAAAAGCATCTTAAATGCCACTATCGCATTGTAAATTGCTTGTTCTAAGCTTCCCCCCAGTCTAGTTTCAGTCAAAAGCCACTGAATCCTGCACTTGATCAACTAATCTTTATTTTGACAAAACACAATTACAGTTACAGTTCCCACCACTGTATCTAACCACCGCGGGTTCGATCCTCGTATCTGCCTGTTCTGACTGTCTATTCTATCTATGCCCCTTATAATTTTATATACTCTGTTTTGTCCCCCTACAACTTCTTGAATTCCAGAGGAAACAATCCAAGATTGGCCAATCTCTCCTTATAGCTAATGCCTCCTAATCCGGACAGCATTCTGGTAAACCTCCTCTGCATCCTTTCCAAAGCATCCACACCCATCCTGTAATAAGGCAACGTTAAAATGTCCTATGGTGAACTGAAGTTAGAGAAGCACTTTTAGAGCATTGTTAGTTCATTGGTTCAATGATTCAATGGTGCTTTATTGTTACATGTGCAAAGAGCAACTGCACAGTGAAATGATTTTCTTACAAACAGTCCAATAAAGTACTGTCATACCTAAGCACATCCCGGATTAGCAATTGTACTGAAATAGTCCATTGAGCGCGCGAACAGTGTCCATTCCAGGCAAGCCCCAGGCTGCTGCGGGCCTCCAGCCGTTGCCTTCTTTGGACGAGTGGATCGATCAGCAAACCAACGTCCTCTCCTCGCCCGTCAACCTTTGCTCCCTGGGGGCGTCTCCCACAGCCGATCATGAGTGTGCAGCAGGCCAGACCCCAGTTCCCTCTCTTCTACCAGCCTTGTTCCCCACCCATCGTGTTCATCGTCATCACTGGCTCCATCCTCCTGGTCTCTGGTCTATGAGAGGCCAGCAGTGGTGGCTAGGTGAGCACCACTTCCAGGCCGGCTGTGTTTCAGGCCACAGACCGTCGGGTCTTACGGTCGGCCACGGCCTGTGTCTCGGCAGCTTCGCTGTAGTCTACGGTGCCCTGTGTCTGTAATGTGGAAATGGTGAAGCCAATTTGTCCGCGACAAACTCACCATGACAATGAGGAGATAATGATCAGATAAATTATTTTGCCACTAGTTATAGTCATACATCACAGACACAGGCCCTTCTGCCCAATTCGTCCACGCCAACCCCAATGCCCCATCTAAGCTAGTCTCATTTACCCACATTTGGCCCCTATCCCTCTAAACCATTCCTATCCATGTACCTGTCCAAGTGTCCTTACAATGCTGTTATTGTATCTGCCTCAACTACCTCCCCTGGCAGTTGCCCCTCAGGTTCCTATTAAATATTTCCCGTCTCAACTTAAAAGTTGTCCTCTTGTTTTTTTAATTCCCCTGTCCTGGGTAAAAATCTCTGTGCATTCACCCTATCTATTGCCCTCATCATATCATACAACCTTATAAGATCACCCCTCAGCCTCATATGTTCTAAGGAATAAAGCCTTTGGAATGCAGTTAGCAGAGATATAGTTCAGGCCTCAACTACTCTACTCAAAGTCCTCGATGGCTTAATACGTGGATTTTTGAGCTGATTCGTGTTGCACTAATTTCAAAGGCTGTAAAGTGGTTCAGTTTCAAATATTAGGAAATATTGTGAGGAGGCAGGATATTTCTGAAGCACTTACAATATTGAAGTTCATGCTTTAGGTGCACATAACCTCACAGACAACAATAAACATCTCTAGCCGACACAGCCATAATTGGCTTCAGTGAAGCAATAGGAATATTTATTAAACATTTTCAATACCAAAACACTGCACATGTGTAATTAAAATGGTAACATTGATATCGATCTAGATGTTCACAAGCCTCCAAATTGATTTGCCTCATATAGATAAATAGATCAAGAGGCTTGGAGACACAAGAGGCTGCAGATGCTGTAAAGCAAAGAAAAACAAATCAAAGTGCTGGAGGAACTCAGTGGGTCAGGCAGCACCAGTAAAAACAAAGGTATATTCAATGTTTCAGGCTTTGCATGAGTCTCTGAAGCAGTCTTAGCCTGAAACATTGAGTACCCCTTTGCCACCACTGATGCTGCCTGACCCACTGAGTTTGTACATCAGGGGTATCTAAGATAGTTGCATTCAATATAAAATAGTCTAATCCTTGTAAAATAAAACCTCTGGACTTGAATACTGGAAAGTTTACAATTTCACCGTGATCTTTCCAATTCTAAATATTAACATACTACACACAGAAGAGAATGCCATGGTTCGATTCTGATTATGGGTCCTGTCTGTAGGGAGTTTGTACATTTTCCCTGTGACCATGTGGGTTTTCCCTGGATGCTCTGGTTTCCCCCAACACTCCAAGGATATACAGATTTGTAGGTTAATTGGCTTCAGGTAAAATGGTAAATTGTCTCTCGTGTGTAGGATGGTGCTAGTGTGTGGGGATCGCTGGTCGGCATTGACTCAGTGAGCTGAAGGGCCTGTTTCTCCACTCTATCTCTAAAGTCTAAAATCTAATGAGAATAGGACTCAAAAGGACACGCATTCACATTGTATTTTAGGGCTAATAATGCCTGATTTTTGAATTCACAATTTGCCCTATTTAATTGATCTTAACTCTTTAATTGAAGCTTGAAATTTTGCAAATGAACTGGGTTATTAATTCTGTTGGCATATTAGCATTTTAATAAATGATGATAATACAAGCATCCTGCCTATAAAATTTAATCTATCACCATTACATCCAGCAGTTAGAATATAGGGCATCTTTTAATGAATCCTAAAAATTTATGAACTGTATAGATGTTTGGTTATCTTTGATTCAATGAAAACCTTTCCTTACGGTGAAATAACCATTGATGGAAATGTTTCAAGTGCAAAGCAAATAACATCAAGGAAAGTGGCCACATGCTTGATTCTTGCACACATGTTTGGAATAACTTGCTTCAATGATTGATGGAAAGATACAGCATGGCAACAAGGCCTTCAGCCCACCAAGTCCACACCGACCATCGATCAGGGCAGCATGGTGGCGCAGTGGTAGAGTCGCTGCTTTACTGCGCTTGCAGCCCTAAAGACCCGGATTCGATCCCGACTACGGGTGCTGTCTGTACAGTTTGTATGTTCTCGCCATGACCTTCATGGGTTTTCATTGCGATCTTTGGTTTCCTCCCACACTCAAAGTCCTCCAGGTTCGTGGGTTAATTGGCTTGCTATAAGTGTAAATTGTCCCTAGTGTATATAGGATATTGTTAATGTGCGGGTATCGCTGGTTGGTGTGGCCGAAAGGCTTGTTTATGCTGCATCTCTAAACTAAAAAAAAATAAACACCCATTCCCACTAATGTTTTTTTTTTTTTTTTTTTTTTTTTTTCCAGTTGCTCTACTCTTGGAATGTTCTTTTTTTTTCCCCACTAATGTTATCCCACATTTGCACAATGGCACACCTGGTAGATCTACTGCTTAACCTAGCGCCAGAGACCCAGTTTTGATCCTGATCTCGGGTGCTGCCGTGCACATTCTCCTTGTGACCACGTGGACCTCCTCTGGGTTCTCTGCTTTCTGTCCACATCCCAAAGACATGTGGGTTTGTAGGTTAATTGGCCCTCTGTAAAATACTCGTGGGAGTTGATGAGAAAGTGAGTTAACCAAAGAAATAGTGTGATTGATGGCCAGCATGGACTTAGTGGGCCGAAGGGCCCGTTTCCATGCTGTATCACTAAACATTAAACAAAATGAGGAAATGGCAATGATGCCATTGTTTTGTGAATAGCTAGTATGAAATTAGCAGGCCAAATGGCCTCCTTCGATGCAGAAACAACTCACTGATTTCACTGTAGGATCGATTATAGAAGTGCTGCTCCAAAGGTCAACGGATACTGATTCAATTGTTGCTGTGTAAAGGGAATTGAATAAATATCTGACGAGGAAAAATGCTGCTGAAATATATCAAAGGAGGAATTAAATGGATTGTTCCTTTACAGAGCCAGGCTGAGAATATGAATCTGAGTTCCAATTGCAATAAGGCTTTTTAGAGAATGTTCGGTTCAGTTTCCAGGAATCAGAAAACGAAATAAAATGTTGGCAGCAATAAAAGCAACCATGAATCTGTAAGCAATCTTACAGAGTAGAAATTATTTGGTTCAGCAATGCTGTTCACAGAAAGAGACCATAAGTTATAGGAGTTGTGAAAGTACCTGCCTCAACTACCTCCTATGGCAGCTACACCCAACACCCTCTGTGTGAAAAAGTTACTACTCGGGTTCCTATGAAATCATCCCCATCTCGCCTTAAACCTATGTCCTCTGGTTCTTGATTCCTCTACTCTGGGCAAGAGAATCTACCCGATGTACTCCTCGCATGATTTTGTACACCTCTTTGAGATCACCCCTCTTCCTCCTGCGCTCCAAGGAATAAAGAACTAGCATGCTCAACCTCTGCCTTTGAGTCCATTCCATTCCTTGCATATTCATGTATCTAAAAGCATCTTAAACGTCACTATTGTATCTGTTTTCTCCACCACCCCTCTTTGTCCACTCTGTGTAACCCCACGCATCTTCATTAAACTTAAAGTCAAAGGACAAAGGGGTTAATTAAGAGGGAGGGGGGGGGGGGGGGGGAGAGAGCATTAAATCAAACTTGCGGGGAATATAAAAACTGAATCTAAAAGTTTATTTAGATAAAGATTGGTGGACAAATGTAGGTCCCTTATAATCCAAGACAGGCAAATTTATAATGGGAAACAAGGAAATGGCAGAACAGTTAACGAGTGGTTCTGCCTTCACCAATGAAGACACAAACAATCTCCCAGAAATACTAGGGGACTGAGGATCTAGTGGGAGGGAGGAACTGAAAGGATTCCGCATTAGTCAGGAAATGGCTGTTGGGACTGAAGGCAGATAAACCACCAGGGCCTGATGATCTGCATCCCAGAGTACTCAAATCGGTGGCCCTAGAAATTGTGAATGCATTGGTGATCATTATCCAATGTTCTCTCGACTCTGAATCAGTTCCTGTGGACTGGAGGGTAGCCAATATAACCCCACTTTTTAAGAAAGGAGGGAGAGAGAAAATGGGGAATAATGGACCAGTTAGCCTTACATCGGTAGCAGGGAACATGCTTGTGTCGATTGTTAAAGATGTTATAGTAGCGCATTTGGAAAGCAGTGACAGGATCGGTCAAAGTCAGCATGGATTTATGAATGGGAAATCATGCTTCACTAATCTTCTGGAATTTTTTGAGGATATAACAAGTAGAATGGATAAGGGAAAGCCAGAGGATGTGGTGTATCTTGACTTTCAAAGAGCATTTGACAAAGTCCCACACAAGAGATTAGTGGGCAAAATTAGACCACATGGTATTGGGAGTAGGGTATTGACATGGATAGAGAACTGGTTGGCAGACAGGAAGCAAAGAGTAGGAATTAACAGGTCCTTTTCAAAATGGCAGGCAGTGACTAGTGGGGTACCACAAGGCTCGGTACTGGGACCCCAGTTATTTACAATATATATTAACAATTTAGACAAGGGAATTAAATGTAACATCTCCAAGTTTGCGGATGACACAAAGCTGGATGGCAGTGTGAGCTGCGATGAGAATGCTATGAGGCTGCAGGGTGACTTGGATAGGTTGGATGAGTGGGCAGATGCATGGCAGATGCAGTATAATGTGAATACATGTGAAGTTATCCGCTTCGGTGGAAGCCAGATTATTATCTGAATAGTGTCAGATTAGGAAAATGGTGCAACAAGACCTGTGTGTGCTTGTATATCAGTCACTGAAAGTAAGCATGCAGGTGCAGCAGGCAGTGAAGAAAGCAATGGCATGTTGACCTACATTGCAAGAGGATTTCAATTTTGGAGCACGGAGGTCCTACTGCAGTTGTACGGGGCCCTGCTGAGACCACACCTGGAGTATTGTGTGCAATTTTTGTCTCCTAATTTGAGGAAGGACATTATTGCTATTGAGGGGGTGCAGCATAGGTTCACCAGGTTAATTCCCAGGATGGCAGGACTGATATATCATGAAAGAATGGGTTGACTGTGCTTGTATTCACTGGAATTTAGAAGGATAAGAGCATTCTTACAGTAACATATAACATTCTTAAAGGATTGAACAGGCTCATGCAGGGAAAATGGTCCCGATGTAGGGGAAGTCCAGAACCAGGGGTCACAGTTTAAGAATAAGGGGTCGGCCATTTAGGACTGAGATGAGGAAAAACTTCTTCACCCGGAGAGTTGTGAATCAGTGGAATTCTCTACCACAGTAGGCAGTGGAGGCCAATTCACTGGATGTTTTCAAGAGAGAGTTAGATTTAGCTCTTCGAGCTAAAGAATCAAGTGATATGGGGAAAAAGCAGGAAATAAGGAACTTATTTTAGATGATCAGCCATGATCATATTGAATGGCAGGGAATGGCCTACTCCGTCACCTATTTTTCTATGTCTTCTATGTTTCTATTTCATGGGAGGTAGGGATGGGCATTCAATTCAAGCTGCTCACGTAGCCAAAAAAAAGCTGTGCAGAAAAGTGGAAATGGAATTCAATCTGAAGAAATGTAAGGGAGAGTTGCGACAGGGCAAGAGAGTAAAATGGAATGTATGGAGAGTCGTTAACACAGATACTTCTGAGTATGTCCATGGATACACAAAGCTAATAGACAGGTCAGTGGGGTGGCGATGCATACCTATTTTATGAGCCAAGATATATAATGTACGAGCAGGGAGGTTATGCTGGAACTGTTTACAACACTCATTAGGTTACAGTGTAAGTACTACATACACATCCGGTCACCACATTATACACAAGATTTGTTGGAGTTTGAGATAGTGCAGATGGGATTTCCCCCCATTTCTATGTTGAGAGATTGAATAGTCTTGAGTTGTGTTACTTTATGTGCAGGAAGGAACTGCAGATGCTGGTTTAAACCGAAGATAGACACAAAAAGCTGGAATAACTCAGCGGGACAGGCAGCATCTCTGGAGAGAAGGAATGGGTGACAATTCGGGTCAAGCCCTTGTTTGTAACGGGCTGACCTAGACTAAAATAAACACTGAGTACTGGTGTAACTCAATGGGTCAGGCAGCATCTCTGCAAAATATGGATCGGTGATGTTTTGGGTTGGGCACCTTCGTCATTATTAATTTTCACTAGTTCAGGGATCTTAAATGAGGGGTACACATTTAAAATAATCTTGGAAGTATATGAGTGGGAATAATGATTTTTATTTCTCAAAAAGCAGGGGGTTCCGAGTTAAAGGCATTCACAGAAGGATTTAAGTGGGAATGAGGCTTTTCTAGGTGGTGGAGTCAGAGATACTCATCACATTTAAACAGTACCTGAGTGTGGACACCTGTGACTTTTATGAGTAATGCCCCTGTCCCACTTAAGAAACCTGAACGGAAACATCTGGAGACTTTGCGCCCCACCCTAGGTTTCCGTGCAGTTCCCAGAGGTTTCCGTCAGTCTCCCTAATGGTCGAAAGTGGTTTCCGCTTCTTCTATGTTCCGGGGATTATTTAAAAAAATTCAAAACCGGCCGCGACTAAAAATAGGTTGCCGTTTTAAAAATCGGTAATTTTTTAGTCGAAGCCAGTTGTGATGCTAGTTGAAGGTGGTTGCTGGAGGTTGCAGGTAGTGGAAGGTCTTACCTTCCACTAACTGCAACCTCCGGCAACCACCTGCAACCTCTGTTTTTTTTCCAGGTCGCATCTCTGGTCGCTCTGCAGCCTTCCATCGATGGAACCTCCTCGGTCTGACTTGAGCCCCACCATGGGGCGTGGACCTAACATCGGAGCTGATCCCTTGCCTGGGATCGCTCCAACCACGGCCTGCGGATTTATCATCAAGAGCTTGCAGTCTCAGGAGAGGCTGAGTCGGGAAGCTCCAACAACACAGAGGCTCGACCAGCTCCAACCCGGGGTCTGATCGCCAGCGCCGGGGAGCTGACATCTCCCCGATCCAGGAGCTGATCGCCCTAATGCAGAGGGCCCAAACTCCACCGGCTGTAGGAGTCAAGATCAACCCGTTAACAGAAGGCTCGAGGCCCCCGACTGAGGGAGAGCAAAGAAGGGAACAGATGTTAACTTTTTTTCGCCTTCCATCACAGTGAGGAATGTGGATGAGTCATTGTGGTGGATGCTTATGTAAAAATGTATTTTGTGTGTTCCGTTGCTTTTTATTTGTATGACTGACTTGGCAAATGAAATTCCTCGTATGTTGCAAAACATACTTGGCTAATAAATATTATTGTGATTGTGATTTTAAGTTATATAACTCATCTTAGATACTGATTTTTTAATATAACTCATCTTAGGTACTTGATTTTTTATTGGTTTGAGGTGCTTCATCCACACCTTGATGTAGCCAGGAGAGCTGCAGGGACAGCAGTCTCTAAAACATTTAAGAATGTCAAGCCTTAAGTCATGCCACAGCTCCTAACGATGCTTCTCGGAGAATGTTTGACGGCACCCTATTAAAGTTCTGCAGCTTTACCCATTAATACCCATTTCCGGATAATGAAAGGACTAGGTAGAGTGGATGTGGAGAGGATGTTTCCAGTAGTGGGATAATCTAGGACCAGAGGGCATAGTCTCAGAAGTAAAGGATATACCTTCAAAATGGAGATGCACAGGAACTTCTTCAGCCAGAGGGTGGTGAAGCTGGGGAATTATTTGCCACAGATGCCTCTGGCAGCCAAGAGGGGGGAGGGGGCACAATGCCACAGTGGTTGAGTGTCTGCGCCAGAGTCCCAGGTTCAATTCTGACTACGGGTACTATGTGCAGAGTTTACACGTTCTTCCAGTGAATGCATGGATTTTCTCCTGGTGCTCTGATTTCCACCCTCTAAATGTGTACAGGTTTGCAGGTTAATTGCCTTCTGGAAAATTGTAAATTGCTTCTCGTGTGTAGGTTAGTGTTAGTGCATGAGGTGATTGCTTCTTCTTCTTCTTGCGTATGGCGTGCACAGTCTCATGTTGCAGGACAACTGGTTCTATGTGATCTTATTTGATTGTGCATGCCAGGTTGATTGCATTTGTCGAAACAGGGCGGACCATGTGAAGATTGCAATCTCCCACCCCAGGTGATCACTGGTCAAAGTGGACCTGGTGGGCTGATGAGCCTGTTACTACACTGTATCGCTGAACTAAAATTAAACTGACCTAAGAGTGAGTGGATGTGAAAAAAATATTTCCAGTAGTGGAAGTGTCTGAGACAGGAGGGCACAGCCTCAGAATAAAAGGACAGACTTTAAAAGATCGAGATGAGATTTCTTTATCCAGTGAGTGGTGAAGCTATGGAATTTATTGCCACAGATGGTTGTGAGGGGTAAAGCGATGGTTATTTTTAAATTGTAGATTGATACTTTCCAGATTAGGAAGGCTATGGGGAGAAAGGCTATGGGGAGAAAGCAGAAGAATGAGGTTGAGAGGTAAATTGGATCAGCTGTGATTGAATTGCAGAGTAGACTTGATGGGCTGAATGGCCTGATTCTGCTCCTATGTCTTATAAGTGTGCAATGTGCCATTGTGACCGGCAATAATAAAAACACTAATATACATCTATCCCTTCTCACAGTTTGACTGTGTTGATTAGCAGATGGTCAAATTACAGAAAAAGATCTTGACCTTGGGAAACCTTGTAAAATGGGGGGTAATAAGTCCAGCGTACATTTAACATCTCTCTCCATCTTCTTTCACAATAAAAATCAAAGCCAGATTACCCAACATGTGTCAAGCCCTTTGATATTGCTTGGCATCAGTCCTACCAAACTCTGTCAGACTGCATCTGAAAGTCGAACACATTTCATTAATATATCACGCATTATATGGGCTGCAGGCAAAGAGCTCAATGTGGAAATTAAATTCAGTCTGAGATCTCAAGGTACTCAAAAAGAAACATTGTTCCTCTCGGTTGCTGTGACAACAATTCTTAAACTATGTGAAAACAATATCATAGTTCAAGACTTCCTCACGGAGCATTGAGCATCTGAATTGTTTTGTGGTAATTAATATATTAACATTCATTGTCATAAGTAGATTTGTGTAAATTCGAGGGTAACAGATCAGAAAGAAGGCTCTTGTATATTGAGGGTTGAATGAAAGAAGAGAAGAGGCAATAAACAGCTCATTGTACAATGCAAGAATGCTGAATTATTTCCACTCTGTAAATAGAAATGTTTAACTTGCATTTTGTTAATTGGCACAGCAGCGAATCGGCCACCGCAATCAGAATTCATGCACCACTCTCTAGTGTTTGCCTGTACAAAGGGCCTTAAGAATTATAACAACCTAGAAATTTTAATATTCCACGCTATGGTGCTTTGCAGTAAGTTGGTATAGGGAAGGAAAAGTTGCGGATACGCTGCAGCAACTGTTTCTTAACAAAAGTAGCAAGTAGAGAGAACTGTGCTGTAATGCCTGAAAGTCAGATTCACTCCTGGGTCTCTTTCTTTCCTCAGCAGCCATCAAAGGCGACCCCGTGAGGTTTATGCCGAGAGAAATACAAAAAGGAAGACTGACACAGTGCATTAAAATAAAAACAATGAAGGGATATGATTCTGCATAGCAGCTGTCAATGTCATAGTACCTCTGAAGGTTATCCTCAGCTAATTAGAGTGTAGTTACTGTGGCAACCATCTCCCACAAATGTGCTTTGCTTTGGCTTTTACACTGTTAGTTAAGAATGGTGTCTTAGATACTTGGAGAATTCCCCTGCTTTTATTTGATCTATTATATATTTTGCAGACTCATCCTGGAGGGGAAGTCTCCCAATGATGCAGCAATCCTGCAATGAGATTAACAGTTCACGGTGTAGCACAGTGGCAAAGTGGTAGAGTTGCTGCCTTACAGCGCAGAGACCCGGGTTTCATCCTGACTGCAGGTGCTGTCTCTATGGGTTTGATCATTCTCCCTGTGCCCGCCTGGGTTTTCTTCGGGTGCTCCGCTTTCCTTCCACACCCCAAAGACGTGCGGGTTTGTAGGCTAATTGGCTTCCGTTAGAATTGTAAACTGTCGCTAGTGTATGGGATAGTGTTAAGCGGCCTTTTCACGGGGCGAGTTGACGCAAGATGTCACCAGAGTGAAGAGGTCGTGGTCCAGCACGAGTCTCGCACGATATAACGGCAGTAGATAAAGAGTTCCCACGGTACTCGGCATTTCTGCTATTTGTGCGAGTGAACTTGTCCGTTTCCCGAGCTTTCCCGTTAAATCTTGAATGAACATCGTGAATTACACGTGACACAAATGATGTAACTTTTTTTTTCACACACTATATATATCCTCCCTTGGTTGAATTGGCTTATTTGGAGACATATTTTACTGTGTATGTGGGAGACACAGATGGACTGAGCACAGTACCTCGGTCTTACTGTGTGTGGGAGAGGGGGAGAAAGAGACGTACACTCACAGAGGCAGAGTCTCTCAGCCTGTGTAAGAGGGAGGGAGAGAGAGAGAGAGGCACACACAAGGTGGATGTGAAATCTCACCTGCCTGTTTCAGTGACAGACACCCGCCGTCAGTAAATGAAGACACCCCCATCTGTCTCCCCCTCCTCTCCCTCGACTCCCCCAACTTTCTCTCCCAACTCCAGTCCCGTCCCGACCCCCTGGGAAACTGAATAGAGCAACAGTCAACTGCTGCCTGTGCGCTGATATGACAATAAAGGCTACTTTACTTTACTGAGTTAAAGAGTTCCCACGGTAGACTGTAAAACTGGGACCCTGGTTCTGGACTCCCCCAACACCGGAACCCTTCTTCAGACAGCCTAATCGGAATTGAGTCTGAAGATGTGTCTCGTCCCGAAACATCAGCTTTTTTTCTCCAGAGATGCTGCTTGACTCGCTGAGTTACTCCAGCTTTTTGTGTCTGTCTTCGGTTTAAACCAGCATGTGCAGTTCACTCCTTACACGGGTCTCTGTACAACATTGATTAGTAGCGTTCCGGACCCCTGGACCCGAGGACTCCGACCTGTATCTCTCAAAGAAGTACATGTGAAAAATTTCTCACGGACCATAAAAATGCGTAACCTTTCAGTAAAGTCCCTTTTAAAGTCCCTTTTAAAGATTATAGTTATTTTCTTGAATCTCATTAACATAACTCATGAATAAGTTGATGTCCATATGCGGATGCAAATCTTTATTTTTATTTATTTTTTAAATTCAATCCCACATAAGATAATTTTTACTCACCGTTCCCTCTGTCCAGCTTCCGGGTTCACCGTTCGCAGGAGTTCCCACGGTACCCGCAAGAGTTATTACGGATATCGCACTGGCCACTACGTTCATATAATGTTGCTATACTCAACCACAAGTGTACAAGTCACTCTTGGAGAAATTCAAACTTTCTTGAATTTTCTCCCGAGTGACCAAGTTACACGATGACCTGCCGTTAGCGCTACGGTGGTCCACGGTGGTCCACGAATGCCGTACTGTTATCGCACGAGGTTCCCACGATGTTAAACTCCGGTTAACTCTTGCGTCAAGTCGCCCCGTGAAAAGGCCGCTTTAGTGTTAGGCTGAAGGGCCTGTTTCTGCATCGTATCTATAAACTAAACTAAACTAAGCTGTACACTCTCCAACAATGGAAAACTTTGAACCCACAATGATTCTGTTTACACAAACCCAATGATCCCAATGAGCTGAATGGCTTCTTCTGTGTAGTGATGACACTACTTCCATTTCTGCTATGACTCAGAAGGTGGTGGTAAGATGAACTAGCTGCCAGAGGAGGTAGTTGAGGCAGGTACCATAACAGCATTCAAAAGATGCCTTAACAGAACTTTTTTAAAATCTCTTTCCTCGACAGAGATGCAATTTATTTCTGTATCGTATCTCCGTCGGCCTAACATCGAGGATTTGACAGCCTTTGCCACAGACCGACCTCTGGAGCACCAACCGCAGGAGCCTGCGGGACTTATCAACGTTGAGCTTGCGATCCCTTTGCATGGGATCGACTTTGGGGCTTCAAACACAGGAGCCTGCGGACTTTAACATCATGGAGCTCGGGGTGACTGGTTAGAGACTGACTTCGGGAGCTCCAATCCGCAGGAGCTTCGATCACCCCGACACGGGAGCTTCGACTGCCCCGACACGGGAGCTTTGACCGCCGGCTGCGGGAGCCTTGATTGCCCCGACAGATGGTTCGACTGCCCCGACCACGGGAGAAAATGAGGGAAGAAGATTAGACTTTATTGGCTGCATCACAGAGAGGAATGCGGGGAATCAGCTGTGGTGGATGTTTATAGACAATAGACAATAGGTGCAGGAGTAGGCCATTTGGCCCTCCGAGCCAGCACTGCCATTCAATGTGATCATGGCTGATCATCCCCAATCAGTACCCCATTCCTGCCTTCTCCCCATATCCCCTGACTCCGCTATTTTTAAGAGCCCTATCTAGCTCTCTCTTGAAACTACTTTTATGTAGCTGTGTGTCTTGTTTCTTTTTTTTAGTATGGCTGTATGGTAACATGAATATCACTGTACCTTAATTGGTACATGTGACAATAAAAGACCATTGAACCTTTGAAACCTTTATGCTAGTTCTGTTATCTGAGATCAGATGCAAGTTGGTACAAACCTCACTCTGGAGATGTAAACCTATCATCTGGATAAAAGCTTCAGATACTGAAGGGGTGCTGCTGATGAGGTTATGTTGAAGCCCCCTCTGCCCTCTCTGGTGACTATAAAAGATCACATGTCACTACCTTAGGAAAAGAAACATTACTTCTTCCACCATGACTGGACATGAAACCTTTGTACCTTAAGCTATCATAGTCAAAATAAATGATCTGATCATAATTTCTTTACAGTTTGTGGCCATTTTTCTACATTACAATAATGATAAGAAGTCCAAGATATTTTGTTGATTCTAAAACTTGCTGGAATGTCAGAGGTTGAAGGGTGACTTGATATAAGCATATACAATTGTAAGAGCATAGATAGGGTAGATAGTCAGAACTTTTTTTTCCCTTGGGTGCAAATATCCAACACTAGAGGGCATAGCTATAATGTGCGAAGGGGAAAGTTTAATGGAGATATGCGGGAAAAGTTTTCATACAGAAATTGATGAAGACACAAAAGTGGTGATTAAATGGCTTTTAGATAGGCACATGGAAGGGCAGGGAATAGAAGAATATGGATCATGTACAGGATGGATCAGATGAGATCAGTTGAACTTGGCATAATGTTTGGCCCAAGGATTGTGGCCGAAAGACCCGTTCCTATGTTGTACCATTCTATGGGTAGGAAGGAACTGCAGATGCTGGTTTACACCAACGATAGACGCACAATGCTGGAGCCAGCGGTTCTGGCAGCATATCTGGAGAGGAGGACCCATCTTCAGACTGTTCTATCTTCTATTTCCTATGTTCAATGTTCTATGTTCTAAAACAATATGAGAATGTTTCCATATTTTCTTACATCAGAAAAGGAGGCCATTCATCCTATCAAATCTCTACGGTTCTTGGATAGGAGAATTCCTATCAATATCAATCTCAGTTTCCAACCTATTTTCTGGTGCTCTATCTCTCTCACACGCCCATCAACCCCATCTTGATTTTCCTATTGCCTACCTACTCTTGAGATAATTTACAATGTAACTACCGACCAGCACAAGGGAAGGAAGAGGAGCCCCAGTAGGATGCCCACACATTCACAGGGTTGAACGTGCAAACTCCACACAGGCAGCATTGAACTGTGAGACAGCAACACTAATAGTCATAATCATAATCGTAACTTATTAGCCAAATATGTTTTGCAACAAACGAGGAATTTGATTTGCCATACAGTCATACCAAAAAGCAACATGACACACAACTACATAAAATTTGACATAAAACTTCCACCACAGCGCCTCCTCCACATTCCTAACTGCAATGGAAGGCAATAAATGCTTATCTTCTTTCCTCCTTTTTCTCTCGCGGTCGGGGGAGTTGAACCATCCGCAGTCGGGGCGATCAAAGCTCCCGCAGTCAGCGATCGAAGCTCCCGCGTCAGGGCGATTGAAGCTCCCGCGATCGGGGTGGTCGAAGTACCTGCGGCTTGGAGCTCCCAAAGTCGGTCCCTAACCAAGCTACCGCGAGCTCCACGATGTTCCCCACTACCCACTGTATACCATACCATACCATACTATCACAAACAGTGCAAATGTAATACAATAATAACTTTAATAATAACTTTATTTATAAAGCACTTTAAACAACTGCAGTTGCCACAAAGTGCTGTACATGAGAACTCATGAACAAAAAGCTATTACAAACAATTAAAAACCATTAAAAACCGTAAAACGAAGGACTATAAAAAACACACTAAAAATTAAAAGACATTAAAGATACAAGATTCGATATACAAATTCACACCCAGTCAATAACATCCCACAGGCAGTACGTTGTCCTTTGTTTCTGAAACGCACTTCTATTTTTGTGCATAAGTACTTTCACTGAATTAATCTGACACTCAGATTAAATGGTGTCAGATGGTAATATTAAGGGAGAGCCTCTTCACCACATTACAGTTTGACCTTCAATTAAATCCATTAGTAAATGTGTTGTACCCATCTATAAACATCCAAATGACTAATGATGGAAAGGGCTTGGTGCTGTTCTTGGATGAATCACAACAGAACTTGCAGTTGCTCTCTGGGTTTGCAAATACAATGGCATACGTTCTGCACCTTGGGATCTTCTGTTGTCCTCAAGGCAAAATACAAAAGAAATCTGATCTTTAGGCAGGGAAATAAAAGCTGAAGATGCTGGGACATCTTTCTCAGCAGCTCAGTTGGTAGAGCCATTGCCTCACAGCACCAGACACTCAGGTTCCAACCTGACCTTGGGTGATCTTGACCTCGTGGGGTTCCTGTGGGAACTCTGGCTTCCTCCCACATCCCAAAGACTTCAGACTTTACTTTAGACTTTAGAGATACAGTGTGGAAACTGGCACTTCAGGCCACCAAGTCCGCCCTGACCACCAATCACTCCGTACACTGGCACTATCGTACACACTAGGGACTATTCAAGATTTTTACTAAAGCCAATTAACCTGCAAACCTGCATGTCTTGGGAATGTGGGATGAAACCAGAGCACCCAGAGAAAATGCATGCGGTCATAGGGAGTATCTACAACTCCGTACAGACAGCACCCATAGTCAGGATCAAACATGGGCCTCTGGTGCTGTAAGGCAGCAACTCTACCACTGCACCGCTGTGTCGCCCCAAAACGTGCGGGTTTTAAGGTTAATTGTCCTCTCTAAAATTCCCCCTAGTGTGTAGGGATAACATAGAACTAGTGTGAATGGGAAATCAGTGGCAGGTATGGACTCGATGAGCCGAAGGGCCGGATAACATGCTGTACCTCTAAATGCTCTAAACTTTCTAAGTGACAAATATCTCTGCTAAAGCATATGAGAAAATTGGGAGCAAGTTGAGATGTGAATGCATTTGTGTTTAGGCAACAAAATGCCTTTGTTGAAGAAAGAATACGAGAATCATCTGAGGTAGTTGTGAGCCTCCACTGATGGTATTGTCAGCAGTGAAAACTACCTCCCTAATGAACATATTGTATAATATGGGTGGCAACGAGGCACAGTGGTAGGTTTACTGCCTTTGAGTGCCAGAGACCCGGGTTCAATTCTGACTATGGGTGCTGTCTGCATGAGGTTTGTGCGTTCACATGTGACCGCTTTGGATTTCTCCAGGTGCTCCATTTTCTTCCCACACTCCAAAACCATATGGAATTGACCAGTAAAAATTGTAAATTACCCCTAGTGTATAGGATAGTGTTAGTGTATGGTGGCATGGACTCGTGGGCCAAAGGGCCTGTTCCTGCACCATAGGGAGAGATCGAGTAGGCTAGGACTTTATTCCTTGGAGCACAAGATGATGTGAGGTGATCTTATAGAGGTGTATAAGATCATGAGGAAAATAGATAAGGTAGATGTAAAGAATCTTTTACCCAGAGTAGAGAAATCAAGAACCAGAGAACATAGATTTAAAGTGAGCAGCCAAAGGTTTTAATAGGTACCTGAGGGGAAACCTTTTTACACAAAATGTAGTGGATATTTGGAGCAGGATGCCAGAGGAGGTAGTTGAGGCAGGTACTATCGCAATGTTTAAAAGACATTTGAACAGATAAATGGATAGGATGGGTTGAGAGTGATATGGGCCAAACACAGGCAGTTGGGACGTGTAGATAGGGCATATTGGATGGCATGGGGAAATTGAGCCGAAGGGCCTGTTTCCATGTTGTAAAATGCTATGACCCTATTTCATGTTCATTTTACCATTGATATGTGGACCAGAGTAAACTTCGTAAGGTTTTGGGTGCAGACTCAATCCATAAATTTGAGCACTCTAAGTTAGGCTAACTCTCTGTGGCATCCTGATGTAGCGTGGCACTGTCAGAGGTGATTAATTTCTGATGCAATGTTAAATCCAAGTTTCTCAAGTGCATATCAAATATTCTAAGATCATCCACTCCCTGAGTCATGGTGCAAGTTGGTACAAACCTCACTCTGGAGATGTGGGAGTGGAAGACAAAACTGAACCTTTCGTAACTATGTTCAGCCAAATGGGTGAGGCATATCTGAAATACCTCGACAAAAACAACAAGGACCATTTTCACCCTGGTCATTCCTTTTCTCCCTTTTCCCGTCAGGCAGAAGATACAAAAGCTTAAAAGCACGTACCATCAAATTCGGAAATAACATCTTTCCCACTGTTATCAGATGACTGAAAGGGCGTTGCATAAGTTATAGGTGAAGTCACAATCTTCCAACCAACCACATTGAGGATCTTGTACATTTTCATTTTTTTTAAACTGCACTTTCTCTGCATCTGTTATGCTATATTGTGAACTCTGGATTTTGAATTCAATATTTTATCTTTTACACTATCTGTTGACTTGTGTTTGCTTGATTGTAGTCACATGTGCTATGAATTGTTTGGATAGCACACAAACAATTCTTCTCACTGTACCTCGGACACATGACAATAATAAACCATTACCAATTTCAATAAATTCCTTCCAAATTGCGTCCTTAAAAGACAATGGTATCTGATTACAGCTAAGACTTTTAGATTTTAGACTTTAGACCTTAGATATAGAGCATGGAAACGGGGCCTTCAGCTCACTGAATCCGTGCCGACCAGTGATCATCCCATAGATTAGATTAGATTAGATTAGATTCAACTTTATTGTCATTGCACATTTACAGTATGAAATGGTTTAACCTTGCAGTCATAACATAGAATAAAATAACAAAACACACACTCAACACAGTTTTAACATCCACCACAGTGAGTCCACCAGGCACCTCCTCACTGTGATGGAAGGCAAAAGTCCCAAAGTCCTTGTCTCTTCCTTCCTTGCTCTCCCTCTGCGCTGAGGCGATCCAGGCCTCCGATGTTTTGACCCCGGCGTGTGATGGTAAGCAAGTCCCGTGGCTGAATCCGAGCTCCGTGGACGGGCCTATAACGAAATTAGCACTATCCATTCAATAGAGACAATTTATAATTTATTTTACAGAAGTCAATTAACCTACAAACCTGTACCTTTGCAGTGTGTGAGAAAACTGGAGCACCCACAGAAAACCCACGCAGTTAAGGGCCTGTCCCACTGAACGAGGTAATTCAAGAGCTCTCCCGAGTTTAAAAAAAAATCAAACTCGTGGTAAGCAAGTAGAATGTATGTAGCGGGTACGTCGGAGCTCGGGACATCTCTTAGCGGTTTGTAACGCTAACGGCAGGTACTCGGGAAATGCGGTAAGCTCGTGAAGACTCGTGAAGATTTTTCAACATGTTGAAAAATGTCCACAAGAGCCCCGAGTACAAACGAGCGACTGTTACCGTAATTCTCCGAGTTCGAATCAGGGGAAACTCGTGAGAATTCTTGAATTAGCTCGTACAGTGGGACAGGCCCTTCACAGGGAGAACGTACAAACTCCGTACAGACAGCACCCGTAGTCAGGATCGAACCGGGGTCTCTGGCACTGTGAAGCAGCAACTCTACCGCTGCGCCACTGTTCCACCCCGAGAGGTTACATGAAACATAGAACAGCCTGAAGAAGTGTTCTGACCTGATATATCACTTGTCCAAGTCATGCAAAGATGCTGCCTGAGCAACTGAGTTACTCCAGCACTGTGTGTTCTAATGTTGAGACACTGTTGTGTTTCGAACCTGCAAAGATATGTGAGCCTTGGCCACTCAACCTGCTCCATAGTTTGCCTACTCCGTTACTATGCTTCCCACAGCTGCTCCACCAGTAAGCCACAAACGCTGATGAAATATGGCAGCTGAAGATAAAGCAATTTATTCCAAAATTATTTCTCAAGATACGGGCACGGAAGGAATTTTCTTTAAACTTAATTAAATGATTCCTCACAGTTTGGGCTCAAGAGTGTTGTACAAATGCGAGTATAGTTTCAGGCATGAAACGCACAGAAGGATAACAGTCGTATAATGAAATCACCAACTTTGTTCCCTTGGTGACCAAGCCTGGCTTCTGTAAGTGTTTGGCTTCTGATTGTGCTGTGGGGTTTTCACCCAAACACTCTCCCAGTTATGTCTAATTACCCCTCGCAATGTTTCCAAAAGTAGCAATCCGTGATAAATACACTCAGCATCAGGAATGACTTCCGTCACAATTGTTGCAGTTTTGTGGGCAATGTAGGAACCATACAACATGCACAACAGGGTCATTGTGGGCTGAAGGGCC
This sequence comes from Amblyraja radiata, assembly GCF_010909765.2. Taxonomy (NCBI): domain Eukaryota; kingdom Metazoa; phylum Chordata; class Chondrichthyes; order Rajiformes; family Rajidae; genus Amblyraja; species Amblyraja radiata. Next base: position 16,887,985 of record NC_045967.1, on the reverse strand, counting down.
TGTTTCTGTGCTGTACTATTCTATGTAACCTCTCAGCAGTGAGGGACTTTGAAGTACATGGTATTTTTCAAAGAAATTGTTCAACATAGGTCGAATATGGAAAAACATATATGTTCTCGGCAATTGGACACATGATGAGTGATCAGCAAAATTCAAGTGATTCTTTGAGGAATCTAGTTATCGGTTGTTGATGAAAATGAGGTTTGCCAGTGAGGTTACTTTGGTACCTCACTGGCAATGTTTAATGATTTCTTCATGCACAGAAAGAATCAGAGAGATTTGCAGTCCCATTTGACTACGTTTTGTCCGCATCAGGTGAAAATGGTCACGCAGCCTATTAGGACATAAGAAATAAAAGCAGGAGTAGAGTCAGAGTCACAAAGTCTTATAGCGTGGAAATAGGCCCTTCAACCCAAATTGTACACACCGACCAACATGTCCCAACTACACTAATCCCACCTGCCTGATTTGGTCAATATCCCTCTAAACCTGTTCTGTCCATGTACCTGTCTAAATGTTTCTTAAACATTGCAACAGTACCTGCTTCAACTATCTCCTCCTGCAGCTCGTTCCGTATACCCACCACCCTTTGTGTAAAAATTTACCCCTCAGGTTCCTATTAAATCTTTTTTTCCCCTTCACCTTAAGCCTGTGTCCTCTGGTTCTTGATGCCCGTACACTGGGCATCTAACCGATCTGAATCTGTGCGCCTAACCGATCTATTGCTCTCATGATTTGTACATCTCCATAAGATCACCCCTCAAGCTCCAACGAATAGTCCTAGCTTGCTCAACCTCTCCCTGTAGCTCAGGCCCTCGAGTCCTTGCAACATCCTCATACACATCCTCGAGTAGACCAGTAATCCTCTCAAACTTGCCCTGCCATTCCTTGAGATCATGGCAAATTCAATCTTGGTCTCAACATTACGTTCTTGTTCTCCCCTGATAGTCATGGACTCTCGTAGTTCAAATATTTGACAGTCTACTCTTGAATATATTCTATGACTGCCTTCACATCTCTCTATCGTAGAGAATAACAAATTATCGTGACTCTTCTCTAATGGCTTCCTAAACCATTACTCTACCAGTCCAACCACATTCAATGATCCAGATTTGATTTCATAAGTATGTTAGTATTTCATCTGTAATAATGCCCTCTAGTTCTGGATAACCAAATAGGAGAAAAAACATCTCTCAGCATCCACTAATATTCTCAATGTTGGTTTTCATTTCAATTTGATGCTATCCTTAAATTCTTTAGTCATGATATTTTAATGTTAGGCCTTTTATTCTCTCTGGAATATATCTTTGCAGAGACTTAATCCCTACACTTGGCCTGTACGCTTGGAAGTTACTGCACCAAGACCATATCCAATTAGATTATAAATGCTTTGAATACTTCTAGCTATAACCACCCCTTCTGGCAATGTTATACAGACTCCAACACATTCTGGGAGGAAATATTTCTTCACATCTCCCTTTTAATGCCTTTATCAATTGCTTGCACCAAACCTCAACCCCACCCCTGTCTCACCACCACCATTATTGACTTCGTTGTAAGGAGGTTTGGACAGTCCTTTTCTATTCATTCCTGACTTGGTAAATATTGGTATAATCTTTCCTAAATGTTCTCTGATCCTAAGAAAACAATCCCAGCCTATTCCCACCTATTCATAGACTATACAGCTCTGCTTTAAATACCATTATCCCATCCAAGCCTATGTGCCTATCCACCATGTCTATTTCTTTAATGCCTATATCGTATCTGTCTTCACCATTACCACAAACACCCACCATCCTCTGTATAAAAAAACTTGCCCTGCGCATCTCATTTAAACTTTGCCCTTCAAACCTCAAAGCTATGCCCCCCAGTGTTTGACATTTCCATCTTCGGAAAAAGGATCTGACTGTCTACCCTATCTATGCCTCCTGTAATGTTATAGGTCTCCCTTCAACCTCCAGCATTTCAGAGAAAACAATCCAAGTCTGTCCAACCTCTCCCTCAATATCCCTCTGTCTACTTTGACAGTCTTCCTCACAATCCACGATCCCAGCAATCTTGGTGTCACCTGCAAACTTAAGGGCCCGACCCACTTAAGCGATTTTTTCAGTGACCTGCTGCAACTTATTTATTTATTCATGTGTGTATATATTTATATCATGGTATATGGACACATTTATCTGTACTGTAGTAAATGCCTTACTATTTTTCTGTGTGCTTAAGCAAAGCAAGAATTTCATTGTCCTATACAGGGACACATGACAATAAACTCACTTGAACTTGAACTATGACGGGTGTCGGCAGTTTTTCCAAAAAAAATGGCACAAGTGGGACAGGCCCTTTCCGAACCAATCCATCTACATTTTATGTCCAAGTCATTTATACATAGATCACAAACAATATTGGGTTGCTGCAAATGGTGCAATAAAACAATACTCCAACTCTCTCAGACAGGTATGAAGGTTATGCTATATAAATATACCTTTTTTAATCATATATTTTTTTCTGATAGATTCATTTATAAAAATGTCCTTTGTGCAATAAATTCATTACATTTAAATTAAGTGTTTTTCAGCTATACCATTGCAGATATAAATCACCTTTGATTATTAGGAGGAAGCAAGCAATATCCATTATAAAATCATTGATGGAAAAGCTATTTTAGTTTGGGGAAAAAACCCAGTGGTTTTATGAAGAATGAAACTTCTTTTAAAAAATAAATAACAGAAGCACAGGAATTCAGTTTGACCTTGAGAATTGCTAATTTATTAAAAGGGTTCAATATTTGATAGGAAATGGTGTCCATGTTGATTAAATGTCTACCTTGATTTACTAGTATAAAATGCACAGATTCCTCGAACAAGCCAAAGTCATCTTTGATCTTACTTGCTCAATAATGGGATTATATTTTCTTGTGTTGTGAAGGTTATCTAAGAAGAAAGACTACCTTCAACAAAATGAGGAGGAACAAGGAGACAGAAGGATTCAGCCAGGTCTCAATCTGAAATATCACCTATCCATGTCCTCCTGAGATGAACCACTGAGTTACTCTGGCACATTGTCTTTTTTCTTATGTAAACCAGCATCTGCAGTTCCTTGCATCTGCATACTTGATTTAGGGACAGCGGCAGGTTTTACAAAGCCATCTTCCAGTCTGATGTCATCAAGTTGGCTCATTAGACAAACGAGGCTTAGATCTGCTGAAGTTTAGAGGAGTATTGACCTGATGGGCTGAATGGTCTCAGTCTAGTTAGTTAGTTTAGTTTATTGTCACGTATGCCGAGGTACAGTAAAGAGCTTTTGTTGCGTGCTGACTCGACAGCGGAAAGATTACACATAGAAAACATAGAAACATAGAAAATAGGTGCAGGCGTAGGCCATTCATGCATTCAATATGATCATGGCTGATCATCCAAAATCACTACCCCGTTCCTGCTTTCCCATATCCTTTGATTCCATTAGCACTAAGAGCTATATCTAACTCTCTCTTGAAAACATCTAGTAAATTGACCTCCACTGCCGTCTGTGGCAGAGAATTCTACATGATTACAATCGAGCCATCCACAGTCTACAGAGACATGGTAAAAGGAATGACATTTAGTGCAAGATAAAGCCCAATAAAATTTGATTAAAGATAATCCAAGGATCTCCAATAGATAGATAGTAACTCAGAACCATTCTATAGTTGTTGATAGAGTGATTCAGTTGCCTGATAGTAGCTGGGAAGAAACTGTCCCTGAATTTTCTATGCATTTTAACACTTCTGTACTTCTTGCCTGATGGGACAGGGGGGAAGAGGGAGCAACCAGGGTGAGACTATATTGTTATAAGACATAACATATGGAGATGAATCAAACTCAGTAAGCAAAATATTTATTCAGACACAATAAACTGCATATACTGGAATCTCGAGCAAAAAACTAAGCATCTAATTTAGGTATGTTACAAAACTTACCTTCAGCGGCGCTGCAGTTCTGCCACTGGCCGTGTGCGCGACATTGGCGCCTTTGAGGAGGGGGGGGGGGTTAAAATGCATTTCTTCTCCTACCTGTCCTGGATATATTTTCTCGGAGTGCAAGCTTTTGCTGAAGAATTGTTCCGACAGCCGTTCTGTTAAATTTTTTTTTAATCGCCCGACAATTTCAGCACTGGAGTAATTTTAAAATCAGCTTCTAAAGCTGTCAATGCCGACAATGGGGACGGATTTCACGTACGGGACAGGTAAAGGAAAGCCGTTTATTTTACATATAAAATCTGTAATCTGTTCTTCTGAGGATACCTTTAATCCACAATTTACGTTGCGAAACGGTGATTTAGGACCCAAATGAACCGGCAGTATTTTTCCTGCCGATATGGGGTTTAAATTCACCGCAACCGCAACATTCCAAATGATCGCGTTCCTCAAAAACCCACTCGCAAGATGATTTAAATGCCCATTAATTTATGGGAATTAAACACTAAATTCCTTCCATTTGGCCTATAAATCCATGACAATGAGATTTAAAAATCATGTTATATTGTGAATTCTTGTGTGAATGTTATTTGGACACTTAGGCTATTTAAAAATGTTAATCTTTTCTTAAGAAATGGATAGATGTTTAGATCTAGTAATTGAATTTTGCAATTAGCTACAATTGGATAACTAACTAATTATATGCTTTAATTTCAGGTCATCCAAGTAAGATTGTTTCATATTTATTTCAGAATGCTTCAATCCATAATTGAAAATTTCTTTCAGTTCTCTTAATTTTTAAGAAAGTTATGGGCTTTTGACTGTCCTTGAGCACAGCTTTTGTGTTAAGTCAATGGAAAAGCAATAGGGAACTAGATGCTAATTTCCGAGTATGAAAATGGCCATAACTTTTTTTAATACTGAAGATATGAAAGTGAATTAGGTATCAAATTAAACTTCTTTTTATGCTTTATCTGATGGGATAAATTGCAGACTTGATTTTTAAAATCTCAAAATTTTGTAACATTGCTACATCTATGAAGAATGGACAGACTATGTTTCAGGTCTGGGCCCTTATTCAGGCTGAATGAAATTTATAGTCCAAGCATTAGTTGCCTTGAGGACATAGTCGTTGAGCCGTTTTACGTTGAAAGTAACTATTTTCAACAGTGAGGTAATGGAACAATTGACTAGATTGGGGTCTTGATTTAATCTTGACTGAAGAAATGAACAAGAAGACTTGGCTGAATGATAAGACTGAAGCAAAAATCACAATGTAAATATGTTAAAAATCAGATTTTTAAATGATTACAGATTATTTATTCAGTTTCAAGGCATCTTGGCATCCCTGGCAATGCCAGCTTTTGCTGCCCATTCTGCATGGCAGCACCGTGGCACAGTTGGTTGAGCCACATCCTCGTAGTGCCGGAGACCTAGGTTTGATCCTGGCCTCAGGTGCTGTCTCCTTCTCTCTGTGACTATTCGAGCCGTCGAATCATACAGCTGGAAACAAGCCCTTCGGCCCAACTTGCCTACGCCAACTAACATGTCCCATCTACATTTGTCCCACCTGCCTGTGTTTGGCCCATATCCCTCTAAACCTGTCCTATCCAAGTACCTATCTAAAAACCTTGTGAACTGCAACTCATTCCATACATCCACCACCCTTTGTGTAAAAAGTTACCCGTCAGGTTCCTGTTATATATTTTCCTCCTCACTTAAAACCTATGTCCTCTGGTTTTCGATTCCCCTACTCTGAGCAAAAGACTGTGGTTTACCCAATCTATTCCTCTCATGATGTTGTACTCCTCTATAAGATCACCTCTCATTCCCCCTGCACTCCAAGAATAAAGTCATAGCCTTCTCAACCTCTCCCTGTAGCTCAGGCCTTCGAGTCCTGGCAACATCCTGAGAGGTGACCTTATAGAGGTCTATAAAATGACTGGGGGGGGGAGCATGGATAGAATAGATAGTCAGATAGAATCAAAAAACTGGTTACGAGGATGTTGCCAGGACTAGAAGGTCTTAGCTATAGGGAGAAGTCAAGTAGGCTAGGTCTCTATTCCTTGGAGCGCAGGAGGATGAGGGGTGATCTTATAGAAGTGTATAAAATCATGAGAGGAATAGATCGGGTAGATGTACAGTAACTTGCTAAGACTTGGGGAATCGAGGACCAGATGACATAAGTTCAAGGTGAAGGGGAAAAGATTTAATAGGAATCTGAAGGGTAACTTTTTCACACAAATGGTGGTGTGTGTATGGAACAAGTTGCCAGATGAGGTAGTTGAGGCAGGGACTTTCCCAACATTTAAGAAACAGTTAGACAGGTACATGGATAGGACAATTTTGGAGGGATATGGACCAGGCGCAGGCAGGTGGGAATAGTGTAGCTGGGACATGTTGGCCAGTGTGGGCAAGTTTGGCCAAAGGGCCTGTTTCCACACTGTATCACTCCATGACTCTATGACTAACTGGTGATGCTGGTTTACTAAAAAATACAGTATTTTTTCCAGTCTAGATGGTGAGAGGGGAGAAATTTCAAGATTTAAGGGGTAAGCTTTACACACAGAGGGTGGTAGTTATGTGCAACTACGCCAGAGGATGTGACAAGGCAGGTACAGTTACAGCATTTAAAAGGCATTCGGACAGATCCTTAAGATAGGAAAGTCGTAGAGGGATACAGACTAATGAGAGCAGATGGGATTAGTATACATAGGCATCAAGGAAGGGCTTGTTTCTGTGCTGTACAACTCTATGACTTTGGGTAAGATTGTTGTGCTATAGGATTATACAATGGATCCTTCAGAGACAGAAGAGGTTTATGTCCCAAAAGTTCTCACAGTGCTGAATACTTTTACGAATGCCTCTTTTATTCTAGGTAGAGCAGTCAGAATTGAAGATCTCAGGTAAGCTGTAATAGACAACAATCCCACAGGGAACTATTTAATCCGAGCTCATGCCTGTGGATCAATAATTCACGTATCTGTAGTTTAACCGGTGTGAACTGTAGAGAGTCGGGGCAAGGAGGCACAACTTGATGGGCTTTTGGGATTTTTTGGAACATATCTGTCGTGACACATTGGCGCAGTGGTAGAGTTGCTGCTTTACTGCACCAGAGACCCAGGTTCGATCTTGACTGCAGGTGCTGTCAGTACAGTTTGTACATTCTCCCTGTGACTGGGTGGGTTTTCTCCCGGTGCTCTAGTTTCCAAAGAGGGTTTCCATAGGTCAATTGGCTTCGGTAAAATTGTACATTTTTCCCAGCTTGTAGGATAAGGCTAGTGTACAGGGATCACTGGTCAGCGTGCTTAGTGGGCTTAAGGGCCTTTTCCCATGCCATATTTCTAACAATATCAGTTGTCATCTACTGACAACTTGGCTACTCCATCTGGGCCAAGTTTAGGTGTTTTAGGTTTAGATTTATTATTGTCACATGTAATGAGGTACAGTGAAACCTTTGTTTTGCATGCTATCCAAACAAATCAGATATAACTGCAGATGCTGGTTTAAATCGAAGGTAGACACAAAATGCTGGAGTATCTCAGCGGGACAGGAAGTATCTCTGGAGAGAAGGAATGGGTGATGTTTCGGGTCGAGACCCTTCTTCAGTCTGTTGTCAGGAGAGGGGGCGGGACAAAGATAGAATGTAGTCGGAGATAGTAAGACTAGTGGGAGAACTGGGAAGGGGAAGGTGATGGAGAGAGAAAGCAAGGGCTATTTGAAGTTAGAGAAGTCAATGTCCATACCGCTGGGGTGTAAGCTACTCAAGCGAAATACGAGGTATTTGTGCTGGGCCTCACTCTGATAGTGGAGGATGCCCAGGACAGAAAGGTCAGATTGGGAATGGGAGGGGGAGTTGAAGTGCTGCACCACCGGGGGATTAGATAGGTTAAGATAGACTGAGCGGAGGTGTTCAGCGAAACGATCACCAAGCCTGCGCTTGGTCTCGCAGATGTAGAGAAGTTGACACCTGGAATAGCCTTAGAACAATCAAGTCAAATTCAAGCATAATAGATAGAGCAAAGGGGAACTCACAGAGTGCAGAATGTAGTTCTCAGCATTGTAGCGCACTTGTTTCATAGACAAAGTCCAATGTCCGCAATGGGGTAGCGGTGAACAGGACAATACCCTAGCTTATGGAAGGACTGTTCAGAAACCTAATATAAAAGAGTAAACGCTATTTCTACACCTCCCTACATATAAAAGGGCAGAAGCTGTTCCTGAGTCTGGTGGTGCACTCAGAAGCCAGATCAATGACAATAACAAATAAACAGAGAGAAAATATTTTCACTTGTTAGTGATCCAACGGCAGGATCCAAAATAGACCATAGAACAAACTTACAGCACATAAAACAGAATCTTCAGCACATAATGCATGTGCTGAATATGATGTCACGTTAAAATAATCTCATCTACCTGTACGTGATCCACATCCCTCCATTCCCTGCATATCCATGTGCCTATATAAAAGCCTCTTAAATGCAGCTACAATATTGTATGCAACACAATCACTGAAGATTCTATTTGGGAACTGATTTTCCCAAAGACTCGGGAGGATCTGGAACACCCTCCCATAGTGTAGGTATGTTACAATACTTATCTTCAGCGGCGCTGCAATTCTGCCACTGGCCGTGTGCGCGATTTTGGCGCGTTTGAGGGGGGGGCGGGGGGGCGGCGGGGTTAAAACGCATTTTATTTCTTACCTTGACCTGGATTATATTTGGTTGGAGTGCAAGCTTTTGTTCAAGAATCGTTCCGACGGGCGTTCTGTCTATTTTTTTTTTTTTAATCGCCCGACTCGTTCAGTGCTAGATTCATTTTAAAATCAGTTTCTAAAGCCGTCAACGCCGACAACAGGGACGGATTTCATGTAGGTGACAGGTAAAAGAAAGTGGTTTATTATTATGTATAAATTGGTCCTTAAGATACCTTTAGTTCACATTTTATGTTGCGAAACGGTGATTTAGTCCCCATACCAACCGGCAGTGTTTTCCATGCAGATATGGGGATCTAAATCACTGCAAACCGCAACGTTCCAAATGGTCGCGTTCCAGAAAAACCCACAGGCAAGTTGATTTAAATGGCCATTAATTTACAGGTATTAAACATTAAATTCCTTCCATTTGGCCTATAAATCCATGACAATGAGATTTAAAAATTATGTTATATTGTGAATTCTTGTGTGAATGTTATTTGGACACTTAGGCTATTTAAAAATGTTCATCTATTCTTAAGAAATTGATAGATGTTTAGATCTAGTAATTGAATTTTGTAATTAGCTACAATTAGGCAACTAACTAATTATATGCTTTAATTTCAAGTCATCTAAGTAAGATTGTTTCATATTTGTTTCAGAATGCTTCAATCTATAATAACTGAAAATGTCTTTTAGTTCTCTTAATCGTTAAGAAAATTATAGCCATTTGACTGTCCTCGATCACAGCTTTTGTGTTAAGTCAATGGAAAAGCAATAGAGAACAAGATGCTAATTTCCGAGTATGAAAATGGCCATAACTTTTTTAATACTGAAGATATGAAAGTTAATTAGGTGACAAATTAAACTTATTTTTATGCTTTATCTGATGGGATAAATTCCAGACTTGAATTTTAAAATCTCAAAATGTTGTAACATTGCTATATAGTGATTGGATGGCGCAACAGATGGACTCTCAGTCTGAAGAAGGGACTTGACCTGAAACGTCACATTCCTTTTTTCCAGAGATGTTGCCTGGCCCACTGAGTTACACCAGCACTTTGCGTCTATCTTCACTGAAAACCAGCATCTGTAGTTCCTTCCTATACAGTTGTACTGAAGCAGGTTTTTAGCTGGGCAAACATACAATGAAAGGAGGAATGGCCAGAGAAGGCAAGATTGATTGATTGATTAATTGATTGAAAGATACAACATGGAAATTGGCCCTTCAGCCCACTGAGTCCACACTGACCATCGATCACCAATCTATGTTATCCCACTTTCTCATCCACTCCATACACACTAGGAGCAATTTACCGTGGGCCAATTAACCTACAATTCCACACGTCATTGGGATGTGGGAGAAAATCAGAGCATCTGGAGGAATCCCATGCGGTGACAGGAAGAACGTGCAAACTCCATGCAGACAGCACCCCAAGGTCAGGATCGAACCTGGGTTTCAGGCATTGCAAGGCAGCAACTCTATCAGTTGCTACGCTGTATAATGGAGAGATAAATCCCAGCAGTGGGTTATAGGCAGAATAACCTGTTACTACCTTCCTTGAAATTCAAATGTTATTCCCTGCGACAACGGCTGATTGTAGCTCTGTAGATGTGTTGTTTATTTATTCATTCAGATGCTGAGCAGCAGGCATAAAACAGATTAACAGCATAGGTAGAACCTCTGGATCAGTCAGCACTTTATTAAACATGACATTGTTGTTTAATAATCAATCCCAGCTGTTTACAGTGTTGTGGTTTGGGAAGCATGATTGTAATCTTTTGTTGTTGGTCCAGGGATTGAAAACCTACGCAGTTCAGAACTGGTGAGAGAAGGAATGCTGGTTAATACACAAAGTGCCGGAGAGCGGTAGAGCTACTGCCTTGTAGTGCCAGGGCTCCAGCTTCGATCCTGACTTCAAGGGGTGTCTATATGGAGTTTGTGCATTCTCCCTGTGGGTTTTCTCCCACACTCCCAAGACATGCAGGTTTGTAGGTTAGTTGGCTTCGGCTAACTGTAAATTGTCCCTAATGTGTAGGATAGTGCTAGTGTACGAGATGATCGCTGGTCGGCATGGACCTGGTCGGCTGAAGGGCCTGTTTTGATGCTATATTTCTAAAGTTTAAGGTCTAACTTAAAAGCCAAAGATAAAGCAGAAGGTATGCAACAGGGTTGAAGAGTTGAGGATTGCGAAGCTAGAGGGAGGAATATATCACCCCTCCCTTTCTCACTAACTCCCACACCCAAGTTTCCTTCCCCCCTCCACCTTTCTTCCCCATGCCCCACCTGGACTCCCACCTATTTCTCCTCTTCCCCCCATTCCTCCCTCCCTTCCTGTTATGTTCCTCTCTCTTAGTCCTGCCTCTTCCCTCTTCTCGTTTCCTTCTCCGCCCGTACAATGAGTCTGAAGAAGGGTCTCGACCCGAAACATCACTTATCCATGTTCTCCAGAGATGCTGCCTGACCCGTTGAGTTACTCCAGCACTTTGTGTCATTTTAAGCTCAGAACTGGGTCTGTCTGAAGGGAGTGTTTATAGGAACTTGAATTAGATATGAGGGTTGATAACAATGCACAAAGAGCAGCATCACATCTGAACCCTCACTGACATTTGGTCCTGATGAACATTTTGACCCAAGGTTCATCTCCAGGGCTGTTTTTTTTAATTACTTTAAATGCTTCTGATAATAAAAAAAACAACTAAATATTTATTTTATAGAATAATTGGGAATAAATAAATTAGTCAGATATCTTAAACTAAGAACATAAATGCAAAGTGAAATAAAGGGGAAAAAAGGCAAATATCACTTATCTTTTGCACTTGGATATGTAGGGAATGGGGGGATGTGGCTCACAAGGATATGTAGTGAATCAGGAATATGGATCACATGCATATGTAGGGAATGGAGGGACATTGATTACATGAAATGTAGGGAATAGACGTGGATCACATGGATCACATGCATGAAGGGATGTAGAGGAGATTATTAATTTATTATTTTAAAAAACTTATTATACGTTATCTATGAGTATTGTGTTTACAGGCCTGTTTTGCTGCTGCATTAAGAATTTAATTGTTCCATTGCCGGTACATATGACAATTAAACACTCTTGAATCTTGATTAGCTTAACCTGATATCATGTTTGGTACAGACATTGTGGGCCAAAAGGCCAATTCCTGTGCTGTACTGTTCAATGCTCCATGTTTTATGAATGTTGATCAGCCATTCAAGGTGTCACCACTTGTAAGATCATATAGAGTGGAGGGGCCTGATGTGACGTGCATCCTGCCTGAGAGGTCAGTATGGTGCAGATCCATTTCTTGACTCAGTTGGTCTCAGACTGGCAGGTCTGAATTGGTGTCATCTAATTTCAAATGTATCACTATCTTCAACATTACCACACAAAGACCTGGAAACAAGCAAAGGGCTCCTCCATTAGCATGGTATCTCAACCTTTATTTATTTCTCCAAGATGGTGTAAAAGAGTCATAGTCATACAACACTGAAACAGGCCTCTCGGCCCCAAACACGTCCATGCCCCTCCCCCCGCCGAAACCTTTCCTACTCTTGCTGTTGGTTGAACTGCTGAGTGTCTGAAGTTTTCATACTTTTTGCATTCTCAGAGTTTATGGAGTTATTGGAGTGAGACTTCAGAGAGTCAAACTGGGGACAGATTGAACTGAAGGCAAGCATTTGCAACTCATGAAGTACTGAACCTTCAAAAGTGTGACTCCACAATTTGAATTCAGACTGAAGAAGGGTCCTGACCCAAAACATCACTCATTCTTTTACTCCAGAGCTGCTGCCTGACCCTTTGGGTTACTCCAGCACTTTGTATCTATCTTTGGTATTAACCAGCAGCTGGCATTCTTTGTTTCTACATTATTCCTAAGATTTGTTTTTGGATAAAATGGGCTGCTTACTTATTTCCCAACCTCTGTTGATAATGTCTGGGACAAGGGAGAAGGGCTTTAAAACCTTTCATCCAGTTACCACGACAAACATAGGGCAAAGAGTCAATTATCACAGAGAATGGAAATTACAGACTTAACACGAGAACATAACCAGTTTAGTGATGGAATAGACAGATAGTAAAGATGTTTAGGATGTTTGCCTAAACCATTTAATTAAATGGTATTCTGAAGATTGTCAATGTGAGCTTTAGAATGTTTGGTTCAACTCTGATGCCTGGTTTAGAGGGTATTATCTATCAGGAGAGGTTGGAAAAGACTTGGATTGTTTTCTCTGGAATGCTGGAATTCTCTGCTTGATGTGAGACCCGTAAGAATTATATTATATAACGAGAAGCATGGAAAGGGAAGAGAGTCAGAACCATTTCCCCAGCATGGAAATATCAAAGATTAGAGGGCATAGTTTAAGGTGAGAGGAGCAAAGTTTAAGGAGATGTGTGGGGCAAGTTTTTTTTAAACAAAGGGTGGTGGATCCCTGGAACGTGCTGTCAGAGTTGGTGGTGGAGGCAGATATGATAGTGGCATTTAGGAGGATTTTAGATAGACACCTGGACATGCAGGGAATGGTGGTATATAGGTCACGTGCAGGCAGAGGAGATTAATTAGTTTAGCATTATGTTCGGCATGGTCATTGTGGGCCGAAGGGCCTGTACCTGTGCTGTATGCCAGGGGTGGTGGTTGTGTTGACAGCTTTGATAGTGGCGTTTAAGAGGCTTTTAGATAGACACATGGAAGTGCAGGGAATAGTGGGGTATGGATCATGTACAAACAGAGAAGATTAGTTTATCTAGGCATCATGTTCGGCCTTGTCATTTTGGGCTAAAAGGGCCTGTTTCTGTGATGTACGTTTCCACCTTTTATATGTGCTGCTGAATATATAGTATTATTGTTTTTATTATTGGAGCTTTCTAAAAAGCTGCATTTGATATTATAGAAGAATGAGCAGGAACTAAAAAAGGAGTTGGGGCTGTCAGTCTTCAACTTCAGAAATACATTTCTGACTTTCAAACTATTTATGAAGTCTGACCAGGAAAATAATGCTTTTCCTTTATTGATATAATTATTAAATCTGATCTCATTCAGATCTATGATAATCTTCCTGATTTGTTCCATTATATATTGTCCTAAGAATCTGTCTCAAATATATTCTATGAAGTCATCAATGTTAATTTGATTTATACAAAGTGTGTGAAGATTAATTTCATCCATTAGTATAGGTTTATTATTGTAACGTGTTCCGAGATACAGTGAGATACGTACATGAGTACAATCAAAGCATACATTGGTACAAGAGATTGTGCAAAAAGATAAAGGAAACAGAGTGTAGAATATAGTGTAGATAGACATGTAGATAGAATATAGTGTTTGGCTACAAAGAAAGTGCAGATTTTTTATTTTTTATTGCAAGGGCCACAACGAGATGGATTGGAATATTGGAAAAAAACATACTTAGTTGATGAGAGATCTGTTCAAGATTCTGGTTCAAGATTGGGGAAGAAACTGTTCCTGAATCTGATGGTTTGTGCTTCCAAGCTTTCGTAACCTCTGCCCAACTATAGAGGGGAAAATAAAGAATGACTGGGTTGTGATTATGATGGCTGTCTTTCTGAGGCAATGATAATGATTAGCACCTTTCCCATGATTATTCCTTTACCTTTAGTTTACAAGATCCTATGACTTACTTGATCTATAACGTACTTACAGTTTGACTATGGTTTGGGACCTTATACACTATTCTCGCAATAATGGCTTTCCCATACTATTTCTTATATTCATCAGACCTTGATCTTATTATCTGTGTGTTATTACATCTACAGGTCTGTTAAGCCTCTGCAAGTAAGAATTTCATTGTTCCATTGGCATCTTGACTATTCACGACTCTCTTGTATCTTGAGATCATTTCTCATGACTGAACTGATCTCATTATTTGTCACCACCATGCTCCCAGCACCCACCACTCTCTGTGCAAAAAAACTTGTGTGACACATCTCCTTTAAACTTTGTCCCTCTCGCCCTAATGCTACGCCCTTTAGTCTTTGATATTTCTATCCCAAGAACAAGATTTTGATTGTCTACACTGTCTATGTCTCTCAACATTTGATAAGCTTTCATTAGGTCTACCTTCAGCTTCTGGGACAACAATCCCATCAGAGTCTGAAGAAGTGGCTGGACCCAAAACATCACCTATCCATGTTCTCCAGAAATGCTGCCTGACCCATTTAGTTTAGTTTAATTTAGAAATACAGCATGGAAACCAAGTCTGTGCCGACCAGTGATCCCCGCACATTCACGCTATTCTACACACACACTGGGGGAAATTTATAATTATATCAAGCCAATTAACCTACAAACCTATATGTCTTTGGAGATTTTGGACACTTTGTGTCCCTTTGGCATGGGTTATTGATTGGGGATGCTCAGCTATGATCACAATGAATGGCGGTGCTGGCTCGAAGGGCCGAATGGCCTCCTCCTGCATCTATTTTCTATGTTTCTATGTAATGTGTACAATTATAGCTAATACTCTTCAACTCCGGCAGCATGCTAGTAAACCTCTTCCGCACCCTTTCTAAAGCATCCACATCTTTCCTGTAATGGGGGTGACTAGAACAATACAGAAATGCAGTCCAGGATTAGAGATGGAACTATTCAATATATATAAAGTAGTGGAAAACACTTAAATAAATCCCATCATGAAATTAGTTTCAGTTGATCATTACTGCAACACTAGCCATTTCTCCGGTGACATTGTTGAACATAGAAACATAGAAACATAGAAATTAGGTGCAGGAGTAGGCCATTCGGCCCTTCGAGCCTGCACCGCCATTCAATATGATCATGGCTGATCATCCAACTCAGTATCCCGTACCTGCCTTCTCTCCATACCCTCTGATCCCCTTAGCCACAAGGGCCACATCTAACTCCCTCTTAAATATAGCCAATGAACTGGCCTCGACTACCCTCTGTGGCAGAGAGTTCCAGAGATTCACCACTCTCTGTGTGAAAAAAGTTCTTCTCATCTCGGTTTTAAAGGATTTCCCCCTTATCCTTAAGCTGTGACCCCTTGTCCTGGACTTCCCCAACATCGGGAGCAATCTTCCTGCAACTAGCCTGTCCAACCCCTTAAGAATTTTGTAAGTTTCTATAAGATCCCCTCTCAATCTCCTAAATTCTAGAGAGTATAAACCAAGTCTATCCAGTCTTTCTTCATAAGACAGTCCTGACATCCCAGTAATCAGTCTGGTGAACCTTCTCTGCACTCCCTCTATGGCAATAATGTCCTTCCTCAGATTTGGAGACCAAAACTGTACGCAATACTCCAGGTGTGGTCTCACCAAGACCCTGTACAACTGCAGTAGAACCTCTCTGCTCCTATACTCAAATCCTTTTGCTATGAAAGCTAACATACCATTCGCTTTCTTCACTGCCTGCTGCACCTGCATGCCCACTTTCAATGACTGGTGTACCATGACACCCAGGTCTCGCTGCATCTCCCCTTTTCCTAGTCGGCCACCATTTAGATAATAGTCTGCTTTCCTGTTTTTGCCACCAAAATGGATAACCTCACATTTATCCACATTATACTGCATCTGCCAAACATTTGCCCACTCACCCAGCCTATCCAAGTCACCTTGCAGTCTCCTAGCATCCTCCTCACAGCTAACACTGCGCCCCAGCTTAGTGTCATCCGCAAACTTGGAGATATTGCCTTCAATTCCCTCATCCAGATAATTAATATATATTGTAAATAGCTGGGGTCCCAGCACTGAGCCTTGCGGTACCCCACTAGTCACTGCCTGCCATTGTGAAAAGGACCCGTTTACTCCTACTCTTTGCTTCCTGTTTGCCAGTCAGTTCTCTATCCACATCAATACTGAACCCCCAATGCAGTGTGCTTTAACATAACTCACAATGTAACTAGACTTTGACAACAGGTTCAATGGGTGAAGTCAGCCTGAAATTGTTTTTCTTTGTTCAGTTCAAAGCTTTTGTGCAGAATCTAAATGTCAATAGTGGCCTGTAGTCTAGAACAGTCAAATTAATCTCAACATGATCAACATTTGGTGACTATAAAACACCAAATTGCTCCAAGGTACACTGTTTGGTCATTAACAAAGAAGAGTTGGCATTGGTCCACACAAAGAGACCTAAAATATACCTGTAAAGGATATTCTTACAAAAAGAACGAGGTAGATGAATGAAAAAGTGGAGGGGTATAAATTTCCAAAGCTGGAGAAACAGCGAGATGGAGGAATAGAGGGGTGGAGAGCAGGTGGGTGGAGAGGTAAAGATTTAGTGATGGAGAAATAAATGTAGGCAAGGAGATGTGAAGAGGTGGAAGATGGAGATGTGGAGAGGTGGGGAAATATAAATTTAGAGTGATGGAGGAATTGCAGAGATGGAGAAATAGAGGGGTTTGGAGGTGATGGGTGGAGATGTAGAGATTTAGAATGATGGAGAGGTAGAGCAATAGGGAGGTGGAGGGGAAGATGTTGGGAGGTGGTGAAGGAGAGATTTAGAATGATAGAGATGTGAAGGGGTGGTGGATGGAAATGAGGAGCGGTGTGGAGAGATATAAAGGTGGAGAGACAGAGAAAGATGGGCATGGAGAAGTGGGGAGACAGTGGTGGGAGGAGATAGAGAAGTGGTGCGGTGGAAAGGTGATGTAATGGAAATGTAGAGAGGTGAAGAGATAAAGGGATGTAAAGATGGAGAGATGGAGGTAGGGGGACATGGAGAGGTGGAGAGATGGGGAGGTGGAGGGACCTAGTAATGGTCTCTCTCTACAACTTTAGACCTTGAAGCCAAAAGTTCATGTACCAATGATGGAGCAATTGGTATATATTAAATAAAAACACAAGCAGAGAAAAGCACAAATGTCCTTGGGTTGGAGTACGTACAGAGAAACATTTAATAAGAATTGGAGGGGCAACTTTTTTACACAAACAGTGGTTGGTATATAACGAGCTGTCAGAGGAGGTAGTTGAGGCAGGTGCTATAACAACATTTAAAAAATATTTAGGCAGGTACATTGATAGGACAGGTTTAGAGAGATATGGCCAAATGCAGGCAGGTGGAACTACAGATGGGATATATTGGTTGGCATATGGAAGTTGGGCTGAAGTTTCCACACTGTATGACTATGACTGTAGTAGGTAGTTGAGCCAGGCATAATAACAACATTTAAAATACATTTATGGATATGGGGCAAATGCATGCAATTGGGATTAGCTTAGATGGGGCATATTGATCAATGTGAGTTTATAAATCCTTGTTTCCGTGCTGTGTGACCAATTACCTTGCTTACATTGGAAGAAGTTGCTCTTCTTTTGGACATAATCCTTGGTTTGTTGAATTGACTCTTTTATGAATGAATGGGCTTTGTTTGCTATAAACAGACACCATTCCATTCCACCTGCACACCACCTGTACTATGCTTATGTAAATATTGGACAAATCAGAGTTAGTATAAAATAAAGGATCTATGCATCTGCAGGGCCTGTTGGCATTTTCCGGGTGAAACCACAGGCTGCGAGCCAGTGCCAGGAAATCTAGGTCCTAGATTGATATATCAGATAAGGTGAGGTTCAGATGTCCTCTCTATTGTTAAAATGTATGAGGACTTTGCAGAGGAGCTCAAAGGTGCTGTAGATGCATAAGCAGGATTGGCCAGCTGTAAAGGGATTGTAAATACTGTTAATAATGTGCAGGATGTTTGTACTGCTGTTTGATGATTGGCTGATGTGTGAAGCCTTGGCTGAATTGTTTATACTGCCAGGGAAAGTGTTGCATTATTCAGATAGCTGACTTTCCAGAAGCTTCTGTAGAAACATTGTAATGGGACTTTGTAATTGGGTTGGGGAACTGTGAATAATACTTTAATGTAATCGATATGTGTGATTGGCTTGTAGGGGTGCCACCCCCATGTAGTTCTGCCCCACAGGGTTCGATGACCTATAAAAGTAAACCCCCGTGAGGATCGTTGTGGATCTTCTGGAAGGGCGCTTGGGACTGCGTGACCTTTTGGAGGTATCTGCTTTGCACGAGGCTGATGGGCTTGGACAAGCAGAGACAAGGATCGAACCCGCGGTGGTTAGGTATTGTATAGGGGAGTCGTTGTTCGATCAAAAAATAAAGTTTAGTGGTCCAGTGCTTGACTCAGTGTTTGACTGAACTAGACTAAGGGGGAGGGGGGGGGGGGTTAAGATTTAGGAGCATCATTACACTTAAATATCTGTTTGCTGCTGCAAGTAAGAATTTCATTGTTCTGTTTTGGGACATATGGCAATAAAACACTCTTCACTTGACACTTGACTCTTGAACCCATTGGCTGATCCCATGTTGTCAACAAGTCCTCTGGGTTTCAAAATCAGTGCAATGTCCCCGTATCATCTCCCCCCCCCCCCCCCCCCCCCCCTTATCCGTTCTATCTTCCAGTCAAAATAGCTGACCCAAAAAATCAAAAAATTGTGTCTTCACACTTGGCAGCACAATGGTGCACCTGATAGAGCCACTGCCTCATAACCAGTTTCGATCCTGACTTTGGGTGCTGTCTGTGTGAAGTTTGCACGTTCTCCCTGTGATTGTGTGGGTCTCCTCCGAGTGCTCCGGTTTCCTTCCACATTCCAAAGACGTGCAGGTTTGTAGGTTAATTGCCCCTCTGTAAATTGCCCCTGGTGTGTAGGGAGTGGAAGAGAAAGTAGGATCATGTAGAACTAGTGTGAACGGGTGATCGGTGGTCGGCGTGGAGTCGGTGGAAGGAGGAAGGGGAAAAGGTGAGGAGGGAGGAGGGAAGGGCAGAAGGTGAGGAGGTGGGCTGAAGGGCCTGCTTCCATGCTGTATCCATAAACCTATCTGAACTAACAATTACAAGCAGTTTCCAGCTTTGCAAAACATTATCAACTTTTTCATTTATTAAGTTGACAAGAAAGGAGAAGGGGAAAGAAAGAAAACAAATATTTGTTTGGCTCAGTTGCAAGCGTTCTGTGGTAATATCATGGAACGATAATTATCTAGAGGCTCAATCCCATTGCTCCATGGTAGCTTCGTTCAGTTTTGTTTATTGTCACATGTAACAAGGTAGAGTAAAAAGCTTTTTGTTGCATGCTATCCAGTCAGGGGAAAGATTATACAGGATTACAATTGAGCCATTCATCGTGTACAGATACAAGACACAGGGAATAATACTTAATGTCAGTAAAGTTTGATTAAAGATAGTCCAAGGGTCTCCAATGAGGTAGATAGTAGCTCAGGACTACTCTATAGTTGTTGATAGCATGGTTCAGTTGCTTGATTACAGCTGGGAAGAAATGTCCCTGAATCTGGAGATGTACGTTTTTACACTTCTGTGCCTCTTGCCTAATGGGAGAGGTGAAAGGACGGCATGACCAGGGTGAGTGATCCCTGATTATGTTGGTGGCCTTGCTGAGGCAGCGTGAAGTGTAAATGGAGTCAATGGAAGGGAAACAGACACAAAATACTAGAGTAACTCAGCTGGTCAAGCAGCATCTCTGGAAAAAAGGAATACTGTAGGTGATGTTTCAGGTCGAGACCCTTCTTCAGACTAAGAGTCCCCTAGGGGCGAGGGAAACTAGAGGTATGAAAAGGTACGAAGTGGAAGTAAAAGGGAGGTTGGTTTGTGTGATGGTCTGGGCTGTGTACACAATTCTCTGCAATAACAGAGCAAGTAATGGCCTGGGTCCATCATTCAATATATTAACTTCAATAGGATTGCATTTTGGAAGTAGTGTACACTATTCCAGTGGGAGAATGTCAGTGCCATTTATTTTATCGACTGGTTATGATTTCCTTGGCAAACTCTCTCTTGATAAATCCAAAGAAAAGAATATGATATTAACCATACATTTCCAAAGCACTATCTTAAGGCGGGTGTGACGACATGTCGCCTTTAATGTCGAATCTGCTTCCAGCCACAGGCAAGCGGGCCATTGCTGGATCTGATTAATAGTTATTGATCCTATTAATCTTCTCTTTGTCCTTATAAACTCAGGAGTCCAGCCAAAGGGGGAGAGGAGGGGAGAGGAGAGGAGAGGAAAGGGGGGGAGAAAGAGGGGGGTGAGGAGGGGGGAGAGGAGGGGAGAGAGGGGGAGGGAGAGGGGGAGGGAGAGGGGGAGGGAGGGGAGGGGAAAGGGTGGAGGGATGGGAGGGGAAAGAGGAGAGAGGAGGCTATTGGTATGATTCCAGATGCTCTTGTTTGTTGTTGGAAATAATGTGTTGCCAATGGGGAGAGTTCACCTTACTGTGTGTGCCAGTGTGTTCGCTGCTGATCTGGTGTCAAGACCGATGTCACATGGGTGAAATTTGAGCTTGATTGGATGCTTAAAACATCCATGATATAGTTACCTCTCCATTTCTGTTCACAGGTAAATAGTTCTTTGAAAGTGGTCACACTGGATGATGAAGACAGTGTCTGGCATGCTTGCCTTCATCAGTCAAGGTATTGAGTACAAGAGTTAGGATGTCAGATTATAACTGTATAAGACATTGGTAAGACTGGACAGGGTATTGTGTGCAGTTCTTATTGCCAAGATGTAGAAAGAATGTCATTAAGCTGGAAAGGAAGCAGGAATTAATTACAAGAAGGTTATTGGGACAGGAGGGCTGAATTAAAAGAAGAAGCTGGACAGATTGAGGCATTTATTCACTGGAGTGTAGGAGGCTGAGGAGTGACCTTATAGAGGTATATAAACTCATGAGGGACATAGATAAGGTGAATGGTCACCGTCTTTTTTCTCACGTCGGCATGGTGGGGCAGCAGTAGAGTTGCTGCTTTATGGTGCCAGAGATCCGGTTTCGATCCTAACTACGGGTGATGTTTGTATGAAGTTTGTATGTTCTTCCCATGGCTTGCGTGGGTTTTCTCCAGGTGCTCTGGTTTCCTCCCACACTCCCACGACGTACAGGTTTGTAGGTTAATTGGCTTTGGTAAAATTGGTTGGCATGGACTTGGTGGGCGGAAGGATCTGTTTCCGCATTCTATCTCCAAACTAAACTAAAGTAGGGGAATCTAAAATAAGAGGGCATAATTTTGAGGTGAGAGGGGGCCTGAGGGGCAGGTTTTTCACACAGAATGCGGTGGGTATATAGAATGAACTTCCAGAGGAAATGGTTAGTTATGGGTTTTTTTAATGACATTTTGAGTGGTACATGGATTTGAAGCATTTAGAGAAATTCAGTATGGGCCCAATGAGGAAAATGGGACGTTCAGGCAGGTAACCTGGCTGGCATAGAAGGGTTGGGCCAAAGAGTCTGGTTACAAGCTGTCAAACTCTATGACTTTATCAATTGTGGAATAAGAATAAATGGTCACCGACATTCGCACATGTGCTAGGACTTAAGAGATTTAACTCTTATACAACTCCATTGTTTATCCTTAATTATCCCAAAAGAATGATAATAGTTTTAACCATATATAATCTTAAGGCTTTAAGAAATAGCTGAAAGATTCCCTGTCCAATAATTTACTGGGTAAATCAAATTTAAAACTAAGCCACAATGATAAGAGTTACACAGGTTTGAACCCAGACCTGTATCAAGCTAGCTATTGCCACCTCTGATGGAAGTTTAAGGATTGCTGTATTATCTTTGCAGATACGAGTCAGTTGCTATTTCTTCTTCATTCTTCGATACCCTCAGGGTTGTAAGTATCTGATTGCAACTTTTTTTTTTAATGATTTCAGCAGACAGTTACTTTGCGTGGTCCCCAGGTGGCAGTTCTGAAGGTATTTATCAGATATGGAGATACAGAACTGATTTCATTGTCATGCTTGAAAACAGCACTGGTTTCTGTCAACTCTGATTCCACTGGCCGTCCTCTCTATTGAGTCGGATGGTTCTGCATTTAAGTCTCACTTGAGAGAAGGGACTCGCAAACACTTTGTTGACATTACCCGCAAAGCAGAACAGAATTATTGGAGATAGATACAAAGGGCTAGAGTAACATAACGGATCAGGCAGCATCTCTGGAAAAAAAGGATAGGTGATGTTTTGGGTTGGGACCCTTCTTCAGACTGATTGTACTAGGAAGAAAGGGGGGAAAATTGGAAGCAAAAGCTTTGTTCCAATTTTCCCCCCACTCGCCCTACTACAATCAGTCTGAAGAAGTGTACCAAACCAAAACATCACCTATCCTTTTTTTCCAGACTCGGCGCTCGTGAACTGGCTGCCATTGTCCGACTGCAGGCTGGCCGGGGAGCCGAAGGTAGAGAATTGGCGGCGCAGCTTCCCGATAACGGCCGAAGACGTGAGGGAGCGCAGCTGGTCAACCTCGAACCAGCTGGAGTAAGAGTCGACAAGGACCAGGAAGTGCTTGCCACGCCACTCGAAAATGTCAGTGGCAACCGCCATCCAGGGCAGTTCGGGAGCAGGCTGCTGCAGAAGCGGCTGTCGTTGCTGGTGGGGGGCGAGACTGTTACAGGTGGAGCAGGCGGAGACCCTCTCCCGGATGTACTGAGCCATACCGGGCCAGTAGAACTGGCTCTGAGCGTGAGACAAAGTGGCCTCGGCCCCAGGATGACCGCGGTGGGCGGCCTGAAAATAGTGGTCGTGCAGCGCAGCAGGCACAACAACCTTGTGTCCCTTCACAACCACGCCGTCGTGCAGCACAAGCTCATCACGGACCAGGAAGTAGGGCACGGCACCTGCCGGCAAAGCGGAGCGATGGTCTGGCCAGCCCTGCTGGATGACGGCTGCAAGCTGTTGCAGGGCAGGATCATTGGCGCAGGCAAATACCACAGCCAGCAACTCCTTCTCTATCAGAGCATAGCGCTGCTCGGCAGGGGTCATGGTGCGGGACGCGTAGGAAACAGGCAGCTGCAGGCCATCGTGGAGCTGTAGACAAGCGGCACCAAGACCGAACTGGGAGGCGTCGCAGGTGATGACGATGGGACGCTGTAGGTCGAAAAATTTGAGCGTGGGGGTGCTGACCAGCCTGGACTTCAGGACGTCAAAAGCTCTCTGGTGTTGAGGGAACCAGGCCCAGGCAGTGTCCTTCTTAATCAACTCCCTCAGGGGCGCGCTCAGCTCGCTGAGGTCGGGGATGAACTTCCCCAGGTAATTAACCATGCCCAGGAAACGCTGCAGGCTGGGCACGTCAGTAGGTGAAGAGATTCCGGAGATGGCAGACATTTTCTGCGGGTCGGGCTTTAGCCCCGAGGCTGTAAAAACATGGCCCACATAAGTGACCTCTGGGACGCGGAATCGGCACATCTTGGGGTTTAATTTGAGGTTAATCTTCCGGGCCCGGTCCAGGACTTGGCGGAGGTGGAAGTCATGCTCAGCAACATCCTTACCATAGACCAGGATGTCGTCAACGATGATGGCACACGGTAGAGCGGCAAACAGTTGCTCCATTGTCCGCTGGAACACCTCGCTGGCAGAGTTGATCCTGAATGGCATTCGGAGGAACCTGCCGAAAGGGGTGCTGAAAGTTGTCAGGTAGGAGGACTGCTCGTCAAGCGGTATCTGCCAGAAGGAACTCTTGGCATCGAGAACGGAAAAGATTGTGGCCGGGCCAACCTGTGCAGCGACGTCCTCTGCTGTTCGCATGGGGTAGTGCGGGCGTTTGATGACGAGGTTCAGGTCCTTGGGGTTGATGCAAATGCGTATTTCGCTTTTGTCCTTTTTCGCGGCAACAACCATAGTGGAGACCCACCGGGTGGGCTCGCTCACCTCTTTCAGGATGCCCATGGTAACCATGTCGTGCAGCGTCGACTCAACTTTATCCTTCATGGCGAAGGAGACGCGGTGTGGCTGACGGATCACTGGCTCGACATTGCGGTCGACAACAATCTTGTAGTTGCAGGGCAGCTTGCCCAGCTCGTCGTCAAAGCGGTCCGGATATTCGATCAGGGGGTTCATAAGGGTCTGCACCTGGTGGATGTCACGGTGGAAGGAGACCAGGCCCAGGTCTTGGCAAGCTCGGATGCCCAACAGGGTGATGCAGTTTGAATCGAGCAGATAAAAAGTGAGGGGCCGAGAGGTCGCCAGTATCTTGCAGTGCAGAGTTGCCTTCCCCACATGAACAAGCACGCCTCCCCCATAGGCATGCAAAAGGGAGCGATCAGACGTGACTTGCTCATTAGCTCTTATCTTCCTGAAAAGGCTTGTTGACATTAAATTTGCGACCGCCCCTGTGTCGATTTTCGCGGAGAAGGTCGAGTTGTTCACAGTTACACGAACTGAAGGGTCCGTTATCAGAGCAGGTGCATCCAACAGTGAAAATATGCTGGTCTCCCCCTGGGAGGAACTCGAGTCAGACATAGGGAGTTCATCAGGCTGGTACTGGGAACCAAGTGCGCTATCAGCTTGCTCCAAATTGTTTAACATACGCCGTGGAGCAGCAACAGGATTCCCACGGGAACGACAGGCAGCAGAGAAATGGTTCCATTTTCTGCAGAAGTTACAAGTTTTACCCAAGGCAGGGCACACATTGAATTGATGAGAGGCAAAGTTACAATTGGGGCACCGCTGCGGGTTGCTTCCCCTGGGAGCAGTGGGCCCCCGTTGTCGTGGCGGGCCCGTGTTTCGCCGACGGCCAACAACACTGGCAAAGTTAATATCATGATCAGCCGGTGAAACCGCCGAGGTGACAGCTTCGGCCATACGGCAGGCGTGCATAGCCTCGTTAAAGGACAGGTCGGGCTTGCGCAAAAGTTCAGCCCTCAGCTTATCATCGCGTAGACCATTATCCAGAATGTCCCTGGTCAGTTCATCGGGGGTCAGCGTGTCAAGGCGGCACCGCCTGGCCAGGTGTCGCAGCGCAGCGACATAATTATCAATGGATTCACCTTGGTTCTGACGCCGCCCGAACATTTTAAAACGCTCTAAGATGCAGTTAGAGGGGATGTCGCACATCGCGGTAAACTTAGCTATTAAACATACCGAGTCCCGAGCAGTTTCACCCGCAGCGTAGACGAATGAGTCAGACCGTTCCAGGGCATCGGGACCAGCCAGGTTGAGAAGCAGGGAAGCTTTGACCTCAGGGGTGGCGGCAGGATGAGCGATTGTGACATAGTGGTCGAAGTCACGTCTAAAGACATCCCACCGATGGGCAATGTCTGAATCGAAGACAAGCACATCGGGCTTGCGGCAAGAAGTGGCCATAACGAGGAAACAGAGAAAGGGGACGGGGAACTGGGTCAAAAGTAAATAAACAACCGATAAACAGGAGGCGCAAGGGTAAGATTTATGACACCATGTAAAGAAGTGTCATCAACACACTGTGTCTTTACTTCACTTTATTCATACTGTAACATACATTACTGCACTAGCTGTACGTGGTCTGTCACGGGAACTAGAGAGAGATCATTGGGTGGGGAGGTTGTAGTTATACTTGTGATATGGGGAGTGGTTAGTAGTGGTGAGGTCACTATGTTAAAGGTACATGCACATATCATCTACACTGGCGCTGTAAGGCAGAAACTCTACCTCTACCACTATGCCACCAGCTGAGAATAACCTATGTGGTATCATTTGCAAAATATTTAATGCAGGTACAATAGTAAAAGGATTCTGCGAATATAATTCCCCTGATACTCGGTTAGCATTTTACTGCTTACCATTCCAAATTTAATGAATGAACAATGGGCCTTACATTAATGCTGGTATCTACTAACATTGAAACCTATTCTTCTTTTTTTTACGCAAGCAAGATTAATTTCCATTTGTATAGCATCTTCAAAATAGAAAACCAGTCTCCCAGACTTCATCTGAATTATCAGACCAAAGTTGAACCTGGAGCCCAAGATGAATGTTTTTCAAAGTTTTGGTTCATGGAGAGGACTGCAGAAGAAAAAATTTGGGAGTGGAATCAGATGGATCACAGCAGAGGCTCTGGGGCACTCTGGTATCATCATTGCATGTGTGCGTTCCCATACAATGCGAACTCCATCATCAAGTTCGCTGATGACACCACTGTTGTGGGGCATATCACTGATGGGGATGAGTCAGAGCATAGAAGAGAGATCGAGCGACTGTCCATATGGTGCCAGCACAATAACCTGGCCCTCAACACCAGCAAAACCAAGGAACTGATTGTGCACTTTGGTAGGAGTAGGATGGGGACCCACAGCCCCGTTTATATCAACGGGTCGAAGGTTGAAAGGGTCAAGAGCTTCAAATTCCTGGGCGTGCATATCTCTGAAGATCTTTCCTGGTCCGAGAACACTAATGTAATCATCAAGAAAGCGCATCAGCGCTTCTACTTCCTGAAAAGACTATGGTGAGTCGGTTTGTCAAGGAGTACTCTCTCTAACTTCTACAGGTGCACAGTAGAGAGCATGCATGGCTTGGTACAGCAACTCGAGCACCCTGGAGAGGAAAAGACTACAAAAAGTAGTAAACACTGCCCAGTCCATCATCGGCTCTGACCTCCCTTCCATCGAGGGGATTTATCACAGTCGCTGCCTCAAAAAGGCTGGAAGTATTATCAAAGACCCACACCATCCTGGCCACACACTCATCTCCCTGCTACCTTCAGGTAAAAGGTACAGGAGCCTGAAGACTGCAACAACCAGGTTCAGGAATAGCTACTACCCCACAGCCATCAGGCTATTAAAACCTGGCTCGGACAAAACCTTGATTATTAATAACCAATCATCTGTTATTTGCACTTTATCATTTTATTTATTCATGTGTGTATATATTTATATTATAGTATATGGCCACATTGATCTGTTTTGTAGTAAATGCCTACTATGTTCTGTGTGCTGAAGCAAAGGAAGAATGTCATTGTCCTATCAGGGACACATGACAATAAACTCACTTGAACTTGAACATCAGAGAGTGACTGGGGGTGTGTAGGTGCAATATGGTAAGGTCGTGCGGCGTTGGTGTTCAAAGTAACGGGCGATATATTAAAACTGGTACGCTCCAGAAGACCTGTCAAAGCTGATCTGCTGAGTGCAACTTTGCCACAGCTTTTATATTCTCAGCTGACAAGATCATATAGAAGCTTGATTAACAATAAAGCTAGGACTTGATTACAGAATTGAGCTCAAAAAGACTTAATTAGGTAACAAACAGAATAAAATGATTATCCACAAGTTTAACGTAGTTGGCAGTAGATCCAATTTTCTGTTACACTGATGGGTGCACACCATAACATAATCAATGACGTTCCTGAATCTTGGGTTTTGTCACTGCTGCATTCCATGTTTAAGGTTCTACTTTAAGGTTTCTTCTGCGGCTCCCTGTCATCACATGAGCACAATCCACATCCCTATTTACTAGTTATTAGCCCTCACTATTCTTTCCCATACAAAAGGGTAGGTTACACCTTGTCTAGAATTGGCATTTAATATCAAACAGCAAATGACAAAGTGTGGAGGAACTCAAAGGGTCAGACAGCATCTGTGGAGGGAATGGACAGGCAACGTTTCGGGTTAGGACCCTTCCCCCAATTGGCAAGGTCTGAAGAAGGATCCAGACTAGAAATGTCATTGAGTCTGACGAAGGGTCCCGACCCGAAATATCATTCATTCATTCCCTCCACAGATGCTGCCTGACAATTTGATTTCCTCCAGCAATTTGTATTTTGCTCAAGATTCCAGCATCTGCATTTTCTTGCATCACTGTCTTAATTTAAAACAGTCTTGCTGCAGAACACCTCCAAATTCAACCCTTATCTACCAGCTAGCAAAAGCAGTAAATCTCTTAATCTCCACAGACAGTAGCGGTGAAATGTCAGTACGGGACTGTGGAACATTATTTAAAGAGCTTTGGAAACTGTCCATCCTAATGGTAAAATGTCTAGCATTGGCTATGCACTGTCAGTCACTATCAGTAATGAGTTTTGAATTGCAAACTCAAATTTAGAAACAAAAAACTTTTGCTCCTTTTATTTAACTTCAGGTATAGTTATTTTCGGACAGCTGGCAAAAGAAGAGGATAAGCAATGGCTTCAGGAAAGAGCTCATGTATGCAAGTTATTTATAAACAAGTAGAGAAAGAGTCACTTTCTCACAAGCAGATAAATCTACCAACCATGTTCAAGACAGCAGCTGCTTTCATATGGTGAAACATTGGCACAGTAAAATACTTCATTGTAAAATGGACAAAGAGTTTAAGTTCATTGCAAGATTCCATTGACTCCTGCATTCCGAACTACCCCTCAAACTGAAAAACATTCTGAGTGATTGGAAGCTTCAAATAACGTAGAATATGGAATAATACTGCACAGGAACAGGCCCTTCGACCTACAATATCTGTGCCAAACATGATGCCAAATTTAACTAATCCCCTCTGCTTGTACTTGATCCATGCCCCCCCCCCCCCACCTCCCATTCCCTGCATACCCATGTATTTGTCTAAGAAATTAAATCCCACAATCATATCTGCCTCCACCACCAGCAAATTCAAGCCACCTACCACTCTCTATGTGAAAAACTTGTCCCGCAAGTCTCTTTTAAACATTGCCCCTCTCGCCTTAAACATATGCCCTCCAGTTTTTGACATTTCCACCTGAGAAAAAAGGTTCTGACTGTCTATCCTATCCTTGCCTTGCATAACTTTATATACTTCTATCAGGTCTTCCCTCAACCTCTGGCATCCGAGGGAAAACAAGCCAAGTTTTGTCTAACCTCCCCTTGTAGCTAATTCCCACTAACCCAGGCAGCATTCTGATAAACCACTTCTGCACCTTCTCCAAAACCTCCACTTCCTTCCTGAAATGGGGTGATCAGAGCTGCACTCAAAACTCCAAATGGGGCCCGACCAAAAGTCCTTGATTCTTAATATGCCAATTGATGAAAGCAAGCATACGATATGGTTTCTTTACCACTCTATTGACTGCAACGGGGTACTGAGTGTGGATGATCAGCCATGATCACAGTGAATGGTGGTGCTGGCTCGAAGGGCTGAATAGCCTACTCCTGCCACTATTGTCTATCATCGACTGGGTTACCACATTCAGGGAGCTATGGCTTGGACCCCAGGGTCCCTCTGTCCCTCACAACCACAACGTGAACAAGTAGTTTTAAGAAATTTATACAAAGAATCCTTAAGGGCCTGTCCCACTTAGGTGATTTTTTCGGCGACTACCGACGACTGTTACAGTCGTAGCATGTTGCTGAAAAAGCAGCGACTGGACCCCTCCCCAACGAGAATGTCTACGATAAGCTACAACAACCTACCACCTAGTCGACGTCAAGCTACACTTCAAGATGTACAGGTTTGTAGGTAAATTTAGCTGGTAAAAATTATATGTCCCAATTGTGTAGGATATTTCTTGTGTGTATGGATCACTGGGCAGCATGTACTTGGTGGGCCGAAGGGCCTGTTTCCGTGCTGCATCTCTAAATTAAACTAAACTAAACTAAAAGATTCACTTGATTTGGATTTCCTTGGACGTAGAGGTCTGATAGAGAGGTGTAGGGACTAACGTCAAAAGGAGCTGTCTGAAGGAAACAGATCAGGAGTCTCCCTTCAACATTCCCACCTCCCTCTGGAGTTTATCAGCTTGAAAAGATGTGCCAATTATGTAGGTAAGTCTATCTGAGAGACACATTCATTAAGCATGCAACAATGCATATTTTAAATGCAAGAAAACTCAAACAGGACAACAACAAATATCCAATACAATTATGCTTTCAAATTAATTGAAATTGATTTAAAAATGTTTGAACAATTGCTTTCATCAATCCAAGTACCAGATGTAAATTAAAATGCGGAAACCCTGCAGATGTTGGAAAACCGAAATAAAAACAGAAAATGACAATACCATTTCCCTGTAGCAATTTATACTTCTTCACCATTTTTCTCCAGAAAGTCTTTGGCTTGAGAAGCTTTAACTGAAATCTACTTCCTTTGATTGCTATCTGATGATATCTGTACTTCGTTGAGTGTGGACTGACCTGATTTATCAACAGCAGAACATGTTAAATGCAGGCCTGTGAACCTATGATCATTCCTCTACCTTACCTCATCCAATCTTCACAATCCCTTAACTCTTCTCCCTCATGTACTTCCTCAAACGAGTACCTGTCCCAGCACCAGGGCCGAAAACGTGGCACAGATTCACACTAACGTCTTAATATTTGATCAGGGATTGCACTGATGAGCAAGGATTTATTTTTGGTGAAACTGTTCATCGTGGATGCAGCTCGTAAAGTGTGTGGCTTATCCCGGGAACTTTGATTCCCCTTCTGAAATGTGGCACCTCTGCATTGGCTCAGTGCATGCAATGCAAGAGATCAGCTCGCCTCACTGTTGCACATGTAGTTTATTATTGGCATGTGTACCGAAGGACAGAGAAAAGCTTTTTGTTGCATGCTATCCTGTTCATGAGAGGACTATACATGATTACTATCAAGCTGTCCACAGTGTAGAGATACAGGATAAAGGGAACAATGTTTAGTGCAAGATTAAGTCCAGTAAAGTCAAATTAACGGCAGTCCGAGGGTCTCCAATGAGGTAGATGAGAGGTCAGGACCACTCTCTGATTGGTGATATAGATATACCTGAGAAGATGGCTGATACTTCTGTTGGTTGTAAAAGCAGAGAATATGGAAGTAGGCAGCCTCAATGTTTTGCAAATATGTTTTAATTGAATTATTTTAATGAGATTACACACTTAATAGATTCACACAGCACAGAAACAGGCCCTTCAACCCAACTCGTCCATGCCGTCCAAGATGCCCGATCTAAGCTAGTCCCATTTGCCCGCATTTGGTCCAATTCCCAGAAGGACACAAAGTGCTGGAGCAACTCAATGGTTCAGGCATCATCTCTAGAGAACATGGCTAGTTGAGTTATGAAGAAGGATCCCGACCCAAAAATCAGCTATTCATGTTGAATCTGAAGAAGGATCTTGATCCAACGTTACCTATCCAGGTTCTCTAGAAATGCTTCATAACCCACTGAATTACACCAGCATTTTGAGTTGTCAAGAATCAGGAATATGTCATGCATCAGATATGATCTGAAACAATGTGTAAACCAGCATCTGCAGTTCCATATTTCTACATTCCCTCTAAGACATTCCTATCCTTGTACCTGTCAAAGTGCCTTTTAAATGCTGTTATAGTATCTACCTCAACTACCTCCTCTGGTAGCTCGTTCCATCTACCCACCATCCATAGATTTGTACAGGACAGAAACTATACTGAAAATCTGTAATAGCAATCAACAATCCATTTACACTAATCTTGTGATCGGGAATGAACTGACTGAATTAACTAGGGTGGAAGCTGATGTAATTTAGTTCTGTTCAGTTTAGAGATACAGCATGGAAACAGGGTGTTTGACTCACTGAGCCCATGCCGACCATCGATCACATTTAGCTCTATGTTACCTCAATTTTGCATCCGACACACTAGAGGCAATTTTACAGAAGTCAATTAACCTACAAAGCTGCAAGTCTTTGGAGTGTGAGAGGGAACCGGAGCACCCAGAGAAAAGCCACGTGGTCACAGGGAGAACGTACAAAGTCCATACAGACAGCACCTGTAGTCAGGATTAAACCTGGGTCTCCGGCGCAGTAAGGCGGCAACTCTACCACTGCACCACTGTGCCACAAGCGGAGAATGACCTGTGTGGTGTCATTTGCAAGATATTCAATGCAGGTACAATAGTAAAAGGATTCTGCGGATGTAATTCCCCTTCGGCGCACCGATTCCACACTGACCAGCGATCCCCATACATTAGCACTATCCTTGACACTGGGGCAATTTACAATTTTTTTATAAAGCCAATTAATCTACAAATCTGCAGGTCTTTTGAGTGTGGGAGGAAACTGGAGCACGCGGTCACAGGGAGAACGTACAAACTCCATACAGACTGCACCCATAGTTAAGGGCCTGTCCCACTTCCCGAGTTACTCACAAATTCTCCCAAGTTTTCCCCTTGATTCAATCTATGAGAATGGCCGTAGCGAGTCCGTAGGAGTCAGTAGATATATCGTAGCGGCTCGTTATGCCAGCCGTAGGTACTCGGGGCATCAGGTAAGTCGGGATGTTTTTTCCAGCATGACAAAAAAGTCCACGAGTAAAAAGATAGTCGGGAGGAGGAGTTCGTAGATCACAAAAATCTTGATTTTTTTAAAGTAAGTAAGTTTTATTTATATAGCACGTTTTAAGTCAACTCGCATTGACACCAAAGTGCTTTACATAAAATAAATAATAAGTTTCCATACAAACCATAGAAAAAGGTTAAACATTTTTTTTTAAATGGACACAACACATTATAGAGTTCAACACAAACGTCCCCCCACAGCAGAATCAAAAATTTCCACTATGGGGAAAGGCACCAGAAAGTTAAGTCCTCTTCCTCTGTGAAACACCCGAGGTCGGGGCCCATTTGTGGCCTTGCAGCCAGTCCGATAATTTTCAGGCCCCTCTTGCCGTGAAGATGGAACTCCGGCATCGGGTGAAACATTCCTCAGCGGCTTGGAAAGTCTGGAGCGGCTGCCTCCTCCCCGGAGACCGGGGCACTCGTAGTCCTCAGGCCTTTCAACTCGGCAGAGGACTCGGGAAAGTTGGACAGGCCCTTAAGGATCGAACCTGAGTCTTTGGCGCTGTAAGGTAGAAACTTTACCACTACACCACTGTGCCGCTACAATTATACTACTCGAACAGGAATTGGAGAGATCGCAGTCAGTTGGCAAGAACACCTCGGGCTCGATCACGCTGAGCACCGGCTCCCCTCAAGGCTGTGTGCTCAGCCCGCTGTTGTTAACACTGCTCACACATGACTGTGCTGCCAGATCCAGGGACAATAATATCATAAAATTCACAGATGACACAACAGTGGTGGGACTCATCAGCGGAGATGATGAATCAATGTACAGGGAGGAAGTGAAACAACTAGTGGACTGGTGCGGCAACAACAATTTAGCATTAAACATCGACAAAACAAAGGAGATGATTGTCGACTTCAGGAGGTCGCAGCCAAAACACACACCCCTCAACATCAGTGGCACCACGGTGGAGAGAGTGGAGAGCATAAAGTTCCTCAGAGTGCAAATTACAGACAGTCTCACCTGGTCCTGGAACAACACTGGGATTGCCAAACGGGCCCATCAGCGACTGCACTACCTGAGGAAACTCAAACAGGCCTCACTCCCCACCAACATCCTCAAAACTTTCTACAGGGGCACGGTGGAGTCTGTACTCACGTACTGCATAAACACGTGATACTCCAACTGCAACTGTTCAGACAGGAAGGCTCTGCAGATGGTAGTAAGGGGAGCAGAGAGGATCATTGGCATCTCCCTACCCTTGGTACAAGAACTGTTCCAGAGCCGCTGTCTGAAAAAAGCTCTGAGAATAGCTAAGGACAAACTGCACCCCCTCCACATACACCTGGATCTCCTGCCACCAGGCAAGAGATACCATAGCATGAATGCCCGGACTAACAGACTGCTAAACAGCTTCCTGCCACAGGCTGTGAGGCTGCTAAACAGTCACTCCACCTGATTCTGCTGCTTTGCACTGACAATTTAATAACTCTGGCACTGGCCACTCAAATCAGCTGCCCTGGACATTTTAATGACTGTTTTCACTGTATTTTAATGTTGCTGTTTTTACCTGCTTTTAACTATTTATACTGTTTCATCAGGGACAGGATTGTTTTTACTGTTATTATGTGTGAAATGTTTAAGTTTTATGTGCGATGCTCCGGTATTCCCTGGGAAACGTCTTCTCATTTTGCACTGTACAACTGTTGCTTTGCAAGATGACAATAATGGTTGATTGATTGATTGATTGATTGATTGATTGATTGATTGGATTAATACCAGAAAGGGCAAAATTCAGGGGATATATCTCAGGTAGAGAGAGAGAGGGCAGCTAAGCAGACTGTTCTTTCAAAGCACCAGGATGGTAGACATGGAATGACCAACTATCTATGTTACACTACATAGCGATGCACTGATTTAGAAATACTTTTTAAGCTCAGCTACTTGTGTTGTTATAGTGCGGACCAACTGAAGCCATCCACACAGCTTTGACATTTATAAAACCGAATCTGATCCATTAATGCCTGAAAGCCTGGTTCATTTCCTCAGCTGAAAACCCACATGAGAATCTAATCTTTAGACCGGTGAGAAATCAAATCGAGAGCCTCATTTACGTGCAAAATCTAGTTTGATTTCCCCAGTGGAAAATTGTAAGTTTGTAGTTGCAATTATGTAGCCTGCCGTTAAGTGTGGCTTTGGTGAAAATCTCCATTCCTTTGCAGAGCGAGATACAAAAAAACAAACACCAAACCATATTTACATTAGAAGAGAGACGCTGTGTAATAGTTGTATCAAACGTTGGATAAACCACACTTGGGACACTGTGTACACTCTTGTCTACCGTACTAGGAACAGGATATAAATGAGGCACAGGAGAGGGATTATATGCATCAGAAAATGTTATCTAGAGAAAAAAATAGAAGGCAAATAAAGGAAACAAGAAAAGGTCTTTAAAATTGTCAATAGTTTTCATAAGATAGAGAAAAACAAGTTTGGGAAATCAAAACGAGGATCAGGAATAAAAGAGTTTCAGTACTAAATCCAAGAAGAAACTCGAGTAAAACTGTTACCTGGAGTGTCATTGGAAGATGGAATTCTCTACCCACAGAAAGACAGTGAGTGACTGACTGATTGAATGACTGACTAACTGACTGACTGATCGACTGACTGAGCGACTGACTGACCGACCGACTGACTGATTGAAGATAGACACAAAATGCTGGAGTAACTCAGAAGGACAGGCAGCATCCCTGTATAGAAGGAATGGGTGACATTTTGGGTTGAGGCCCTTCTTCAGACTGCGAGTCAGGGGAGAGGGAGACTAGAGATATGTGGAAGTGTCTGGTGTGAAAACAACAAATCAAAGCAGATGATGTTAAGGAAATTTAAAATGGTACTTTGTTAGCTGAGGGGAAGGTGACATGAGGCATACAATTGGTAAAATTAATCAGGAGGACAGTGAAACTGGTCAGTGAACTAGGTTTGGAGAGGGAAGGAGAAAGAGGGAAAGCAAGGGTTACTTAAAGTTAGAGAAATCAATTTAATAATGCTAGGTTGTAAGTTGCCCAAGTGAAATATGAGGTGCTATTCCTCCAATTTGTGTTGGGCTTCATTCTGACAGTGGAGGCCCAGGACAGAAAAGTCAGTATGGGAATGGGAAGGGGAGTTTGGCAAATGAGAGATCGCATAGGCATAGGCAGACTGAGTGCAGATGTTCAACAAACGATCGCCAAGCCTACGCTTGGTCTTGCCACCATATAGGAGTCTACACCTGGAACTGCAGATACAGTAGATGAGGTTGGAGGAGGTGAACCTCTGCCTCACCTGAAAGGACTGTCAGGGAGGAGGTATAGGGACAGGTGTTGCATCTTCTGCGGTTGCAGAGGAAATTACCGGGGAGGGTGGTTTTGGTGGAAAGGGATGTTAATCAGGAAATTGTGGAAGCAACGGCCTCTGCGGAAAGCAGAAAGGAGTGGAGATGGGAAGGTGTGGAGATGGGATCCCGTTGGAGGTGGCGAAAATGTTGGAGGATGATGTGTGGTGTGCAACGGCTGATGGGGTGAAAGGCATCAAAGTTTAGGGTCTGTCATTTGGGTAGCTTACAACCCAGCAGTATGAATGTCAAATTCTCATTTTAACTAACTTCTACTTACATTCCCTATTCCGAGGAGTAAATGTCACGGGCAACTTGTCCTGGACCATATCGAAGCAATGGCCAAGAAAGCACACCAACACCTCTACTTCCTGAGAAGGCTTAGGAATTTCAGTATGTCCCTAACCACTCTCACCAACTTCTACAGATGTGCCGTAAAAAGCATTTTATCGGGATGCATCACAGCATGGTTTGGGAACAGCTCCATCCAAGACCGCAAGAAATTACAGAGAGTTCTGAATGCAGCCCAGACCATCACACAAACCAACCTCCTTTCATCTACACTTCACGCTGCCTCAGCAAGGCCACCAGCATAATCAAGGATGAGTCTCAACCCAGTCACTGCTCGTCTCCCCTCTCCCACCAGGCAAGAGATACAAAAGTCTGAAAACGCAATCCTCCAGATTCAGGGACAGTTTATTCCCAGCTGTAATCAGGCAACTAAACCATCCTGTCATCAACTAGAGAGTGGTCCTGAGCTACCATCTACCTCAGTGAAGACCCTCGGACTATCTTTAATTGGACTTTACCGCCTTTTATCTTGCACTCAACGTTATTCTCTTTATTATGTATCTATACACGGACGGCTTGATTGTAATCAACAAAAGCTTATCACTGTACATGTGAGAACGTGAGAATAAACTAAACAAACTACCTAACTAAATGATACGCAAGTGGGAAAATAGGTGCTTTGCAAATGGCAGCCCACATGTGGAAGAAATGTGACCTCTTTCTCTCCATGGTAGTGAGTTAACAGGCGCCCACGTCATCTCAAATGAACACTGTGTAATTGTTGCCATGGTAATGCCGCGTCTGCTCACAACAATATCCACTTTCCCTTTTCTTCTTTTAGAAGTTGTCCTTAGGAGGAGGAGAATTTGTGTCAGTCGGTGTGAAAGTCCTAAATGGAAAATAACTCAGAAATATTTACAGTAATTAAGTAAGACTGAAAATGTCAGGCCAGTACAGTCAGCAGTGTGTTTCAACGAGAAATGGAGAGGATGGAAGAA
Source organism: Amblyraja radiata (assembly GCF_010909765.2). Classification (NCBI taxonomy): domain Eukaryota; kingdom Metazoa; phylum Chordata; class Chondrichthyes; order Rajiformes; family Rajidae; genus Amblyraja; species Amblyraja radiata. The sequence goes on along the minus strand of NC_045967.1, from coordinate 16,850,731 downwards.
AACAAGACATGAATAAATGCAGGAAGTACTCAGCACATTTACTGCATGCCTGCTCTCACAAATATAGAACATGGAACAGTGGAGCACAGGAACAGGCCCTTCAGCCCACAACATCTGTGCTGAACATGATACCAAGATAAACCAATCTATTCTGCCTGCACATGATCCATATCCCTCCAATTCCTTCATATCCACTTGTTTATTTAAAAGCCGCTTAAGCACTACTATCGTATCTGCCTCCACCACCACCCACCCCCCCCCCCCCTCCCCCCCACCAATCTCTGTTTAAAAAACGTATCCTGCAAATCTCCTTCATGTTCATGTCAAAGGGGCAGAATTAAGCCATTCAGTCCATCATGTCTACTCCACCATTCAATTATGGCTGATCTATCTTTCCCTCTTAACCTCATTCTCCTGCCTTCTACCCATAACCTTTGACACCCTCGCTAATCAAGAATCTGTCAATCTCCGCTTTTTAATATACCCAATGACGGTCTGCACAGCCACCTGTGGCTATGAATTTCACAGATTCACCACTCCCCGACTAAAGAAATTCCTCCTCATCTCCTTTCTAAAGGTACGTCCTTTTATTCTGAGGACGTGCCCTCTGGTTGTAGACACTTCGACAAGTGGAAACATTCACATCTACTCTATCCAGGCCTTTCACTATTCAGTAAGTTTCAATGAGGGTTCCCCTCATCCTTCTAAACGTTAACAAGTACAGGGCCTGAGCCATCAAACACTTACCATACGTGAACTCAATCAACCCCGGGATCATTTTTGTAAACCTCCTCTGGGTAACACCAGCAATGGCTCACGCCAACAGTCTATCTGTCCTTTGTGTTTTCATAGTATGTGTTAAATGTATGTTTTTAGTGTTCTTCAGCTTGTTTTATGTTGGGGTTGGAGGGGAGGGGAGGGGTGAGGGAAATGTTTTCTAATCTCTTACCTCGACCGAGATGCAATTTTTTCCCCTATCGTATCACTGTCCGCATTGTGGCCTAACAGGAGTTGGTGGCCTTTGCTGGAGGCCGATTTTGAGAGCCTCACCGCGGGTGCTTACGAGAGACTTTAGTATCGCGGAGCCCGCAATCCCTTTGCCAGGGATCGACCCCGGAGCTCCAACCGTGGATGCTTGCGGACTTTAACATCATGGAGCTCGCGGTCTCTGGTCAGAGACCGACTTCGGGAACTCCAAGCTGCAGGAGTTTCGACTGCGTCGACGTGGGAATTTCGATCTCCCCGACGCGGCAGCTTCGACTGCCGGCTGCAGGAGCTTTGATCGCCCTGACGGATGGTTCGACTGCCCCGACCGCGGAAGAACAAAGTGGAAGAAGATTGGACTTTTCTGCCTTCCATCACAGTGAGGAATGTGGGGATTCCACTGTGGTGGATGTTTATGTTAACTTTTATGTAGTTGTGTGTCTTGTTGCTTCTTTTTTTCCATAAGGCTGTATGGTGATTCGCATATTACTGTACATTAATTGGTACATGTGACAACAAAAGACCTTTAAGATCTTTGAAACCTTTGGATCCTCTCCAATGCCAGCACATCCCGCCTCAGAGACTCAACAAGGTAGATTGGGACACAAAATGCTGGAGTAACTCAGCACTTCTGGAGAAAAGGAATAGGTGATGTTTCTGGTCGGCAGCCTACTTCAGACCCTTTCCTTTTATTTCACCCCCCCCCCCCCCACCCCTACGATCAGTCTGAAGAAGGGTTCCGACCTGAAACATCACCGATTCCTTTTCTCCAGAGATGCTGCCTGACCTGCTTAGTTACTCCAGCAATTTGTGTCTATCGATATAAACCAGCATACTCACTACACAAGGCGGTTTGAAAAATTGGAGATTCATTCCTAGCATATAAGAGAACCATTCAAGTTTCTGATGGACTCGACTGCATCCACAACATTCTGCAGTTTCTTGTGATCTTGAACAGAGCAGTTGCCACGTCTAGTTGTGATGCAGCCCGATAGAATGGTTTCGACGTTGGTTCTAGAAAGGCCAGCGCAGTGGCGCAATGGTAGAGTTGCCACCTTACAGCAGCAGAAACCCAAGTTGAATCCTGTCTATAGGTGCTGTCTGTACGGAATTTGTACATTCTCCTTGTGACTGCGTTGGTTTTCTTCTGGTGATCCAGTTTCCTCTCACAAAGATGTACAGGTTTGTAGGTTATTTGGTTTTGGTAAAATTGTTCCTAGTGTGTAGAATAGTGCAAGTGTACAGGCTGATTGCTCGTCGAGGATGGCTCGGTGGGCCGAAGAGCCTGTTTTGTTTCCACGCTGTATCTCCAATGTCTAAAGTAAAATTGGTAAAACAGCTTGTGAAATAACCATGGCAACATATCAAACCAAATGAATATTATTTCCACCTTTCCGTATCACATAGGAGGCCATTTGGCCCACTGAGTCTTTGCTGGCTCTCAAAGCATTTCCATTCCCCCTGGACTTTTCCCTGTAACAATTTGTTCTTGTTCAGTCAGATACAAAGCTGAGATATAATCAAATGATTTTAAATTGTGATACTTTAATAACCTCAGATGGGATGCGCAAAGAGTGTGTGGGGGGGGGGGGGGAGGTATCAGTCTACCCCACGATTAAAGGGGGAGGAGTTGTACAGTTTGATAGCCACAGGGAAAAAGTGCCGTTCTGTGACGTTCTGTCCTGCATCTTGGTGGAACCAGTCTGTTGCTGAAGGTGCGCCTCAGTTTGACCAGTGTGTCATGGAGGGGGTGTGCTGTATTGTCCAAGATGCTGTGCAGTTTGAATAATATCCTGCCCTCCAAGACCATCTCCAATGTATTTATCTCCACCGCCAGGATGGAGCCAACCTTCGTAATGAGCTTGTTAATTCTGTTGGCGTCCACGCCCTTCGCCCTGCAACCGCAGCACATGACAGAGAAAATGGCACTGGCCACCACTGATTGGTATAACATCTGCAGCATCTTACTGCAGACGTTGAAAGAGCGGAGCCTCCTCAGAAAGTACGGATGGATTGAAAATTAGACAGATAATATCATTGCGTAAATCTTCAGAAAGCCGACAAATTTGTCTCTCAGTTTTCACTAGGCTTATCAAACACTCAACTACCCTGAGGGCAACTGTACAAAATGGGTGTTAAATCAAGAGAACAGGTTGTATAAACTTGGCTTATGTTCTCTGGAGTTCAGGAGATTGGGAAGTAATATGTTTGAAATTATTGAACTGCTTTGTAAGGTAGCAGTTTTATAGGGCAACTCTTTCCCCTGGCAAGGAAATGCAGACAAAAACAAAGTGCACAATCTTAAAAGAGGAGGCAAATGTTAAAGCAGTAAGCACTTGCAGGATCTAATAGAAATATTGAGGTGTTGCTTCCAATACTTTGATTCCAATACTTTGGCAGATCAGTTGAGGTTTTGAAGTTAGAGCCGGTGGATCATTATTAAGTCAGGTTAAGTCAAGGATTGGTGATTTACTTTTATTTAGAGATCCAACATGGCAACAGGACGTTTGGCCCATCGAGCCCATGCAAAACCTCGATTGCCTGTTTACACTAGTTCTATGTTATCCCACTTTCACATCCTCTCCCAACACACAAGGGATGATTACGGAGGCCAATTAATCTACAAATCTGCATGTCTTTGGGATGTTGGAGGAAACTGGTGCACCTAAAGGAAACCTAGGCAGTTACAGGGAGAACATGCAAACTCCACACAGACGGAACCCGAGGTCAGGATCAGGCACATGTTTCTGGCGCCGTGAGACAGCAGCTCTGCCAGCTGTGTCAACATGCGGAAAATGAGCAGGAGCCTCAATAAACCACTATATGCTTTGAGATCGAGGAGGAGACACTGTATTGGACAGAAGCATGGATAGGAAAAGTTTAGTGGAATCCGGGCCACAAACGTGGACAAATGAGATTAGCTTTGATGGGGAATCTTGGTCAGCTTGGGCGAGTTGGGCCGAAGGGCCTGTTTTGTGCAGTACATGGTGTGTGGTTTCGTAAATAAACCCTGACCTCCTTGGAAGGTAGACAAAAATACTGGAGAAACTCAGCGGGTGAGGCAGCATCTATGGAGAGAAGGAATAGGCGACGTTTCGGGACAAGATCTGAAATTGCCTCGACCGCTGAATTTCTCCAGTATTTTTGTCTACCTTCGATTTTTCCAGCATCTGCAGTTCTTTCTTAAACACTTGACCTCCTTGGATATAGGTTTGCTGCATCTCTTCTTATTCTGAGGTGATTACAATTCGCCTCAAATTAATTAGCCACTTCAATGAGAAATAATTGGTTTAGCTATTTGACATTCTGACACAATAAATGTTTTAACCTTTAAACCGTTTTCCTGTGAAAAGATAAAGAATTAAGAGAGAGCTGATTTGTTACATCAGTGATTTGTTCAGTTCATTTGAACACCTTTATGTAGCTCAGTCCTCTAAAAATAGACACACATCTTGCTTTTATTGGGCCATCATTGGCACCATGTCTCTTTTGGTTAGGTTTAGAGATAAGGCGTGGAAACAGGTCCTTCAGCCCACTGCGTTCGCAGCAACCAGCGATCACCCCATACACTCACCCTATCCTACACATTTGTCCCACTCAGGAGAATTTGCAATTTTACCAAAGCCAATTAACCTACAAACCTGCAGGGTTCGATCCTGACTAGAGGTGCTGTCTGTACAGGGTTTGTACATTCTCCCTGTGACCGTGTGGGTTATCCCTGGGTGCTCCTGTTTCCTCCCACACTCCAAGACGTACAGGTTTCTATGCTAATTTGGTTTCTGTAAAAATTGTAAATTGTCCCCAGACACGGATCAAATCAGCAATACTGTTTGATGTACATGTCAAACTACCTGTAGCTTCAAGAACATTGATAAATCAATTGGTTTGTTGCTATACAAAGTCATGGAATAATGTAGCACAGGAAGATGCCAAACAGCCCATCATATCGATGCCTCCTCTAAAGTAGAGCTTTCCAATTATAACTATAGAAACAAGGAACTGCACATGTTGGTTTCCAACAAAGGCACAGAGTGCTGGAGTATCTCAGCCGGTCAGGCAGCATCTCAGGAGAACATGGTTAGTCAACGTTTTGGGCCCATTCTTCAGTCATTACTCTTCCCTTTTTTCCCTGCCTCATTATTTACCTCCTTTTAAATATTCTCTTTAGAAAGTTACTACAGATTCTGCTTTCACTGTCCTTTCATGGGAACAACTTTTTGTTTAGAAACCTGCTTTCTTATTTCACCTTTGGGCCTTGTACTAATCAGCTTTGTCCATGTCATCCAGTTACAAATTCTTCTGTCATTGGAAGTGATTTTTTTCTTGTTATCTCTAAGCCACCTTGTTTCAAATCTCATCCAAACATGGTCCCCTCTGAGAACAATCCAGTTTCATTCCTTTATTCCATTCGAGGCCCTTTGAACCCCCTCCAAGCCACTAACATATTTTTTCAACCAGAAAACCACTGAATTATTGAGCTAAACCTCATCACTTAAACTGTAAATTGAATTCAGAGTTTCTGGGTTATTCTGTTTTTGAAAAAAACATATACAGAACATAGAACAGCACAGCAAAGGAACAGGCCCTGCGGCCCACAATGTCGGGAGCGGGGTTGGGTTGGAGTTGGTGCTTCTTCTCAGCGCTGGCTGTGGGCCTGGGGCCACTGGTGTCATCGGTCACAGCCAATGCGGAGAAGAAGCGGCAACCCCAGCTCAACTCCCGCAGGCCAATCGACAGGCCCAGACCGACAGCACCAGCGGCCCCAGGCCCACAGCCAGTGCAGAGAAGAAGCGCCAACTCCAGCCCAACCCTGCTCCCCGATGGGCCGGGGACTACCAGCGGCCAAACCCCCCTGAACCGGAGAAAGCTGAGCAGCAGCCATCAACGGGGATACACACAAAGCACTGCAGGAACTCGGCCTTCTCCCAGCCCGGCCCACCACCTCCGGCCACCCCCAGACAGGGACGAGACTCCCGGGAGGGGACCGGGAAGGAGACGGCCCAACAGCCCCGGACCCGACACCGACCACGGACCAGCACGATCTCGCTCACTCACCAAAGCATAATACAGCAATAAAAAAATAAAAATCTTAGCTTTTTACAAAGGAATAATAAATAACTATTTCATAATTTGAAAGCAATATTTTCTTACCTAGAAGAATCAAAGCTGGAAAAAAAAACCCAGAAGAAATGAAGGTCCACTGCTTTCCAGGGCTGTTTATGCATAGTGACCTTTAACCTGGGCATGCGCAGTCGGAATACCAAACTCGCTTATATCCATTGACTTGGCCATTGTAATCCTTAAAGCTTCAACCTCGACGTCACCTGATGGAAATGGAAACCTTTCTTACAAGTAATATATCAGTCAGCAAATATTATTCAAATTTTCAAGAAAATTGAAGCTGGGTTCTGACAGCTCCTATTGTATCTGAACACTTACTGTGGCAACATTGAACGTCACTTGACAAAATTCATGTCTCCAACTTCAAAATAATGTTCAGTTCAATTATGCAATTTGGATGGGGTTGATCATCCAAAGGCTTCTGTGGGTTGGGATCAGGCAACTCTGTAGAAAAGATTGGAGAATTCTAGGTACCTTGCAATGAGCACCTATGTAATTTCTATGATCTTTAAAACAGTTAAAAAGCATTGAAATAAATGCTTTAGCAAGTTTCTATCAATGCCATTAACATTTTACTCACTGGTTTGAGGTGGGATTAATCAACTTTCTTTGGCTCCTAAAGGATTTAGACTAGAATTTGGCGATACAGCGCGGAAACAGGTTCTTCAGCCCACCGAGTCCGCATCAACCAGCGATCACCCCATACACTAGCACTTTCCGAGGGACTAGGGACAATTTTACATCTTTTACCAAAGTATACTAACCTAACAACCTGCAGGTCTTTGTAGTGTGGGAGGAAACCGAAGCACCTGGAGTAAGCCCATGTGATTACGGAGAGAATGTACAAACTCCATACAGACAGCACCCATAGTCAGGATTGAACTCAGGTCTCTGGCGCTGTAAGGCAATAACTCTACCACCATGCCACCATGCCGAGTCATATAGCGCAAAAACAAGCCCTTTGGCACAACTCGTCCATGTTGACCAAGATTCCCCATCTAAGCTAATCCCTTTTGCCTGCGTTTGGCCCATATCAACCAAAACCTTTCTTATCCATGTACCTGTCCAAATGTCTTTTAAATGCTGTTTTAGTACCTACCTCAACTACCACCTCTGGACATTGAATTATCCAGTTTTAGGTGACCTCTAACAGTCCCTCTCCCCCTCCCCTTTCTCCTCCATACCCCCCTTTCTTCCTCCCCCACCACCCATGTGCCCAATCTTGACTAGCACCTACTTCCCCCCCGCCCCGTCTCCCTCCACCCTCATTCCTACCTCTGGCTTTACAAGTCGCAGCTCTTCAAATCTTTTGTCTCACGCCTTCTACTTTAATCACTGGTTGCGACCCAAAACGTCACCTATCCATGTTCTCCAGAGATGCTGCCTCTTCCTCGGATTTACTCCAGCAGTGTCCTTTTTTTAACCTCCTCTGATAGTCCGTTCCATATACCCACCGCCCCCTGATTGCAAACTGCCTTGAACAAAATGCATAACGAGGTATATCCCGATTTGCATTGGCTCATGTATGATCCACGCTTATCTGAGAACCATGCTTATGAACATACAAATTGAAAACAGACTTGAGCAGCTCTAGCTTGCTCCACCGTTCAATAGGATTGCACATTATCTGATCTGTAAACTATGTTCCCTATTTTGCCACCTGCAAATTGGGCTGTCGACTGGCTCAGCGGGTAGAGCTACTGCCTCACAGCGCCAGAGACCCGTGTTCGATCCTGACTTCGGGTGCTGTCTGTGAGGAGTTTACACTTTCTCCCCGCGATGGCATGGGTTTCCTCCTGGTGCTCTGGTTTCCATCCACATCCCAAAGACATGCAGATTGTAGATTAAGCGCCCTCTGTAGGGAATGGATGAGATAGTGGAATAATATAGAACTAGTGTGAACAGGTGATCGATGGTCGGTGCGGACTCAGTGGGCCAAGGGGCCTGTTTCCATGTTGCATTCCGAAGCTAAGCTTAATCTGTTATTGTTTCCATTTACATGTCGATGAATCATTCTGACCTTCAGTGAATGGTTAACCAGAACACCTCGATACCTTCATATCTCAAAACTCAACAATCTCTCACCATGTGGATAATATGCTTCTATTTTTAATATATATAGATTATTTTCCTTGCCAAAATATTCAATTTCGATAATTTTCAAATTTATATTGCATTTACCAGATCCCATTTACTTAATCTGTCCATATCCCCTTGTTTAGGAAGGAACTGCAGATGCTGGTTTGCACAGAAGATATACACAAAATGCTGGAGTAACTCAGCAGGTCAGGCAGCATCTCTGGGGAAAAGGAAGAGGAATTTTCCTTTTCTCCAGAGATGTAGAGGAATCCTATTCTCTAGAGATGACGGCTGAGTTACTCCAGCAGTTTCTGTATATCCCCCTTGCACCATTTTACTACCCTCTTCAGTATTGAAAGTTAAATATTTTCATAGTTACGAAGCTATATTGCAGAGTAGATTTCTACCAGAATACAGGCTAGTGTGAATCATTGAAACCAAAACAAGGCACTAAATAGATTATTTGATGTGATTTAAACCCAAGATAAACGCAGGTTCCTATTAGAATCTTAAGAAGGACCGCAATTCGAAACAGCATCTTTCCATTCCCTCCACAGATGCTGCCTGATCCATTGGGTTCCTCCATCACTTCGTGCATGGCTCAAGTTTCCAGCATCTGCAGTTCCTGTGTCTCGACAGTCTTATTAAATGTGATTGGTTTTTGTGATAATCCCATTTTTAGCTGTAATAAAAAGGCACATATTATCAACCCTCTTAAAATGTTACACCACATTTTAATAAACTTTCACATTTTGCTATACTGCCAATTGCTTGTTTTATGGAGGATATGAAACCAAGTTTGAGTGGAAATTTGCTCTATAACGTTGCTTTGGAAAAAAAGACAGATCATTTTTGTGTATGAATTATCTGCTGTATAAAATCTGTCCTTCATGTGTCAATCCTTTGAACAGCAGCCAAAAGATTTGCATATTTGGCAGTTTTAAAGAGAATCTACCATCTTTCTCTTCTGCTTGAACTGAGATTGACTGTTTGGATCAAAAGTCTGCAGAACACCTGTGAAATTCAGCTTGGCACCATCCTGTCAGACACAGTGTTCCTAATGCCTTTATAAGGTACAATGTGCACCTCACACACAGCGCTCTCCGGCAGGGCTGAGCTGTGACCAACTGCCTCGTTTCTGCCTTCATTTAATTTATAATAATCACTCCGGGATCGGGAAATGCAGGAAAGGCAAGGATACATGTCTAACCCCATGGGTCCATGAAAGGCTGATAATAGACTTTAGATTTTAGAGATACACTACGGAAAGTGGCCCTTTGGCTCAGCAAGTCTGCTCTGGCTAGCGATCAACCCCTGTACTAGCACATAGCTATCCCACACTAGGGACAATTTACAATTTACAGAAGCCAATTAACCTCCAAACCTGTACATCTATGGATAGTGAGAGAAAATCCACGTGGCCGCAGGGAGATCATACAAACTCCGTACAGACAGCACCTGTAGTCAGGATCAAACCCCAGTCTCTGACACAGTGAGGCAGCAACTCTACTGCTGTGCCACTGTGCCGCCATAATAGATTTTATTGTATGGTTGTTTGTAATCTGTTTTTTTAAATGGTAGAAACCCCTAAAACATCCCAACAGTACACAGAACAGTACAGCATACGAACAGGCCCTTCAGCCCACAATATCTGTGGTAAACATGATTCCAAGGTAAACTAATCTCATTTGCCTGCCGATGATCCAAATCCCTCCATTCCCTGCATGTCCATGTGCCTATCTACAAGTCTTGGAAACACCGCTTTTGTATCTGCCTCCACCACCACCAGAGTATATTCTGTGTTAAAAATAATTTGCCCTGCACATCTCTTTTAAACTTTGTCCTTTCATTTTAAAGCTATGCCTTTAGTCTTTGACATGTCCACCCTGGGAAAAGTGTTCCGGGTGTGCCCCTCATAATTGTATACACTTGCATCAGGTCTCTCCTCAGCCTCTGACACTCCTGAGAATGCAATGTACATGTTTACAACATTTCCTTTTAGCTAATACTATCCAATTCAGGCACTATTCTGGTAAACCTTGTGCACCATCTCTAAAGTCTTCACATCCTTCCTGCAATGTAGTGACCAGATCTGTATGGAATACTCCAAATGCAGCCTCATCAAAGCCTTATAAAGATGTGTCATGATTTCCTGACTCTTATACTCAATGCCCTGACCAATGAAGTCAAGCATACCATATGGAAATTGACCACTATATCTAGTGGAAGATTCAGGGCCAAATGCGAGGGAGGAATTTAAAGCATTCACTGTGATTAGAGAAGAAGGTGGGGCAAAGCCTGGGAAATGATAGGTGGATACAGGTAAAGGTATTGGGGGGTTCATTGGAAGATGGGTGGAATAAATGACAAAGCCAAGAGATGAAAATTAGACAATAGATAAGGATAGAAGAGGGTTGAAATGTAAATCTAGAGGGAGGGGCATAGGTGGAAGTGTATGGGGTGGGAGGGTGGAAAAGACAGACATGCAAGATATCCACCCAAAGTGGAGATGACGGTTTACGAGTAAGGACACAAACTGCTGGAGTAACTCCGATAATCAGGCAGCATCTGTGGAGAACATGGAGTGGTCATTTTTCGGATTGTGTCCTTTCTTCAGAGATAAGGGGAGATCTAGATCTGGAGATGCTTCTCAATTTTCTTTCTTTTTTCAGATTTCCACAATCCGTGACATTTTATCTTTGTAAATAAAATCGTCCATGCACAAGATTTTTCTTTTACCTCTCTAATACGCCTGTTACAATGTTTTTACTCACTTCATTCATGTTCATTATGTTATAGGAACAGCAGCGGCCTCTGCAGTCCGTCTGTGTTTTATTATTTTTTGTCTCGTTTTTATGTAGTTTTTGTTATTTTTTTTGTTGGGGTATGTGTGTGGGGGGGTGGGGGTGATGTGGGGGGGGGGAGGGGGTAACTTTAAAATCTTTCCCCTGCACGGGAGACCCGACCTTTTCTTTGTCGGGTCTCCGTTGTCGTTGGGGCTGCAACGTGGAGCGGCCTCCAACAGGAACGACCTGGGGTTCCAGCTGCGGAGCTGCCGACTACTCACCGTCACGGGGCTGGCCGAGTCCGGAGCGGGTGGAGCTGTGGTGGACGCTGCTGCCACCCGACCCCCAGAGATTCGGAGGCTGCAACTGCGGGTTTGGCGGACGGCGGCACCGGGAGCCCGCGGGTCCCTGCTGGGTGACCGCTTTTCGGGGCTTCCGCAACGGCGACTTCTCCCGCCCGAGTTGCGGGGTTGAAGATTACCTGAGCGGGGCCTTACACCATCGCCCCGCGCGGCTTGGAATGGCCGCGGGACTTTGCAAGCGCACGCCGGGGGCTCTAACACCAAGACCCGGTGCGCGACCTTGCATCACCCGGCGTAGCTTTAATGGCCGCGGGACAATCGCCATCGCCAGCCGGGGGCTTTGACTTTGACTCTGACTCTGATATGGGGGGGAGAGTGCAGTGGAGAGATAAGTTGTTTTTGCCTTCCATCACAACGATGTGATGGATGCTTGTGTAAACTGTGTTGTGTCTCGGGTCTTTTTGTTTTGTAATGTATGGCTGCAGAAACGACATTTCGTTTGGACCTCAAGGGGTCCAAATGACAATAAATTGAATTGTATTGTATTGTGTTGTATTGTATTAAGTCATTCGACCCATCAAGTCTACTCTGCCATTCAATCATGGCTGATCTGTATTTCCCTCTCAACCCCATTCTCCTGCCTTCTCCCAATAACCCCTAACACCTGTACTTGTCAAGAATCTGTCAATCTCCGACTTACAAATATCCCCCACAGCCGAATGTGGCAATGAATTCCACAGTGTTACCACCTCCTCACTAAATAAATTCCGCCTCATCTCCTTTCTAAAGGTATGTTGTACATTGTATTGACGGTAAAGCACGTTAACTCTGAGCTGACTGTCAATGACATGATTGCGTGTAAACTCCAGCCAACTCCCACAGGATTCCTTTGGTTTAATTTAGTTAAGTTTAGGTTAGAGATACAGCATGGAAACAGACCCTTTGGGTCATCCATAAACTAGCTCTATCCGACACACGAGGAACAATGTTAGAGTTGCCAATTAACCCACAAACTTGCACATCTTTGGAATGTGGGATGGAACGTGAACACAGGGAGAATAAACAAACTCCACACAGACAGCATACATAGTCAGGATCGTGGCGTTGTAAGGGAGCAACTCTACCGCTGCACCACTGTGCCACCCCTAAGTCGTGGGACACGTCAGTGGATCCCTTGTTACTCTACCAAGCAAAGAAAGAAGGGATTGCCTCTCAGTAGCACCTTTCCTCATCCCAGGATATTTGAAAGTTTCTCACAGCTAATGTAGAACTTTGAAGTATCAATACTGATGTAAATTAGTGAAACTGACAGACAAAATTAATACAAAGAGATCTAACGATCGGTAATGTGCTGATGTTTTTAGATGTAGAAGAAATGTTGGCCAAACATGAATATTCATGTTCAGGTTAGTGCCTCAGTAATGTCCATCTGTTTTATTGCCTCGACCAAGAGATGGATGAGTGTGCAACCAAACTCAGTACTCATATATAATCATATCAGTACTCATATATATTTTTTGTCTGTTTTTTTCCTTTCAGCCAACCATAAAAGTGACAGATCTTTAAGATTATAGTATAGAAACAATGAATGGCAGATGCTGGTTTATACCAAAGGACCCAAAGTGCTGGAGGAATTCAGCAGGTCAGGCAGCATCACCAGAGAACATGGATAGGCGATGTTTCGGGTCAGAACCTTTCTTCAGGCTGATTGTTGGGGGTGGTAAGAAAACTGGAAGAGAGGAGAGGCTGGACAAAGTTTGGCAGGTGATAGGAGGATACAGGCATGAGGGGTTTTGATAGGCTGATGGTTGGAACAAAGACCAGACATAAAAGCCGAAGATGTCAGTCAGGATTGAAGAGGTGCGAATTGTGAAGCCAGAGGAAGGAATGTAGGAGGGGGGGGGGGGGGAGGTGTTATAGGTGGGAGTGCAGGTGGGGCAGAAAGAGAAGGGAGTACTGGAGGTGGAGGGGAGAGGTTGCAAGAGACTGCATAAAGTTGGAGAATTTAATGTGGATATCGTTAGGGTGAGAGCTGCGCAAGAAAGATGAGAGTGACTCTTGCATTTGTGTTAAACACTGAAGAGTAAGACTGTGGCTGTTGACCGCAAACCTGATATAAGGAAGTCAGATCATCATACAACATACAACATAAAACAAGTGCAGCACAGGATCAAGCCCTTAGGCCCACAATGTCTCTGCTGAACATGATGGCAAGACCATCACTTATCAATTTGCACATTACCGTATCACTCATTCCCTACATGTCCAAGTGCCTATCCAAGCCATCCAGTAACTCGGTCCACCACGGCCTACTGCATCTCCAGGTCAATTCCCATTTTAATTCCCCTTCCCATTCTGACCTCTCTGTCCTGGGCCTCCTCTCCTCACCCTGCAATCAGTCTGAAGAATGGTCCCGATCCAAAACGTCACCCAGCCATATTCTCCAGAGATTCTGCCTGACCTGCTGAGTTCCTCCAGCATCTTGTATCCTCAGATACCTATCCAAACGTCTTTCAAATGCCACTAATGTATCTGCTTCAATCACCATCCCCGGCAGTGCCTTCCGGCCACTTGCCAACCTCTGTGTTAAAAACCTGCCCCACATATCTCCTTTTAACTTTACCTCTCTCACCTTAAAAGTGTGCCCTCTAGTATTTGATTTTTCCATCCTGGGAAAGATATTCTGACTCTTTACGCTATATATGACTCTCAAAATGTTATATCAAGTTTCCCTGCAACCTCCAGCATTCCGAAAAAAACAAACCGTCTGTCCAACCATTCCCCATAGCTACTAGCCCCTTAGGCACCAGCCATCATTCTGGTAAACCCCGTTTGCACCCTTTCCAGAGCCTAAAACATCCTTCTAGTAATGGGGCGACCAGCACTGAACAGAATAGTCCAAATGCAGCCTAAACAAAGTCTTCTACAGCTGCATCATAACTTCCTGACACTTATAGTTAATGTCCCAACCTATTTCAATTGATTGATACTTTGTTATAACATGTGACATGTCATGGTGAAATTCTTTGTTTTGCATACAATACACAAAGTATGCAAAGAGTCGCTACGCATAGGGCACCGACAGAGTTACAAAGTGTTCAATGGTCGCTTTTTGTTCTCGGTGGTTCCCCCCCCGCATTATGTCCCCCTTTGTTCTCAGTGACTCCTCCTCGACCGACCTCCAGCACCCACCACGTCTTTTCCCATTCTGAGCTTTCTGTCCTGGGTCTCCTCCCCTCTCCCTACAATCAATCTAGTCCCAACCTAATGCATCACCTATCCATGCTCTCCAAATATGCTGTCCAACCTCCAGCACTCACCACCAGCCTTTCCTTGGTTGCCCACAGCCAGATCCTCTCTTGGACGGATCCGCTGTGCTCACCGGGAGCTTCCGATGGCTCACCTCTCTCCTCAATTGCATTCCGCGCTCTTCGACGGCAAGCATACCATATGCCTTCTTTACCATGGATTGTTACACATGCGATCATCTTCTGAGTTGCTAGTGAAATATTTATTGAAGCTAATGCAGAAAGAAATGCAAAGGGATCCGTGTACACTCTGCTGATCAACACTTGTTGTAAATCATTTAGATTTACAGTATCACTTGGAAGGGTTGTAGCTCCAAATAAAAACTGCTTACTAAACCTCTTAAAATTTGTTTTTGCACGATTATTTTGCCTGAATAAATATTGCAAGTTTTGCTCCAAGGACTGAATTGTAAGTAGAACTTACTCCCCAAGGCAGCAGAATTCCATAGTGATCAGCTTAACTCGTTGGCTTTTTCACTGCATAATCCTCGTTTCGACTAACATAATCATTTTTGTTCATTCAAGGGGAATTCAGCTTCCAGTGTGGTTTGCAGCTGTGGGGGTAAAACATTGAATGAGCAGCACACAAAGTGTTGAGGAACTCAGTAGGTCAGGCACATCGATGGAGGGGAAGAATAGGTGATGTTTCAGGTCGGGACCACACTGCAGTTTTCCAGTTCTCTCTCAAGAGATGATTAGCTAAAGCTGACAATCACAGAAACTGTTTACCCAATGGGTGGCACAGTGGTGCAGATGGTAGAGCTGCTGCCTCACACTGACAGGGACAATAGGCATATCATAAAATAGGCCAAAGTCAGCATGGTTTTCTAAAGGCGAGATCTTGCTTGACAAATCATTTGAAATTCTTTGAGGAAGTAAATAGCAGGATAGACAAAGGAGAGTCAGAGGATTTTCAAAAGGATTTTGACAAGGTGCCGCATGTGAGGCTGCAAAACAAGAGCAATAGAGGCAAGGTAGTAACATGGACAGAAGATTGACTGACTGGCAGAAGGCAGAGTGTGGGAGTAAAGGGGGCTCTTTCAGGTTGGCTGCCGGTATCTAGTGGTGTTCCGCAGAGTTTAGTCTTCTGTAGATTATCCCTAGAGTGTAGGGAGTGGAAAAGAAAGTGGAATAACATAATGAGAATGGGTTATTGATGGTCTGTGTGGACTCGGTAAGCCGAAGGGCCTGTTTCCATGCTGTATCACTACATTACGCCACACAGATTGTAAACTTGTTGAGTTTCTGGAGGCATGGAGTAGTTATAATGAGCTCTGGAAAAGTAAGTGCTGGAGTTAAGCCCCTGTACCACTCTCACAACCTAATTGGCGACCTCTGCCGAGTTTGCCCTTGACTCAAACTCACAGCATGGTCGCCACGAGATCGTAGGAGGTCTTCGTAACTGTTCCTCATGCTCGTGAGTGGTCTCCACGTACTCGTGGCCTCAAGTAGGTCGCAGCGTTTTTTCCAGCCTGATAAAAAATGTGCACGAGTAAAAAAAAAGGTTGGCATGGAAAAAATTGATACTTTTTACTCGTAGGTATGTCGTAGTAGGTCGTGATGGTAGCCGTACGTGGTCGTAGATAGTCGTGGATAGTCGTGGGTAGTCGTAGGTCGGTAACTGGCCCGGAAAAAAAAATGCAAACATGACAGGATTTTATCAAGTGATCATTTCCATTCGTAGCTGGTCGTGGTTGGTCTTAGGTGTGGAAGACTGAGGTCAAGGGGGGTCGTAGGAGGTCATAGACATAGTCGAAGGAGGTCGTAAACATAGTCGTAGGAGGTTGTAGACATAGTTGTAGGAGGTCGTAGGAGGTCTTTTACTTCGGCGAGTCAACAAGACCTTGACATTTTTTTCAACTCGTCTAGGGTCTAATCAACTAGGTCGTCCAAGTGGGACAGGCCCTTAACACGCAGGCAGGAGATAGCATCTTTGGAGGACATGGACAAGCAATGTTTAGTACCCTTATTCAGACGGAGAAGCTGGATGGGGCAGATGTAAATAATGTGAACACCCTCACCAGCTGGACTGCAGGAATTAGAAACATAGAAAATAAGTGCAGGAGTACATCATTTGGCCCTTCGAGCTAACACCACCATTCAATATGATCATAGCTGATCATCTAAAATCAGTACCCCGTTCCTTCTTTTTCCCCATATTCCTTGATTCCTTTAGCCCGAAGAGCTAAATCTAACTCCCTCTTGAAAACATCCAGTGAATTGGCCTCCACTGCCTTCTTTGGCAGAGAATGCCACAGATTCACAACTCTGGGTGAAAAAGCTTTTCATCGTCTCAGTCCTAAATGTCCGACTGCTTTTTCTTAAACTGTGACCCCTGGTTATGGACTTCTCCAACATCAGGAAACATTTACCTGCATCTAGCCCATCCAATCCTTTCAGAATGTTAGATGTTTCTATAAGAACCCCTCTCATCCTTCTAAATTCCAGTGAATACAAGCTTAGTCGACCCATTCTTTCATCATTTCTCAGTCCTGCCATCCCGGGAATTAACCTGGTGAATCTATGCTGCACTCCCTCAATAGCAATAATGTCCTTCCTCAAATTAGGAGACCAAAATTGCACACAATACTCCAGGTGTGATCTCACCAGGGTCCTCCTTGCTCCTAAACTGAAATCCTCTCGCAATGGAAGCCAACATGCCATTAGCTTTCTTCACTGCCTGCTGTACCTGCATGCTTACCCTCAGTGACTGATGTACAAGCACATCCAGGTCTTGTTGCACCTCCCCTTTTCCTAATCGGACACCACTCAGATAATAATCTGCCTTCCTGTTCTTGCCACCAAAGTTGATAACCTCACATTTATCCACATTATACTGCATCTGCCATTCACCTGCCCACTCACCCAACCTATCCAAGTCACCCTGCAGCCTCACAATCCTCATCGCAGCTCACACTGCCACCCAACTTTGTGTCATCTGCAAACTTGGAGACGTTACATTTGATTGCCTCATCTAAATCGTTAATATATATTGTAAATAACTGAGCTCCCAGCACTGAGCCTTGAGGCATACTGTCTGCCATTCTAAAAAGGTCCCATTAATTCCTATTCTTCCTGTCTGCCAACCAGTTCTCTATCCATGTCAATACCTTACCCCCAATACCATGTGCTCTAATTTTGCACTCTAATCTCTTGTCAGGGGCCTTGTCAAACGCCTTTTGAAAGTCCAGATACATCACATCCACTGGCTCTTCCTTATCCATTCTACTTGTTACATCCTCAAAAAATTCCAGAAGATTAGTCAAGCATGATTTCATCTTCATAAATCCATGTTGACTTTGACCTATCCTGTCACTGCTTTCCAAATGCGCTGCGATTACATCTTTAATAATTGACTCAAGCGTCTTCCCCACTACCGATGTAAGGCTAACTGGTGTATAATTCCCCGCTTTCTCTCTCCCTCCTTTCTTAAAAAGTGGTGTTACATTAACTAACCTCCAGTCCATAGCAACTAATCCAGAGTCTACAGAACATTGGAAAATGATCACCAATGCATCCACGATTTCTAGGGCCACATCCTTGAATACTCTGGGATGCAGACCAATAGGTTTGGGAATTTATCTGTATTCAGTCCCAACAGTTTACCTAACACCATTTCCTGACTAATGTGGATTCCCTTCAGTTCCTCCCTCCCACTAGATTTTCGGTCCCCTAGTATTTCTGGGACATTGTTTGTGTCTTCCTTAGTGAAGACAGAACCAATGTACTCATTTAACTTTTCTGCCATTTCCTTGTTTTCCATTATACATTCACCTGTCTCTGATTGTAAGGGAGCTACATTTGGCTTCACTAATCTTTTCCTTTTTACATATCTAAAGAAGCTTTTACAGTCAGTTTTTATATTCTCTGCAAGCTTTTTTTCATGCTCTTTTTCCCCCTCTTAATTAACCCCTTTGTCCTCCTCTGGTGAATTCTAAATTTACCCAGTCCTCTGGTTTACTGCTTCCTCTGGCTCTTCCTTGGATTTAACACTATCCTCGATCTCCCTTGTTAGCCATGGTTGAGTTGCCTTCCCGGTTTTATTTTTTCGCCAGACAGGGATGAACAATTTTTGGCGTTCATCCATGCGATCTTTAAATCTTTGCTATTGCATCCCCACAGTCAACCCTTTAAGTATAATTTGCCAGTCTATCCTAGCCAATTCTTGTCTCATATTTTCAAAGTCTCCTTTCTTTAAGTTCAGGAACCTGGTCTCTGAATTAACCATGTCACTCTCCAACTTAATACAGAAATCCACCATATTCTGGTCACTGTTGCACAAGGGGCTTTGCACAACAAGATCGCTAACTAATACTTCCTCATTACACAATACCCAGTCTATGATGGCCTGCCCTCTAGTCAGTTCCTCTACATATTGGCTTAAAAAACCATCCCATATACATTCCAGGAAATTCTCCTCCTCAGCGCTGTTACCCATTTGGTTGGCTCAATGTAGATTAAAGTCACCCATGATAACTGCTGTACCTTTGCTACACCCATCCCTAATTTCCTGCCTGATGCTATCCCCAACCTCCCCACTGCTGTTTGGTGGTCTGTATACCACTCCAACAAGTAAGTATGTTACAAAACTTACCTTCAGCGGCGCTGCAGGTCTGCCACTGGTCGTGTGCGCGACTATGGCGCCTTTGAGGGGGGTGTGGGTTAAAATGCGGTTTTCTCCTGCCTGCCGGAGTTTTATTTTCTCGGGCTGCTAGCTAATGCTGAAGAATTGTTCTGACTGCCGTTCTGTGAAATATTTTTTTTAAACCGCGGGACAATTTCAGCGCTGGAGTAAAATAAAAATCCGCTTCTAATGCCGTCAACGCCGACAACGGGACGGATTTCCCGTACGGGACAGCTAAATGTAAGCCATTTATTTTACATATAAACGTGCTTCTTAGAATTACCTTAATCCAAATTTTACATTGCGAAAAGGTGATTTAGGCCCCATACAAACCGGCAGTGTTTTTCCTGCCAATATGCGGTTTAAATTCACCGCAACCGCAACGTTCCAATCGATCGCATTCCACAAAATCCCACTCGCAAGATGATTTAACTAGGCATCAATTTACAGAAATTGAACACTAAATTCCTTCCATTTGGCCTATAAATTCATGACAATGAGATTTAAAAATCATGTTATATTGTGAATTCTCGTGTTAATGTTATTTGGACACAGGCTATTTAAAAATGTTAACCTTTTCTTAAGAAATGGATAGATGCTGAGATCTAGTAATTGAATTTTGTAATTAGCTACAATTAGGTAACTAACTAATTAGATGCTTTAAATTCAGGTCATCCAAGTAAGATTGTTTCATATTTGTTTCAGAATGCTTCAATCTATAATAACTGAAAATTTATTTCAGTTCTCTTAATTTTTAAGAAAGTTATGGGCTTTTGACTGTCCTCGATCACAGCTTTTGTGTTAAGTCAATGGAAAAGCAATAGGGAACAAGAAGCTAATTTCCGAGTATGAAAATGGCCATAACTTTTTTTAATACTGAAGATATGAAAGTGAATTAGGTGTCCAATTAAACTACTTTTTATGCTTTATCTGATGGGATAAATTGCAGACTTGAATTTTTAAATCTCAAAATGTTGTAACATTGCTACAACAAGCGTATTCCACCCTTGGCTATTTTGCAGTTCTACCCATACGACTCTACAGCATCAGAGCTAATGTCTCTCCTTACTATTGCATTAATCACCTCTTTAACCAGCAATGCTACCATAACTCCTCTTCTTTTCTGAAATTTGAATACCCCTGCATGTTTAGCTCCCAGCCTTGGTCACCCTGCAGCCATGTCTCCATAATTCCAACTATATCATGTCCCTTAACTACTAACTGCACATTCAATTCATCCAACTTATTACGAATGCTCCTCACATTAAGGCGCAAAGCTTTCAGGTTTGTTTTTATTTTCTCCATTATACCTTTTGCTTCTGTCCTCCTTTTATGGCCCTCTGTCTCCTTGTATTGGTTCCCATCCCCCTGCACTGGTAGTTTAAATGTGACCTTTACAATACTCTCTTTCCCATTAACTGCACGCATATGATTCCACATTGTTGACCCCCACTGTTTAGTTTATACTCACATGTGTAGCATTCGCAAACCTGCCTGCTAGAATGATGGTCTCCCTCCAATTAAAGTGCAACCCGTCCCTTTTGTACAGATTTATAAAATCAATATAAAGCACAAACAGGAAGTGGTCAAGATTAGAGTTTTAATTATATTGAAGGCACGGCAACTTTAATTAGGCAAGGCAACTTTAATTAGGCAAAAAAGCTTTAGCATTTCCAAACCAAAGGCAACACAGCTTTAGCATTTCCAAACCAAAAACAACACAGCTTTAGCATTTCCAAACCAAAGGCAACACAGCTTAGCATTTCCAAACCAAGGCAACACAGCTTTAGCATTTCCAAACCAAAGGAAGACAGCTTTAGCATTTCCAAGCCAAAGGTGACACAGCTTTAGCATTTCCAAACCAAAGGCAACACAGCTTTAGCATTTCCAAACTATATTTTCAAACACATATTAAGGGCACTGACAGGTCAGTAAAACCACTCACAGTTTAGTAGACATGTTCAGTGTTATTCATTGCTCAGACTGAGAGATGTGATCCCCCTCTCTCTCCCCCCCATTTTGCAGAGACTGACTGAGGATTCTTCTTCTTCTTCTATGTGGTGTTTTTTGGCGGTTGGCAAACAACTTTTTTGGTGCATTACCGCCACCAACTAGCATGGAGTGTGGATCAAACAACACCATTACATATACTAATAACCTATATCCTTCCGAACAAATTGGTTACCCTAAGAAAATGCAACAGGATTTGATAGCACTTATATGAACTTCCTTGCAAAATATCTACCAAATCAAATTGTATTCTTTCTTTTCTGAACTGCTCACTCATCCGTTCTCTCTCCTCCTCATACCTCTCACAATGTATAATGACATGCTCTATTGTCTCTTCTTGCCCACAGTATTCACATCTACCTGTATTATGCTTGCCTATTATAAAAAGTGTACTGTTCAGACCAGTGTGTCCAAATCTAATTCTTGAGATTACTGTCTCCTCTTTTCTGTTTTTTCCTGCACATCTCATTTCTCCCACTTTCCTCTGGACTCTGTAGAACCACCGTCCTTTCCGCTCTTCATCCCATTGCTTTTGCCATCTTTCCTTCAGTCTTTGCTTAATAATGTCTTTGATTTCAGTTTTACCTATGTTAATACTTAAATCAATTTTACTTCTTTTTGCTACCTCTTTTGCTACCTTATCTGCCATTTCGTTTCCTCTAATGCCAATGTGTGCTGGTACCCATAAAAATATGACTGTAAGCCCCATCATTTGAATTCTGAATAGTGTTTGTTGTATTTCAATCAAAATGTCTGGTCTACTGTCTGAATGGCTGTGCTGTAAACTCTTTATTGCTAAACCTGAATCTGAGCAAATAACTGTCCTTAAAGGCCTAGTATCCTCGACCCACTGTACCGCTAACAATATTGCAATCATTTCACCTGTGTATACTGAGACCTCATTATTGATCCTCTTCCCTACTTTGATGTGAAATTCTGGTACAATAAATGCTACTCCTACTTTATCTACTGAATCTTTTGATGCATCTGTATAAATTTGGACAAAACTGTAGTATCTGTCAATGTATTCCTGTATGATGACTGAATTATACCTATGTTGTTTATCCTTGTTTTCCTGTTCTAATGTTGTAAAGTCTACTGTTGCATCTGGAAGTATCCAAGGTGGAATTGAAGGTAATGGAACTGTTGGAACCACATTTAATTGTGCTATGCCGATTTGTACTGCTCTCTGGGTCACTGTCCATCCAAAACTTTTTGTTTCCCTTCTCTCCTTTTCCCAGCATGGTTTGACAGTAACTTGTGCTGGGTGTTCTTGACTGTGGCCCTGTAGGTTAATCCAGTAATTTAATGAAAGCTGTATCCTTCTCATCTCTAGAGGCATCTCTCCCATTTCAACCTGTAATGCTGCTGTTGGAGTTGTTTTTATTGCACCTGTACATATTCTCAATGCCTGATATTGAATGTTGTCTATTTTCTTAAGAGAAGTACTTGATGCGGACCCATACACCACACAACCATAATCTAACACAGATCTAATTAACCCATTGTATATAGCCTTCAAAGCTGTTCTATCTGCCCCCCAATCACATCCAACTAAACATCTCATTACATTAAGTATCTTCTTACATTTGTCCACTACTTTCTGAATATGAACCATCCATGTAATCCTCTCATCAAACCATAAACCTAAAAATTTATAGTATTTTACTCTCTCCAATTCCTGGTTATATAATTTTAGTTTAACCTCACTACCAATTTCCTTCCTAGTAAAAAACATTATCTTTGTCTTTTCCACAGAAAATTTGAATCCCCATTTATAAGACCACTCTTGTACCTTTATTATAGCCCTCTGTAGTTTCTGCACAATAAACTTCACATTTCTCCCCCTTTTCCAGATTGCCCCATCATCCGCAAACAGTGAAACTCCCATTTCATTTACAATTTCATCATACACATCATTTATCATTACTAAAAATAGTAAAGGACTTACTATGCTCCCTTGAGGTGTTCCATTTTCAATATGTAATGTACCTGAGTATTGATTTCCAACTCGTACTTGTATTGACCTCCCAAATAAAAAATCCTTAATCCATTTAAATATACGACCTTTAATCCCCAATTTACCTAGTTTCACTAATAACCCTTCTCCCCACATCATATCATATGCTTTCTCAATATCAAAAAATACAGCTACTACACTTTCTCTGTTAATTTGTGCTCTCCTAATGTCATGTTCTAAACATATAGCTGGATCCATGGTGTTTCTCCCCTTCCTAAAACCACTCTGGTAATTGGATAAATATCCTTTATTTTCTACATAATATGTTAACCTTTCATTTACCATTTTTTCCATTACTTTACATATGTTGGATGTTAATGCAATAGGCCTATAATTCCCTGGGTTTGTCAGATCTTTACCTGACTTTCCTATTGGGATTACTACTGCCTCCTTCCACCTTTGCGGTAATTTCCCACCCTCCCACACTTTATTATAAAATTCTAACAAAAAATCCTTGGATGTTTCACTGAGATGGTTTAACATGGTGTAACAAATCTGATCTTTACCTGGTGCTGACATCTTGGTTTTTCTAAGAGCTCGGTTGAATTCTGTCTTTGTGAATGGTTTGTTTAGAACATCGTTAGTGTCTTCCTCATGTCGTATTAACTGTCTATTCTCTGCTATGGTATTTTCTTTTCCTTTTCTTCCTTCTTCACTAACATTGTCTGAACTGTGAATTTTAGCAAAAGATTTTGCCAACATCTCTGCTTTCTCTTCGTCTTTCACTGCTGTAATTTCACCGTCAGTTAGGATTGGATATTTGTATTCTCTTTTAATTCCTTTCATTCTCCTTATCATTCCCCAAACTTGACCTACTTTTGTCTCCCTTCCCACTGAGTTACAAAATGTCCTCCAAAATTCCCTCTTTGCATTTTTTATTACTCTTCTTACACTTGCTTGCAACCTTTTGTATTCAATAAGATTCTGAAAATTATGATTTATTTTCAAAATTTTAAAAGCTTTATTTCGACACTTAATTGCTTTGTCACATTCCTTAGTCCACCATGGTACACTCTTTTTGTTGTGCTTACCTCCTTTCCTCTTAATGGACTTTGTTGCTGCCTCTAAAATGGCTTCGCAAACAGAAATATTTAAATTATCCACATCTTCATAAATATCAATTTTTTCCATTTCTTGATCACTAATAGTCTTAAACTTCTCCCAATCAGCACCACTAAAAGACCACTTTTGTATTCTCTCTGTATTATACTCCTCTAAACTCACTCCTACTACTATTTCTATCGGGTAGTGGTCACTTCCTACCGTTGTTCTTCGAATTACTTCCCATGAACAAACACCCGCCAATGAGTCTGACACTAGTGTGAGGTCTATGGCTGATTCTGACCCTGTTCTGATGTTGATTCGTGTCCCACTTCCATCATTAAGACACACAAGGTTATTCTTCTCCATTAAATCCTCAATCACCATCCCATTTTCATCATTAGAATCATCCCACAACGTGCTATGAGCATTAAAATCACCACAACATATAACTTTCCCCCCTAAATACCCAGCAAGTTCATCCATCAACTCCAATGAAAGCCTTTTACACGGATTATAAAAATTAACAATTTTAACCTTACCTTCTCTTATCCAAATTTCCACCACTAAATATTCTAATTCTGTTCCTTTCACCAACAATCTATTCTGTATTCCTTGCTTTATAAATATTACACACCCCCCTCCACTTCCCTCCCCCCTATCTCTACGGATACTATCATAACCTTTGATGACAGCCAGCTTTCTTGAATACATATGACTTCTGGTTTCTTCTTTAACTCTTTAATGAATCCTTTAAACTCTTGTCCATTTGCTATTTTGCTCCTTGCGTTCCATTGTAATATAATCAATTTGACCTATCACCAGAACCTTCCTCCCTTCCATCTCCTTCAAGCTTTTTATTGATACTCTCCCATGATACTTCTTTTAAACCCAAAAACTTCTCTGCTCCCTTAACAATGATTTTTATTTTTTCTGTTTTGTGTTTAACCTGATCAGTACAGTTGATTACATATGCAATGAAAACAATTAGCTTATCAGCTGTCAGTTCTGTGTGAGTTTTGACTGCTTGACTTTCCTCTGATCTCAAAAACGGATGATTCTCTCTCCCATTAATATCCACTCTTCCCCTTTGTCCTTGCACCTTCTTCACTGCCTCTGAGTAGCTTATGTTACTTACTGTTTTCACTTGCTGAATCTCCACAGCCCTCTTCCTGACTTCACATCCCCCATACGTTACCCTGTGCGGTCCTCCGCAATTGCAGCATTTATCCTGCATATTTTCTCTGCACTCTTCAAATCTATGCTCTCCTCCACACTTGGGACACCTCTGATTCCCCTTACACACCGCTGCTATATGTCCATACCTCTGGCATTTATAACATCGGAGCGGTGGAGGGATATAAGGCCTCACTGGAAAGATCATGCATCCGATTCTCACTTTTTCTGGTAGTTCAGTCTGCTGAAACTCCAGAAGCACAGACAAGCTCTCTACCCTCTTACCCTCCACTGTCCTTAACAATCTCTTAGCTACACTCACCTGGCCACCAAAAATGCTCCGTTTGAGTTTCTCCAGGTCTTCATCTACCGGAATACCTGTTATTACTCCCCTTGTCACTCTACTCTCACCCAGAGTCTTTCTTTCACTAACCATCTTCTTGCAAACACTTTCAATCTTCAGAGCCTTATTTTTCTGCTCCTCCGTTTTACATATTATTAACAAGTTCCCGTCTCTCAAAATCTTAGCTGTTTCCACCTCTCCTACCTTCTTCTTTAGCTCCCTGGATAAAGCTATCGGACTTAAATTGACATGCTCATCTTCCTTTCTAAATTTCAGTATTATTTTAACCTCCTTCCTTTCAACCTTTTTCCGAACCATTCTCCTATCCTCTTCTGAACTGTTCCCTTCAAAACTCCTTTTGCTGTTTTGGCCGAGCTCGTTTTGCCTGATTCCTCCTTCTCCTTGATTCCTCCCTAATCTCCGACTAGACACTGACGTCCAGTCACCAAAAGCCCTATCATCTTGATCTTCGTCATCCTCTAATCCTACTTGAGTTGCCATTTGATCCAGTCACAAACCAGTTTATGTCAACCGCCAACTCCTAGTCCCTCTCTCCCTTCCACACGGGAGCCCCGCGGCGGCGCTGAATGAATGACCGCCGACTCTGCCGACGACCTGCAAAACCACTTAGATCCGATCGACTGACTGAGGCACTCAACACTTCTGGGTTTTATAGTCCCTCCGGAAGGGGCGTGGCCCTCAGGAGAGAGAATCTCAACATTTTTAAAATACTAATAACTCTTTTATTTTTCACGATGGGAAATATCCTCTTGCCCTGCACAGCGGAGGGGGACTCCAAGTAAGATGGGCAAAAATCACATCCGTAAGTGGCAGCGTTTTTTCTAATATCAATATACAGAACAACAGGAAGTGGTCAAGATCAGACTTTTAGTAACATAGATAACACATTATAGAGTAACACGAGTAATAAAGCAACACCCACACCCTATCAATTAATAAAAAACAGTGTCTTCAATTACTAGAGCACAGAGATTCAAGGGATTGCAGATGGTGGAATCTGGAACAAATAAGAAATTGCTGAAGGATCATTGCTCAGGCAATATCTGTAGATGGGTGGGAGGGATGAATAGCTAAAGGTTTGGGCCATGACCCTGCTTCAGGTGATGTTAATTATTACTTCAACAATTTGGCTGAGAATGTACAAGGCATAATTAATAAGTGCCTGGATATAATAATAAGTGCATGATTAATAAGTTTGCTGGTATCGTAGACAGTGGTAATCAAAAGTTCCAGCGGAATCTTCATCAGCTGGGCGAGTGGGCTGAGAAATGGCTAACATAGAGTTGTGAAGTTAAACCAGTTCACAAGTTATGGGAGTAGAAGTAGGCCATTCGGCCCATCGAGTCTACACTGCCATTCAATCACAGCTGATCTCTGCCTCTAAATCGCATTTTCCTGCCTTCACCCCATAACCCTTGGCACCCGTTCTAATCAAGAATTTGTATATCTCTGCGGGTTTCTAGCTCTCCACAGAGCGCCAGAGACCCCGGTTCGATCCCAATTACAGGTGCTGTCTGTATGGAGTTTATACTTTCTCACTGTGACCACGTGGGTTTTCTCCAGATGCTCTGGTTTCTTCAAACACTCCAGAGACATGCAGATTTTTGGGTTAATTGGCATCTTATTTTGTCCCTAGTTTGTCGGATAGTACTAGTGGTATGAGGTGATCGCTGGTCGGCATGTACTCGGTGGGGGGCCAAACTAGAACAAATAGATTGGGTGAATGCACAGTCTTTTACCCAGGGTAGGGGAATCAAGAACCAGAGGACGGAGGTTTAACATGAAAGGGGAAAGATTAATGACTTTATGATTTCAACTTTGGAATAGTAGTAGCTCAACACATGTTTTGAAAGCAGTGCTCACATGAAGTTAAAGATAACAAGAGAACTCACAAGTACAAAGTGCTGTGACACTGTTTGCTCTTTATGTGCACAGATGGAAATTGTCCCATTAGCTGAACGTGGAGCAGTGCAGGCCGGGAACAGGCCCTTCGGCCCACGATGTAGTGCTGACCATTATGCCAACTATTCTGACTTCTTAAAATTGAATGTAGTGTTTACCATGTTTGATCTTATCTTATCTTATATCTGACCTTTAGCTTTGGACTTTAGAGATATAGAGATGAAACTGGCCCTTCGGCCCAATGAGACCACACCGACCAGCGATCACCCCGTACACTAACACCATCCTACACACTAGGGACAATTTACAATTTACAGAAGTCAATTAACCTAGGAACGTGCTCGTCTTTGGAGTGTGGGAGAAAACTGGAGCACCTGGAGAAAACCCACACAGTCAAGGGAGAACGGACAAACTCCATATATGCAGTACCTGTAGTCAGGATCGAACCCGGCTTTCTCGCAATGTGAGGCAGCAATTCCATCACTGCGCCACTGTGCCAGCCTATGTTAGAGATACAGCATGGGAACGAGCTTTTCGGCCCACCGAGTCCACACTGACCAACGACCTACATCCTTAACAAAAGCCCATCAATCTCCAAAGCAGAATTTAGAGGCAGCTTCCAACAAGCCAATAAGACATCCCGACTGCATGCAAACTATGATGTATTTAGGTCAACAGAACAATTCTGGCTTCCCTGAGAGAGGACTCTTATGACATGATGCCACCAAACTGTAATATTACATCCAACAGCACAAGACCCAGTCTGTTGTTGATATGTACCTAATGCTTCAGCCAAGATTAATTTATGGCTTTGTGTTTCTGAAGGTCATGTGCCAGTCCAAAGTAGGCCAGGTAGAGAAGCAGCATTCTATTCTTGTGTGGACTACTACAGTCAGATTTATTATGGGGTCATGAGTAATGTGCCTGTCTTTGCTGATCTTGGCCCCATATGTGAGGTCATTAACGTTTTCCCAGTCTTGGGATCAGATCCCGAAAACATTACTCAAGCCACTTATTTCTTTGGCCACAGTGGTGCAGCAGTACAGTTGCTATCTTACAGCACAGGAGATCTGGGTTTGATCCTGGCTACGGGAGCTGTCTGTATGGAGTTTGTACTTTCTCCCTGTGACCACATGGGTTTTCTGCGAGTGCTCCGGTTTTCTCCCACACTCCAAAGACATGTAGGTTTGGCTTTGGTAAAATTGTAAATCCCTAGTGTGTAGGATAATGTTAGTGGACAGGTTGTTGGAAGTCGGTGCAGTCTCGGCGGGCTGAAGGACCTGAGTATGCGCTGTATCTCTAAGGTAAATCTTTGTATGTGCATGGATGGCACTTGTGTGGAAGTGTATGTATATGAATTCAGATAAATGTGAGTATGTGCACATGCATGTAATGCCTATATATGAATGCAAAATTAATGCATATCTCTGAGGAGGAAGATGGGAGTGCAGATGAGAAAGGAAGATGGATGTTTAAAGAGGAGGAGATGATAATGTCAGAGTTGCTGCAGAATGAGCAGAGAGCTATACATTCAGAGGGGGTGGGGTTAGAGTAGGTAAGGGGGATGATAATGTCTGGATTGCTGCAGAGTGAGCAAGAGTCTGAAGAAGGGTTTGTCCTGAAACGTCAAATATTCCTTTTCTCCAGAGATGCTATCTGACCCGCTGATTTTCACCAGCTTTTTGTGTCTATCTCTGGATGTCTAAAGCCTGTGTCAAAGAGATTAAGATAGAGCGATACAACATGGAAACAGGCCCTTTGGCCCATCGAGTCCACACTGACTGTCAACCACCTATTTACACTAATCCTACACTAATCCAATCCAACTTTACTCCTTCTTGTATCCGGAGAAGGGTCCCAACCCAAAACGCCATCTATCCTTGTTCTCCAAAAATGTTGCCTGATCCATTGAGCTACTGTACTTCAGCACTATCCTTTTTTTATTCTCTACTTATTGATTAGTTTAGTTTAGTTTACTTTAGTTTATTTTAGTTATGTTTAATTTAGTTTATCGTCACATGCACTGAGGTATAGTGAAAAGCTTTTGTTGCATGCTATCTAGTCAGCAGAAAGACTATACATGATTACAATCGAGCCATCCACAATGTGCAGATACATGATAAAGGAAATAACTTTTAGTGCAAGATAAATCCCAGTAAATGCTACTGCTGGAGTAGAGGTTTCAAAGAGTGGAACAATTGTAATGTATGATTGCAGACCAACATCTGGGACCAAGCACGCTGAGAGTCACCTCGCTTGGGTGCCATCAATTATCAATTCCCCCCAGATTTTACTACTCACATATGTACAAGGGGAAATTTATAGAGGTCAATTAACCTACAAACCCACATATCTTTGGGATATGAGAGGAAACCAGAGAACCGGGGTACTAATTGGCGATGATCAGCCATGATCACATTGAATGGCGGTGCTGGCTCGAAAGGTCGAATGGCCTACTCCTGCACCTATTGTCTATTGTCTATTGTCTATGGTCTATTGTCTATTGTCTATAACCTGGAAGAAAACCATGCAATCACAGGGAGAACATGCAGACTCCACACAAACAGCATCTGATATGTCAGCATTAAACCTGGGTCTCTGACACTGTGAGACGGTGGCTCTACCGGTTGAGACTCTGTGCTCCCATTGAGATATTGAGAGCAATACAAAGACAGATACATGTGAAACCAGTTAAGTCTGGCCAAATTATATTTCAATTTAGTCCAACGTTTCCATGAAAGTAAAGCTAAAAATATAATCAACGCTAAACCAATAAACCAATAATCACATCACCTGAAAAACATTTTGATTATTCAATGTGCTTCAGATGTTTATTGACTTATACGTGTTGGAACCTTAAGATTTGTAGTTCAATTAGACATTAGACAAGCATTCTCACTTTCTGCTTGATAAAGATTCCCAATAGGAAGAGCTATAGATAACAGTTTAAAATTCCTAGAAGGCTTAGATGAAGCTTTGCTGAATGAATTCGCATTATGTAAATTTCAAAGGTGTTTATGGTTCAAACTAAGAGCCATAAAAGCATAATTCTACTGAAAAATATTGCTTGATCAGGAGACATAAGGGCCTGTCCCACCTGCATGCGACTGCATGCAGAGAGCACGACCTAATGTGGTCGCTTGAGCCGTACGGCTTCGCGCGGCCGGTCCCACTTCGATCGCCGGAGCCGTATGGAGTTGTGCGGGGCTGGTCCCGACATCGTGCGGGGCTCCGAAAAACTGACACTGCCCAGAAATCCCGCTCGGCAACGGCCTGTCGGCCCGCAGACGCATTGAAGCCGTACGCAGTGCCTCGACGGGCATACGCAGCGTCTCGACGCCGTACGCAGTCTTGATGCTGTACTCAGCGTCTGGACGCCGTACGCAGCATCTTGACGGCGTACGCCTAGCGCATGGCGTTGCGTGATGATGTCACCGCCGGGCTTGCCGTTGCGTGATGGCGTAACCGCCCGATGCCGTGCGACGTCCAAATTCAGTTGGCCCGCCTCCTGCCCAGCTGATTGGTGAGTATGATTTCGGGACCAGCTCCAGACGGCTCCGCGGTTGGAAGTGGGACCAGCCCCGCGAGGCTGTACGCCTCAAGCCACCACGTTTGGTCGCGCTCACCGCATGCAGTCGCATGCTGGTGGGACAGACCATTTAATTATCCTGCAACACAACACAACAGAACTGAATCAACTAGTCTTGCACAGGCTCATAGAGTGATGAAACTCAGAAGATGTCTACTTGACTGTTTTGGCTCTTTGACAGAATGACCAATTAATTTTACATCTCGCTCTTTGCCCAAAAATCTGTAAATCTTTCCGTTGCAAAGTTACTATTGATCTTGCATCCACCATCTGTTCATAGCATGAGTTATCTGCATGTTAAAAACACACTCTCTGCATTTCATTTCTGTTTATTCTTACCAATTACTGAAAATTGAAAGCATGAAGCATCAGATTCAAGAACAGCTTCTTCCCCTCTAATAGCAGATTCTTGAATGGACGTCTCACGAGTTAAGAATGTGTTCCTAATCTACCTCGATGTTATATTCTGCACTCCATTTCCTTTCTCGTTCTGCACCACCTTTGTAGTCATGAATGGTTTGATTTTAATCAGGTATGGCTAACCTACCTGGGTAGCACGCAACACTGTTTTCTCTCTGTGTCTCGCTACACCTACCAATATCAATTTAATAATGAGTCTTTCCTACTGTTTATTTTTATATGTTCAATCAAAACGTTCCTAATGTTAGCACAGTTCTTTCTGCAAGCAATAAAAAGCCCTCCATTCCCTACATATCTAAGTGTTTATCTAAAAGTCTCTTAAACACCATTATCATATCATCCTCCATCACCACCCCAGGCAGCATGATCGAGGAACTTTAGTTTAGAGATACAGAGTGGAAACAGGCCTTTCAGCCCATTGTGTCCACACTGACCTTTGATCACCTTTTCTCCAGAGATGCTGCCTGACCCACTGAGTTACTCCAGCATTTTGTACCTATCTTCAGTATAAACCAGCAGCTGCGGTTCCTTCTGACACACAAAGCCTATCAAGTGTTAGACGGAGAAACAAGGAAGTGCAAATGCTGGTTTACACAAAAGGGCACAAAGTGCTGTTGTAACTTAGTGGGTCAGACAGAAGATGAGTGGGAATGAGTGGGGATGGGGGGGAGGGGGGATTGATTGGCAGATGGCTCTAAATGGGCTGTAAACTTAAGAGACACAGGTTCAGATGAGAGGGGAGATGTTTAAAGGTGAAGGAGATGTGAAAGGTCAGGTCTTCAACACAGAGGGTGGTGATTATATGGAATGAGCAGCCAGAGGAGATGTCTGAGCAGATACCATAGATGGCAGTTCCTATTAAGGTGGAAAGAGTGCAGAGATGACTTACGAGGATGTTGCCAGGACTCGAGGGCCTGCACTATAGAGAGAGTTTGGGCAGGCTTAGACTTTATTCTTTGGAGCGCAAAAAGGTGTATACAATCTTGAGGGGATAGGGTGAATTCATAGAGTCTTTTACCCGAGGTGGTGCAACTAGAGGGCAGATATTTAAGGTGAGAGGGGAGAAATGTAACACCCTAGGGGTCAACATTTTCAAACAAAGGGGGATGGGTGTATGGAACGGGCTAACAGAAGAGGCAATTGAGGCAATTACAATAACAACATTTTAAACAAATTTGAACAGGTACATGGATAGGAAATATTTAGAGGGTTTAGGCCAAATGCAGGCAAATGGGATTAGCTTAGATGGGGCACCTTGATGAGGCAAGGGTGTTTTGGTTCAAAGAGTCTATGACTGAAGAATACAGCATGGAAACAGGCCTTTTGACCCACGAGGTCTCACTGATCTTTGATCACCTGTTCACAGTAGTTCCATGTAATCCCACATTCTCATCCACTTCCTACATATTCAGGGCAATTTTACAGTGGCCAATTCCCCCCACACAGATCTTTGGGGTGTGGGAGGAAATGGGAGCACAGGGAGAAAATGCAAACTCCACACAGATAGAAGTAGAGATCAGGATTGAACCTGGGTCTCTGGACCTGTGAGGCAGCAGTGCTATCTGCTATGTCACTGTGCCACTAATAATACAATATTAAATACAAATTATGGCTACTTTCACAATTTAAATCTAAAATGGTTTTTCTTGTATATGTATTTTTTTCAAATTGTTTATTTTACAGAGTTAAACAGAGGGTCAAAACTTCACATCAGCAAGTAAAGAGATCGTGTAGAACTGTGTGAAAGCAACAGCATTATTCATTATCTCTGCAAAAAACATTAAAAGAAATTTCCCATGACAGGAGCTTTTCACTGAAACAGTGTCTTCAGAAACTTCAGCTTAGGCCCTCGAGTCCTGGAAACATGCTCATAAATCTTCTCTGCACTCTCTCCAGCTTCATGAGATCTGCCATCTAATGGTGTCTGCCTCAGCTATCTCCTCTGTTAACTCATTCAATGTAATCAGAATCACTAGAGCGCAGACTCTAAAGTCTAGAGTCTGAAGTCACCACTCTCTGTGTTGAACACTTTCCCCTAAGATCACCTGTAAATTTCTCCCAACTCACCTTAAACCTGTGCTCTTTAGTTTTAGAGCCCCCTGTTCAAATCTATGTCGTTATCCATAAATGCTGGTGCCAGCTTCTCTTATTTCTACGTCTTCAAATATTGCCTCAAAAAGGCAGCCAATATCATCAAAGACCCACACCTTCCTGGCCATAATCTCATTTCACTCCGACCATCAGGAAGGAGGTTTAGTTTTAGGTTTAGGTTTACTATTGTCACATATACCGAGGTACAGTGACAGGCTTTGCTGTCCGAAAAATCAGATATACCATACATAGATACAATCAAGTCAAACTCAAGTGCAATAGATAGAGCAAAGGGGAAGATACAGAGTGCAGAATATAGTTCTCAGCATTGTAGCACATCAGTTCCAATGAACAAAGTCCATTGTCTACAGAGCAGGGGAGAATTGGGCCTAAAAGACATGTTTCTGTGCTGTATGACTTTGTGACTCTATAACCCTATGGGTGGCAATCACTGCCCAGTACATCACAGGTACTGAGTTCCCCAACATCAAAAGGATCTACAGGAGGTGCTGCCTCAATTGAGCACACCACCCTGGCCATATTCTCATTTCACTCCTGCCATCGAGAAGAAGGTACAGGAGTCTGAAAATCATGACCACCAGGTTCAAGAACAGCTTTCCCCGAACAACCATCAGGCTCATGAGCACTGCACAGCACTAGCCTGAACTATGAACAATGGAATATGTTTGGTTTCACTAAGGACGGGTTTTTCTTTTGTACTAATATTATAACATTTACCCTGAGTAAGGGAAAGAGGAACTAGAGAAGATAGATTTAAGGTGAGAGTAGAAAGATTTAATGGGAACCTGAGGGGCAACATTTTTACTCACAGGGTACTTGGAAAGATCTGCCAGAGGAGGTAGAAAGGTGCCAGAGCAACATTTGTAGACGACGTGGACAGAAAGGAAAGGGAAATGGGCCAAACAGAGTCAATTAGAGTCGTAGAATGATCCAGCATGGAAACAGTCCCTTCTACCCAACTTTCCCACATCGGCCAACATATCCCAGCTACACTAGTCCCACCTGCCTGCGTTTGGTCCACATCCCTCCAAACCGATCCTATCCATGCACCTGTCTAAATGTTTCTTATATATTGGGATAGTCCCAGCCTCAACTACCTCCTCTGGCGGCTTGTTCCATGCACCCACCATACTTTGTGTGAAAAAGTTGCCCCTCAGATTCCTAATAAATCTTTTCCCTTTCACCTTAAACCTATGTCTTCTGGTCCTCGATTCACCTACTCTGGGCAAGAGACTCTGTGCATCTACCCAATTTATTTATTCTTCATGATTTTATGCACCTCTTCCTAGGAGTTCCGGCCTACTTAACCTCTCCCTGTAGCTCAGACCCACCAGGCCTGGCAACATCCTCTTCTAAATCTTCTCTGTACCCTTTCCAGCTTAACAACACCTTTCATATAACTTGGTGCCCAGAACTCAAATACAATACTCTAAATGCGGCCTCACCAAAATCTTATACAATTGCAGGATGACCTTCCAACTTCTATACTCAATACTGATGAAGGCTAATGGGCCAAAATCCTTTTTGTCCACCTTATCTACCTG
This sequence comes from Amblyraja radiata, assembly GCF_010909765.2. Lineage (NCBI taxonomy): Eukaryota > Metazoa > Chordata > Chondrichthyes > Rajiformes > Rajidae > Amblyraja > Amblyraja radiata. The sequence goes on along the minus strand of NC_045967.1, from coordinate 16,815,349 downwards.
CGACTCCACCTTCAAGGAACCAGGCACCTGCACTCCTAGATCCCTTTGCTCTACAATACTCCCCAGAATCCTACCATTCGCTGTATAGACCATGTTAGACTTCCGTAATGCAACACCTCACATTTCTCTGTATTAAATTCCATCAACCATTCCTCAGAGCAACTGGCCAATCGATCAAGATCCTGCTGCAATGTTTCACAACCATCTTCATTATCTGCAAAACCACCCACTTTTGTAACATCAGCAAATTTGGGATGTGTAAATAGGGCATCTTAGTTTACATCGGTAAATTGGGCCGCTGGGCCTGTTTTCATGCAGTATGACTATGACTGCTAACAAGGAAAAACGGAATATGTAACAAGGAACTGGCATGGCCTGTCCTCAACTTCAAAAGAACAGCACACTCTTTCAGTTTGTGTTCACACTCCAGTGAGCTTCTTGGACTAATTTCACCATGCATTGAGAGCAGTTAGTTATACTACTGTTAATTAGTTTTCCTTTAAGCACCTTATAGCTTTCTACACTTCTGCTCGGTTCCTCTAGGTTTTGACATGTGACAAGTATCTGGAACTGTGGCGATAATGAGGTTCTACCTGTGACACCAAGCAGCGTGTTGGCTGCTTTTAATAAGCTTCAGACCGGCACAATTGGTTAATTCTCCAATGGATTCCTCAGATACATACTCTTCTGATCACTTGAGCTGGCTTGTCAGAGGTTTGAGCTGCCAGGTTCTGTGTGAGTTTAGAAACCTCAGGGGCATCTGCATGCCAAATCAGAGGATTTTGAGAAAGTTGGAAAACTTTTAATTGATACTGAGCAAGGAACAGTAAGGCAAGATATATTGTCCAAAATTTTCAGCGGTGTGTCATATTTTTACCGAATTTTAAGCCAATGAACCTACAAATCTGAACGTCTTGTGGATGTGGGAGGAAACCAGAGTACCCGGTGAAAATCCACATGGTCACAGGGAGAACATCCAAACTTTGTACCGGCAGCACTCGTAGTCAGGATCAAACCCAGGTCTCTGTCACTGTAAGGCTGCAACTCTATCGATGTGCCACATCTATTTTTCCACAATTTTCCATCAGGACTCTATTGCTGCACTTACGAAATTGGGACATTTTCCAAACTATGGAGATCCTTTTAAAGTCTATTCAAAATCCTCTATTGACATCTGTTGTGGTTCGAGATGAAACACTTCAGATTGGAAGTGTTGGAGCAACAAGGGACTGCAGATGCTGGAATCTTAAGCATAAGACAAACTCCTGGAACAACTCTACAGGTCAGGCAGCATCTGTGGACTGAAATAGACAGATGACATTTCAGGTTGACCTGAAACATCACCTGTCTATTTCCCTCCACAGATGCTGCCTGACTCATTGAGTTGCACCAGCTCTTGGAGGTGGTGGTAGCAGATCTGGGAGTTTGTTATAACTTCCATAGGATCTTTAGGACTGTATTGCAATTGGCTTTTTAATGCAGTGATAATAGTGATGGTTAGAATGAAACTGACTGTGTCTTTTCTATGACAACCACATCTGTAGCAGAAACAGCAGTAAGTGACTAAGATGGATTTAATGCAGACAATTTGTGTTGGATAGTCATTTATACAATTCACAAACAAACCAGGAGATATAAATGTGCTCTTGTGGGAGACATAAAAAGATGTTCTCACAATCTTTAAATGGTGTGTTTATGGAACAATCTTTCAGAGGAGGTAGTTGAGGGTGGTATTATAATAACATTTAAAATAAACTTGGGCAAGATCAGGGATAGGGAAGGTTTAGAGAGACATGGGCCACCCATGGGCATATGGGACAAATGGAGATGGGCATCTTGGTCAGCATGGACAATTTATTATGGGGAGCAAGGAAATGGCAGAAGAGTTGAACAGGTACTTTGGATCGGTCTTCACTAATGAAGACACAAGCAATTTCCCTGATGTACTAGCGGCCAGAGGATCTGGGGTGATGGAGGAACTGAAGGAAATTCATACTTGCTAGGAAATGATGTTGGGTAGACTGATGGGACTGAAGGCTGATAAATCCCCATGGCCTGATCGTCTGCATCCCAGGTTACTTAAGTAAGTGGCTCTAGAAATCAAGGACTCAATGGTGATCATTTTCCAATGTTCTATAGATTCAGGATCAGTTCTTGTGGATTGGAGGGTAGCTAATGTCATCCCACTTTTTAAGAAAGGCGGGAGAGAGAAAACAGGGAATTATTGACCAGTTAGCCTGACATCGATGGTGGGGAAGTTGCTGGAGTCAATTATAAAAGATGAAATAGCATCACATTTGGAAAGCTGTAACAGGATCGGTCTGAGTCAGTATGGATTTACAAAGAGGAAATCATGCTTGACTAATCTTCTGGACATTTTTCAAGATGTAACTAGGAAAATGGACAAGGGCGAGCCAGTGGATGTAGTGTACCTGGACTTTCAGAAAGCATTTGATAAGGCCCCACATAGAATATTAGTGTGCAAAATTAGAGCATATGGTATTGGGAGTAGGGTACTGATTGGTTGGCAGACAGGAAACAAAGAGTTGGGTCCCTTTCAGAATAGCAGGCAGTGATTAGTGAGGTACCGCAAAGCTCGGTGCTGGGACCACAGTTACAATATACATCAATGATTTAGATGAAGGGATTCAAAGTAACATCAGCAAATTTGCAGATGACACAAAACTGGATGGCAGTATGAACTGTGAGGATGATGCTATGAGGATGCAGGGTGACTTGGACAGGTTGGGTAAGTGGGCAGATGCATTTCAGATGCATGGCAGATGCAGTTTAATGTGGGTAAGTGTGAGGTTATCCATTTTGGTAGAAAAAACAGGAAGGCAGATTATTATATAAATGGTTCAAGTTGGGAAAAGGGGAAGTACAACGGGATCTGGGGGTCCTTGTTCATCAGTCAATGAAAATAAGCATGCAGGTACAGCAGGCAGTGAAGAAAGCTAATGGCATGTTGGCCTTCATAACAAGAGGAATTGAGTAGAGGCACAAGGAGGTCCTTCTGCAGTTGTACAGAGCCCTAGTGAGACCGCACCTGGAGTATTTTGTGCAGTTTTGGTAACCAAATTTGATGAAGGACATTCTTGCTATTGAGGGGGTGCAGCGTAGGTTCACGAGGTTAATTCTTGGGTTGGCAGGACGGTCATATATTCATAGAATGGAGCGACTGGACTTGTATACTCTGGAATTTAGAAGAATGAAGGAGATCTTATTGAAACATATAAGATTATTTAGGGATTGGACACGCTGGAGGCAGGAAACATGTTCCCGACGTTGGGGGAGTCCAGAACCAAGGACCACGGTTTAAGAATAAGGGGGAGGCTATTTAGAACGGAGATGAGGAAAAACTTTTTTAACGAGAATTGTGAATCTGTGGAATTCTCTGCCTCAGAAGGCAGTGGAGGCCAATTCTCTGGATGCTTTCAAGATAATTAGATAAAGCTCTTAAAGGAGGCGGAGAGGAGAGCTACGGAGGCGGAGAGGAGAGCTCTTCAGCGCGTCGTGCACAGAGCGCAGAGGATTATTGGGACACAGCTACCAGCCTTGGAGGGCATCTACCACACACGGTGCCTCAGGAAGGCCGTCAGCATCCATAAAGACTCCTCACACCCTTGTAACAGACAGCTCGAACTACTTTCCTCCGGCAGACGTTACAAGGCCTTCTACGCCCGAACCTCCAGACTCAGAAACAGTTTTATTCCCAGAGCTATAGCGGCTCTGAACCGGCCCTGCTGAGTGCCCCCATCCCCCCTGGACTGTCTCCCTGTCTCACAGCTTATTTATTTATTTTACTTTTCTTTTACATCGGTTGGAAGCTGCATACTAAATCTCGTTGCACTGATGTGCAATGACAATAAAATATATTATTATTATTATATTATTAAAGTTAACGGAATCAGGGGATATGGTGATACGGCTGGAACGGGTTACTGATTGTGGATGATCAGCCATGATCACAGTGAATGGCAGTGCTGGTTCGAAGGGCTGAATGGCCTACTCCTGCACCTATTGTATATTGTCTATTGAGTTGCTGGACCGAAGGGCCTGTTTCCATGCTGTACAACGTTATAACTCTATAACTCGATTACGAAACATTACTGCCAAAGTGCGCTCTGATTAACTAATTATTAAAATGGTCTCCGCACTTTCATAGCTTCCAAAACACGGGAAGGTTTGAAAGCCAATACACTGAAGGAGAATAATTCATGCCTAGCTTGGCATGAAAAGGTTCAACTTGATTTAAAAATGCCTGACTTAATTCTGGTTTAGATGTTTTCAACCAGAACAAGCTATTAATTGGTTCTATTATGAAAAATACGAGATAAAATATTACAGTAAAGACGTACTTAGGAATTTGATAACATTATAATCACACAATGACAAATGGGTTTGTCCATTGTGTTTAAATGAAGTTGAAAGATAGTGCATCCCCACCACTGACTGTGTTGAAACATCATTGGAACACACTGATATCCAAAGGCAGCATATCAGTGCTGATTCCTGTATCACACTGAATGGGACACAATTTACTGAAGTCAGGCAGCATCTCAGGAGAACATAAATAAGTGATGTTTTGGGTTGGGCCCCTTTTAGACTTTAGACTTTAGAGATATAGCGTGTAAAACAGGCCCTTCGGCCCACTGAATTAGCACTGAACAGTAATCACCCTGTACACTAACACACACTCTAAAGGGACAATTTCTACAATTAACCTACAAACCTGAATATCTTCAGAGTGTGGGAGGAAACCAGACCAATCGAAGAAAACTCATATTTTACTCATTGCCACTCCATCAACCCCCACCCCATTGCCCCATTGGCAAATATTAGCTTAAAAAATCAGGCACAATCCATTTGCGAGTTGTACTTTTCTGAATAAACTATTAGATTGTAATGAACCCAGACATTTCAAGTGATATCTGAAGAATTTGCACATAAATGAATCAGATAACCAATTGGAGGTTGTACTAAACCCTGGACATTGATGTTTTTCTCTGCTTTGTTGCCGGCAATTTTCCCAGCATAATTTTCTTTCTCAAGCATCCCCCAAACTGTGGTGGCACTGAGCAACCTTTAGTTTATTTTGGTTCAATGTTATTGTCACACTAGACTAAGTGCAGACCCGTTGGGTCTGCTCTCCCCCAACGCAATATTCCACCATTCACGCATAGCCCCCTACTGCGCAGGAGCAGCTCATTTCCCCTCATCCCCCAGCATTCCCTCCCCCTCCACTTCACCCTCTCTCTTCTTTCCCCTCACCTCCTCCCCTCCCACAATCCTTCACTCATCCCTCCCTCCCTCCCCTTTCTCCTACCCGCATCATTCCCTCCCGCCCTACATAACTCCACTCCCCACCCCCTCCTATCCCTCTATTCACCACCTCCCCCACTCCTCACCTCCTCCTATCACTCCATTATCCCTTCTCACCTCCACCACTGCCCTCCTCTCCCTCTATTCCCTACTCCCTAGAACCCCCACTCCACTTCCTATATTCTCCCTCCTCTCCCATACTCCCTCCTCACCTTTCCCACTTTCCCCCTTTCCCCCCTCTCCATCCTATCCCCCTCCTCTACCTCAATCCCCCACTCTCCCTCCTCACCTGCCCTGGATCTTTCCCCTCTCCTCCTCACCTCCCCAATCCCCCTCTGCTTCCTCTCCTTTCCCCTACCCCGAGTCACTCCCTCACTCCCTCCATAACTCCTCTCCCCTCCCTGCCCCCCTCCTATCCATCTATCTGCCACCTCTCCACTCCTCAACTCCCCATAATCCCTCCCCAATATCCCACCTCACCCCCCCCACTGCCCTCTATTCCCCACTCCCTACCTCCCCCACTCCCCCCTCCTCTTCCTCTATTCCCCTTCTTCCCCACCAGACACAAGACAGGAAGAAACTGACAAAAAAGGAAGAGATTGATTTCTCCGCGGATTATGAACTTCATCAAAGCCCCATCGCCGCTGCAAGGCACCACTGCCGCCGCGAGGCTCCACCGCCACCGCGAGGCCCCACCGCCACCGCGAGGCCCCACCGTCGCGCTTTTGAAGCCTCTTGGATCGCCAAGTAGAAGCTTGGGTCGAACAAAGCGGCCAACGGCACCCGCGGCTGGGCACCACAGAGGCCATGAAATGGGCTCGGTCGCTCGCCTGCTCGCTTGACACCAAGGAGGACCCTTACGATGCAGCTCCAGCCAACAGAGCATTAGTGATGCTCACTCCGCTCCTTCAGCTTTATATTCTCCACGCCGGGCGAGGCGGGCACTGCCCGTGACTGACTGCGGACCCGGCTAATCAGAGTGGCAATGGTGCAGGAAGGGGTGTCGCCGTCCCGACGACCGATAGGAGATGAGACCAATCTGCGAGGCAATGACTGACAGGAGAGGACACCAATCTGTGCATTCGTGGTTTTTAAGATTTTTAACCTTAATAACTTTTAAAATATACCATCGATTGGAACACAATTTGTTGTCCTTTGTACCACAGGAAAATGCCCAGTAGATGGTGAAAAATCGTAATGCTATCGTGTACTGTTTTTGCGCAAATAAATAAAAAGCAAAAAAGGAAGAGCACAAGATCAGATGTTTTGTTGTGTACTAGACTAAATGGGACCCATTGGGTCCCAGCCACACAGGAGGCCTGGTCCCCCAACGCAACCCATTCCCCAATGCAATATTCTACCATGGTGTGGGAGAGGGGGGTGGTGTGGGGGAGGGGAGTGTGGGGGAAGGGGGGGAGTGGGGGAAGCTGGGGTGTGGGGGCGGGGGGGTGTGGGGGTGGGGGGATGTGAGGGGTGCAGGAGAGGGGGTGTGTGGGGGAGCGGTGTTGGGGAAGGGGGTTGTGGGGGAGTGGGGGGTTTGGTGCATGGGGGGTTGGGTGGGAGGGGGGGTGTGGGGAGGGGAGGGTTTGGGGAGGGGAGGGTTTGGGGTGTGTGGTGAATGTGGGGTAGTGTGGGGGTTGGCGTGGTGTGGGGGGTGAGGTGGTGTGTGGGGGTGGGTGGGAGGGGGTGGTGGTGGTGTTGGGGAGTGGGGTGGTATGGGAGGTGGTGTGGTGTGGGGGGATGGGGTGGTGTGGGGGTGGGGCGGTGTGTGGGGTGTGTTGAAGGGGGGAGGAATGGGGGAGGGTTAAAGGGGGGTGTGGCTGTGTGGGGGGAGGGGTAAAGGGGGGGTGTGGCTGTGTGGGGGAGGGGGGGTGTGGTGAGGAGGGGAAGGAGGAAGGGGATAAAGGGGGGAGTGTGGGGGGAGGGGGTTGTGTGGGGGGAGGGACTCAGTGGCCACCGGCCGCGGCACCACAGTAACTCCCAGCTCCACTCAGCGGCTTCCCCGACTCCACACAGCGGCTTCCCCGACTCCACACAGCGACTTCCCCCGACTCCACACAGCGACTTCTCCTGACTCCACACAGTGGTTTCCCCTGACTCCACACGGCTTGTGGACTCAGCCCCACCTCTGGGTCTTTATTCTCCTTGCCCAGAAGGGGCATTACCTTCATGGTGACTGACTGGCAAGAAGACCAATCTTCTAATCTCACAATTTTTGAAACCTTCATAACTTTTGTAATATTCCACTGATCGGAACAAAACTTGGTGCGCTTGGAGCCGAGGAGAACGGTGAGTAAGGTGGTGAAAAACACCCTTGCGATATAAGGTGCCGGTTTTGCACAAATTTAAAACGAATGCAAACTGGAAGTGGTCAAGATGACAGTTTTAGTAATAGTATAGATATAGATAGTTTATAGATAGATGTATAGATAGATAGGTAGATAGATAGCTAGCGGAGACCCAGGACCGTTGGAGACAGCGGTGGAGGGTCAGAGCGGTGAGGGCTTGAATCGGGCACGGGGCTTGTTCTAGCGGAGACCCAGGACCGTTGGAGACAGCGGTGGAGGGTCAGAGCGGTGAGGGCTTGAATCGGGCACGGGGCTTGTTCTAGCGGAGACCCAGGACCGTTGGAGACAGCGGTGGAGGGTCAGAGCGGTGAGGGCTTGAATCGGGCACGGGGCTTGTTCTCACAGAGACCCAGGACCGTTGGAGACAGTGGTGGAGGGTCAGAGCGGTGAGGGCTTGAATCGGGCACGGGGCTTGTTCTCACAGAGACCCAGGACCGTTGGAGACAGCGGTGGAGGGTCAGAGCTTACCAAATCCCGTAACGTTCCACACTCCATAGGGAGGGTTTCTGGGGAAGCCGCTGATTGGTGGGAGCAGACTAGAGGAAGCAGCTGATTGGGTGCAACCTCAGGTTAGCATTTCTGCTTTTTGGTTAAAGGTACAGTGATTTAGTAAGGGTACAGTGAGATAAGGGAGGCTAGGGAAGCGGAAAATCAAAATGTGACAGGAGGATCCAGAATGTGTGAAGATAAAGCTCTAGATGTAAAAGGGGCAAAAACGGAAAGGGAGGGTAGTAAAAATCATCTGAAAGTGCTTTATCTAAATGCGCTGTACACGGTATTAGTGAGACCACATTTGGAATACTGTGTACAGTTCTGGGGGTCCATACTTAAGAAAGGATGTACTAGCCCTGGAGGCAGTGCAGCGAAGGTTTACAAGATTAATTCCTGCAATGAGGGGATTGACATATGAGGAAAGGTTAGGTAAGCTGGGACTCTACTCTTTGGAGTTTAGAAGAATGAGAGGCGATCTCATTGAAACGTATAAGATCGTGGGGGCCTTGATCGGGTGGATGCACCGAGGATGTTCCCAATGATCGGGGAGGCTAGAACTAGGGGACATAGTTACAGAGTGAGGGGGGGCTCTTTTAAAACTGAGATGAGGAAGAACTTCTTCACCCAGAGGGTGGTTAATTTGTGGAATTCACTGCCCCAGGGAGCAGTGGAAGCAGAAACGTTAAATTTATTTAAGTCAAAAATAGATGGTTTTTTAGCTGCCAAGGGGATAAGGGGCTACGGGGAGAGGGCAGGGATATGGACCTAGGTATGGTTAGTATAGTAGACCTGAGTGATCTCCTGGACAAGTGTCGATCGCCTGGATTGGGGTCGGAGAGGAATTTCCCGGATTTTTTTCCCGAATTGGACCTGGGTTTTTATCCGGTTTTTTGCCTCCCCCAGGAGATCACGCGGTTCTTGGGGTGGAGAGGGGTGATAGCGGTATAGAGGGGAGGGTAGTGTCTTGTGTTCTGTGTCTTGTGTCTACTGTTTGTGGGTAAGTGTGTCTGTTTAGTGTTCAGCCATGAGTGAATGGCGGTGCGGGCTCGACGGACCTGATGGTCTACTCTCGCACCTACTTTCTATGATTCTATGATGTACTGAGATATGGTGAAAAGATTTTTTTGCTGCATGCTGAAGATAGATACAATGTGATGGTGTAACTCAGTGGGTCAGGCTGCATCTCTGGAGGAAAGAAATAGGTGATGTTTCGGGTCGAGACCTTTCTTCAAACTGAGAGGCAAGGGAGAAGGAAATTAGAGGTATGAAGAGGTACAGAACAAATCGGAGCCAGCAGCGATAGCCAAGGAGCCCACAATGGTCCAATGTTGGCTGTGGAGGAGGTGATAACAAGGGGATATGTACAGTGAAACTAACAGGACTTTAAGGACAACTAGGATGGGGATGGAGATAGAGGGAATGCAAGGCTTACTTAAAATTAGATAAATCAATATTTATACCTCTAGGTGTAAACTGCCCGTGAAATACGAGGTGCTGTCCCTCCAATGTACGTGTGGCCACACTCTGACAGTGCAAGAGGCCAGTCAGCAGAAACACTATACATGATTACAATCAAACCGTACACAGTGTACAGGTACAGGATAAAGGGAATAACATTTAGTGGGAGATGAAGTCCAATTTTACTTCGGAGTCCCGTGAGTGACTACGTGAAGAAGGGCCGTCCGTCTGCATGCGCGTCATTACGTCTGAACGCAACACGCACGAGGGACTGGCAGGCATTGAGCCTCCCAGGCCGTCGGGATGAGCAGGTATGGAAAGTTGAAATCACTTACCTGCGTTCTTTCGGGCTTGAAGTTTTTTTCAGAGCCCAGATGTCGAGGAGACGGCCCGCGGGGATGTCGGCTACCGAAGACCGCAGCCTTCCAAATAGCGGGCGACGGTCTTGTTCCCGACATTAGCGCCGACAGCAGAATCGGCAGGAGACTTTGCGCGGGAGCAGGAGCTCCATGGTTGTCCTACGGGACGTAATGCCACCCGCAAGTCTAAACTAACCCGTTGACTCAGATGAGTCCGGGGAAGAGGGATACCCTCCCTCAACGGAGAGCGTCTGAGGACGACTTCTCCCACATGGAGCAACTTATGGAGAAGTTGCTCCAACAATAATCTGCTCCAAAGGAAGGAGCAGTATCAGCACGGCCTACAGCAGTCCGGTGCCGGGAGCCTCGCACATGGGGCAGCCCAATGTCTTCCCCATTGAAGGGGGAACTACATCTGGAAGAAACCACTCTGAATCAGAGTACAAAGAGGGGGGGGGGGGGGGAACCTTCCCAGGGACAAGCAGAAGAAAGGAAGTAAGTAAGTAAGTTTTACTTATATTGCACTGTTTAAGTCAACACCAAAATGCTTTACATAAAAGGAATAATAAGCTTCCATACAAACAAACAGAAAATAAATGCTTCTGCATCATCCAGGTTCCACTGGGTGCTTCCCTGGATGGAATCTAGCTCTTGACAGCCCGGGTATTATGGAGAACCCGCAGGCAGCAGCACCTGTTTTCAGGGCTGCACAAATGTCTCCTGCTCTAAGGAGAGGAGCATTCATGGTCCTTTTCAGTCTGACCAAAGCTAGAATCTCATTTAGGTCCACTGGAAGGGCCATGTCAGCACAGGTATCCTCAGGGGCCTGCGGCAGCACCTGTTTTCAGGGCTGCCTATGAACCTCACTCTCAGTGGAGCGGTTCACTGAATCCGGTGGTAGCTTGAAAGCTGGGCACGGAAATATGATCAGAGTCGTCTTTCAAGGCAGACTCAAAATAATGGCCATAATTGTCCTACAAGGCAGGCTCAGTATGATGAGGTTTCAGACCAGACCCAAGCAGAGGTCGGGAGAAACATGGAATCCACACTCCTTACCAGTCCTACTCCCAATCAAGGAGAGGAAAGGAATCTGCATCAGGGGCCATAAAAAAACCACACCAAAAGGTGTCAACTCAAACCATCTCCAGATGGTCAAAAGAGGTAATGGCGGTAGCAGGAGTAAACATTTATATGGTTAAATCTCACTCCACCAGGGCTGCATCTACGTCGGCAGCAAGAGCTATGGACGTGCCCCTTGACGACATCCTAGTGGCTGCAGGATGGATGAATGAAATAACGGTCCACCGGTTTTATAACAAACCTATAACCGGACTGGGGGTGTTTGCACGTACCATTTTAAGTTCTGTCCCTTAGTTTCCCCCCCAAGGTTGGGAGGGGTAACTTTTTTTTAAACGTTTCTTTCATTTAAAGCATCAGTTTCTTTACTTAACTACGTAATGTCTGAATGCTTTAATGATTACACGCATCCATGGTCAATCCATTCAGTGTGTGACGCCTGGATTCGTAACCGGCGTAAAATCACAGAGCTTTGAAATCTTCACGTAGTCACTCACGTGACTCCGAAGTAAAATAGTAAGATTAAACGAGAACTTACCAGTTTGAAGTTTGATCTTGATTTTATGAGGAGTTACGATGAGCGATTACGTGCCCACTGCTCCCACCCTCATATTATCAAGGTCATATGGAAGTTCAAGTTTTTCACAATCTTACTATTCTCAGGTCTTCTTTTTTATCTGTGATTTAACACCGCTGCTTTGAAGATTGACGCGCACGCAGACGGACGGCCCTTCTTCACGTAATCGCTCATCGTAACTCCTCATAAAATCAAGATCAAACTTCAAACTGGTAAGTTCTCGTTTAATCTTACTATTAAATCTGATTAAAATAATCCAAGGGCTTCCAAAGAGGTAGATGGGAGGTCAAGACCGCTCTCTAGTTGGTGATTGGATTACCTATTATTTTGTACCCTGTTAAAGGCACAACCCTACATAATCCAATATTACTAACTGAGAAAGTCCGTCTTAATCTACGAGGTAATTAGGCACTGATTCCAACACTAATAGAATTAATGAAACATTTTGATTTCCCACTTCTTTATTATTTGTGACACACAGAACCATTAGCGATGTGCTGTTGAGTGATTTAACCAATGTATAATGTACACCAACTTCAACTTAAAGAGTATAATGTCGTGTATGGTGGATTAAAGCTTACTTAATGCTGCATTTCACTGCAAAATGTAGCAAAATCTATTTTTAGGAGAAAGTGATGCATAATTAACCATATGCATTCTCAATCACTTGATCAGATGCTATAGCACATTTCAATGCAAAATCTTCTTCTGTCTTTTAAATAGGTCCAGTTTTGTCCCTGGATCTGTAATAAGTGTGGTTCGCCCAAATGACTATTCGAGACGGTACAATGTTCATCGCAACTAGTTATCAAGGGGCCATATTTAACCTTAGTTTTAGTTTAGAGATGCATCATGGAAACACACCCTTCGGCCCATCGAGTCCACACTGACCATCGATCATCCATTAGTTCCAGGTTATCCCACTCTAGTTTAGTTTAGAAATACAGCATGGAAACAGGCCATTCGGCCCATTGAGTCCTCGTTGACATTAGCTCTAGGGTATCCTAGTTTAGTTTAGTTTAGTTTAGAATGGTAACAGGCCCTTTAACCCATCTAGTCCATATCGACCATTAATCATCACCCGTCCATGCTAGTTCTATGTTATCCCACTTTCTCATCCACTGCCTACACACTGGGGGCAATTTACTGAACCCAATTAAACTACAAACCTGCGTGTGTCCAGAGTGTGGGAGGAAACCGGAGCACCTGGAGAAAACACATGCAGTCACAGGTAGAACATGCAAACTCCACACAGACACACACAAGAAATAAGGAGCCTGGAAACTATAACCTCCAAGTTCAAGAGCAGCTTCATCCCTCCAGCCAAAAGGCTATTAAACACTACAACCTCCAAATAGGTTCTGAACTACATAGACTTGGGGACATTGGTTTTGTCTTTTTGCACTATTATTGTTTGTTTTGTCTGTTTTATGCGTGTGTGTATATATATGTGTATGTATGCATGTGTGTATATATAAATATATATCTATATATATGTATGTATGTGTGTATATTGCATAGATACAAGAACCAAGAGAGACCATCAGGACTCTAATGATTACTTTTGTAACTTTGTTGGTGCCAGATACATGGCGACTCTTTGCGTACTTTGTGTATTGAATGCAAAAGCAAAGAGTTTCACTGTACCGAGGTACATGTGACAATAAAGTATCCGCAAGTGGTCCTGTCATGCTGGGAGATGGAGTCTGATGCAAGGGATTTGTAGGCATTCTCACTGCTGTGCAGGTCGGTGGGTGTGTTGAGTTCCACGCAACAGGATAGAAACTAGGATGCTGCTTCAGAAGATGAAGTCACATCTGTTCCATCCTGCCTCCCCCCCCCCCCCCCCAGTGGATAAGTTAGAATTGGACCCGGAGCAGTCATCACAGCGACGACAGGCACGGTTGATCAGCCTCGTGTATAATGGGAGAACTATTTATTTTGGGTGGCAAAATAAACAATTTATTTTGCTGCTTTACAATGCCAGAGACCGGGGTTCGATCCTGACTGTGCTGTTTGAATGTAATTTGCACGGTCTCCCTGTGACCATGTTGGTTTTCCCTGGGTGCTCTGTTTCCTCCCACACTCCAAAGACGTACAAGTTTGTAGGTGAATTGGCTTCGATAAAGATCGCAAATTGTTCCTTGTGTGTAAGGTAGTGCTAGTGTATGGGGATCGCTGATCGGATTGGATTGGCCTGTTTCTGTGGTGCATCACTAAACTAAACTAAACTAAACTAAACTGAGCTCTCTAAACCATGGCCAGACAGTCCACAGTGTTAACACTTGGCCCCGGATTTCAAACACACACAGGGCTCTTCCTCAATGGGAAAGGACCCCGTGGTCAAAGATCACGTCCAAAGGAAACAGCGCAAACCAGAACAGGTGGAGACCTGCCTACCCATGCGCCTGCTCTGCTATTCAATTAAAACACAGCTGACCAACAGTTCAGATCCATTTACCCTTGGAAGCACTTCATCAACAACAATCTGTCGATGTAGCTTCAAATGTTCAACGGAATCTACCTATCTTCAGGGTTTGAGCACAATTTGCCTGTTAATCGTTATCTCCTCTGACATGCATTTCTGGTCGTACTAAGTGTAGGGATGATGTGGAAGCTTACCAGAGGTTTACCACAACACTAACAATAATATCCTACAGCTAGGATATTAGCTATGCCCTTATTACTAATATAGCTCGTATATTACCTACAAGGAGGGGTAGAACAAGCTTGTGATGATTTCTCTAGAGCACTGGAGGTTGAGGGGAGATTTCTAAAAGTCACAGATAGGGTAGACAGTCACAGTCCTTTCCCCAGGATTGAAAGGTAAAATACCAGAGGGCATAGTTTTAAGGCCAGCGGGGAAAAGTTTAAAGGAGATGCACCAGGCAAGTTTTTTTACACAGAGGGCAGTAAGTGGGGCGGCACAGTGGCATAAAGTTGAAGTGAGAGCTGACAAAAGCATATAAACATTATGAGAGGCATAGTTAGGGTAGAGAGTCATAACCTTTTTTCCCAGGGTGGTAAATCAAAGGCAAGAGGGAAGAACTGTAAGGTGAGAAGGACACAGTTGAAAAGGAGATGTGCTGGACAATCTATATAACTAAAAGTCTCATCTTGACCACTTCCTGTCTGCCCTGTATATTGATTTTAGAAAAAAATGCTACTATATACCACTTTGATTTTTGGCCATCTTACTCACAGTCCTCCTCCGCTGAGGTAGTCCCGAGGAATTTTCCGATCGATGAAACATAAAAAAGTTCTGAATGTTTAAAAAATCGTGAGATCAGCTGATTGGTCCTCTGGCTTGTCAATCACCACGATGAAGGTAACGCCCCTTCGGGTGGCCAGGAGTATAAAGCCCAAATGGTATGAAATTGCATTTGAATTTGGTGGCCTGCACTCTGCTTGAAATGGTATGAAATTGCATTTGAATTTGGTGGCCTGCAATCTGCTTGAAATGGTATGAAATTGCAATTGAATTTGGTGGCCTGCACTTTGCTTGAAATGGTATGAAATTGCATTTGAATTTTGTGGCCTGCACTCTGCTTGAAATGGTATGAAATTGCATTTGAATTTGGTAGCCTGCACTCTGCTTGAAATGGTATTTCAAGGAATAGCCATGAGTGAACTGCCAGCCCACCAGCCCTGAGTGACTGAACTGCCAGCCCACCAACCCTGAGTGAGTGAGCTGCCAGCCCACCAGCCCTGAGTGACTGAGCTGCCAACCCACCAGGCCTGAGTAACTGAGCTGCTAGCTCAAGAATCCATTTGGCCCACAATGTCTCTACTAGCCCTCTGGAAACCCATACTAGCGCTCCAGAAAGACCCCCCCCCCCCACCCACCCCCCCCCACTGGCCACCAATATTGGAATTGGTGGAGAGGTGGAATATTGCATTGGGGGACCAGCCCTTCCTGTGAACATGGGACCCAACGGGTCACACTTAGTCTAGTTTCCCTTATACGAAGAATGGTGTATGCATGGAATGTGATGTCAGGGGTGGTGGTGGAGCCAGATACAATAGTAGTGTTGAAGAGACTTTTACATAGGCACAAGGAAGTGCAGGCAGAGGAGATTAGTTTATCTTGGCATGAAGTTTGACACAGACATTGTGCACCGAAGAGCCTGTTCCTGCGATGTACTATATTATATGTTCTAACTCCCAATTAGATTAGCTGTATTCTTAAGATTGCACTCCTTGTGTAGTTTAGTTTAGTTTGGAGATACAACATGGAAACAGGCACTTTGGCCCACCAAGTCCACGCCGATCATCGATCACCCGTTCACACTAGTTCTATGTTTTTTCCCACTTTCTCACCCATTCCCTGCACACTAGGGGTAATTTACGGAGGACAATTCACCTACAAACCTGTATATCTTTTTGGAATGTGGGAAGAAACCGGAGCACCTGGAGAAAACCCACATGGTCACAGGGAGAACGTGCAAACTCCACACTAGTGTGAACAGGTGACTGATCATCGGCGTGAACTCGGTGAACCAAAAGGCCTGTATCCTTGCTGTATCTCTAAATTAAACACCTGTTGTAATGATGGCTTGACTATGAGAGTGTTCCACATTTTGGAAATACCAAAAGGCAGCCCAGTGCCATGTGCTAATTTAACTTCCTGATACAAACATGAGCAAGTGCCTTGTGTAGCTGATCAATAAATTACATTGGGAAACGTAGGGGAAAGATTGCAGGACTGGGTGTGTGTACAAGGAACGAGCTACTAGTGAAGGTAATTGAGGCAGGTACTATAACATTATTTAAAGTTTAGAGGATCTGGGCCAAAGAGGCCAGGTAGGAGTAGTACAGATGAGACAACTTGGTCGGCATGGGCAAGTTTGGCAGAAGGGCCTGTTTCTGTGCTGTATGACTCTTTGATTTCTAGTACAAGGATAACGGGTTGAATGGCCTCATTCTGTAGAGCATCATTCTCTTCATAGTGTCTTTATTTGGTAGCAGCACAAGCAAAGTTTCAATGTTCCACCAATCACTGGTCTTTCTGTAACTTTGCTGAATACATTAACGGGAATCAACACCGTTAGACAAAAATAACAAAGTGACATCAGTTGAATTTTATTCCCCTGCAAGTTCCAGAAAAAAAAGTTACGATTTCACTAATCTAAAATAAAGTGACCTTTTCAATTTGGTTCTTGCATCAATAGGCAAACTGTTAGAGAAATCTGTGCTGATTAATTCAGATGCATTGTCACGAAGCAGAAAAATCTGTCGTCTTCTGCAGACAATCTGACAGATAATATCTTGCATCCTGTTCTGCAGCTGTGTGGGCTGGATGGATCCAGGCTCTAACTTCCCAAAACAGCCTTTCAGAAGTTTACCTGCAGAAATAGGTTCGTGGTTGGGGACAAGTAACTTGAAAACTTGAGTGCTGACTAACAACTAGATTGGACTTTGAAAATGGCGCCAAAACATGGTGCCTCGTGCATGCAGGTTCAGTGGACTATTTCTGTACAATTACTAATCGGGGTTGTGCTTGGGTATGGCAATACTCTACTGGACTGTTTGTAAGAAAATAATTTCACTGTGCGTTTGCACTTCACACATGCGAAGCACAATAAAAGCACCATTGAACTCCACACAGACCATTGAATGAAACTATTACCCTTGTATAACTACATTCACATAACGGAGTGCCATTATAAGAACACTCCAATTTTAGACAACACAGCACACTGGACCGAATTCCCCTTTATCTTCCCCGTGCCTCCCTCAACCTTGGTCTCACCCATCCAGCCCACCAACCCAATTTCTCGCCCCACTACAAAGTCTGAAGAAAGGTCCCGACCCAAAATGTCGTCTCTGCATGTCATCTAGAGATGCTGCCTGAACCGCTGAGTTCCTCCAGCACTTTGTATTTTACATGGGTCGCACAGTGATAGAGATGTTGCCGCACAGCACCAGAGACCGGGTTTGATCCTAGAGAGAGAGGGAATGCAGGGGTTACTTGAAATTGGAGAAATCAATGTTCATACCGTTGGGTTGTAATCCATTTCCCTCCACCCTCACCCTAGTCATCCTGCGAGAGCCACATTTCATATTCCTGTATCCTTCCGTTTTCACCTCTTCACCAGTCTGAAGAAAACCGCTGACTTGAAACGTCACCCATCCTTTTTCTCCAGAGATGCTGCATGACCCGTTGAGTTACTCCAGCACTTTGTGTCTATCTTTGGTATAAATGAGCATCTGCAGTTCCTTCCTACACCCCCAGCCTAAAAAAGTTATCCTCATTATCCGCACTTCAGTATCTTTATGCATCTTTTCTGAACCTTCTCCAGTTTATTCACATTCTTCTTACATACAGTATATACCCTTGTAATGCACAATGGACAGCTAGTGGTTTCATAGTAATGGAGGATCTACTCCAAATATCAGGTAACTTAGTCATAGTCATATAGCATAGAAACAGGCCCTTCGGCCCAACTTTCCCACACTGACAATCTATATAAGACTGGCCATCAGGCTATTAAACTCGCCAATAAGCAGACTCTGAACTGTAACAGCCTATTGCACTTTATCTGTTTATTTATGTGTATATTAAACTGAACTGTTCTGTATTTATGCTTACAATATTCTGTTGCCCTGCAGCAAGCAAGAATTTCATTGTCCTATCTGGGACACATTACAATAAACTCTCTTGACTTGACTTGACCTGCCTACATTTGGCCCATATCCCTCTAAACTGTCCTCGCATGTACCTGTCTAAATGTTCCTTAAACGCTGCAAAAGAACCAGCCTTAAATACCTTCTCCGGCAGCTTGTTCCATACACCCACGATCCTTTTTGTGAAAAAATCATACATTTATTTTTTCCAGTTTTATAGTTATATTTTTTAGAGATACAGTGTGGAAACAGATCCTTCAATTCGCCAAGTCCACGCTGACCATCATAACCCATTCACACTAGTTCTATGTTATTCCATTTTCTCATCCACTCGTTAGACACAAGGGTCAATTTTACAGAGGCCAATTAGCACACAAAACCCACATGTTTTTGGAATGTGGGAAGAATCCAGAGCACATGAAGAACGTGCATACTACACACAGACAGCACCCAGGGTCAGGATTGAACCCAGGTC
This sequence comes from Amblyraja radiata, assembly GCF_010909765.2. Classification (NCBI taxonomy): domain Eukaryota; kingdom Metazoa; phylum Chordata; class Chondrichthyes; order Rajiformes; family Rajidae; genus Amblyraja; species Amblyraja radiata. The sequence goes on along the minus strand of NC_045967.1, from coordinate 16,796,611 downwards.
TCTAATGCTGAGGCAGCAGCTCTATCAGCTGCGCAACTTAACGGCTTATTGCTGCTTGTGGGATGTTGGCAGCCATCGCCTTCATACCCAACAAACCCCTCACCTCAATACTACCTCATCTTCCCCACAACTCCTAAAGGGCCTGTCCCACTTAGGCAATTTTTCAGCGGACTGCCGAAGAATGTCAAGTTCGCGGCACTCGCCTGAAAAACCGGGAACTGGAACGGCGAGTGTCAGAGTGGAACACACACACACAAACACATCGCAAAGGCGGGGGCCAGGGAAAGCGGGGGAGCACTGTCTGAAATTCACAGGTTGCAAAGCCAAGGTGATACAGACACACACCGCGATGAACAGGAAGGTTAAGACTGCTAGCACAGTGTACGGTAAGTCCTTTAAAAGAGGGGGGGGGGGGCGGGGGAGAATAGAATAGAATAGAATAGAATAGAATAGCCTTTTATTGTCATCCAGACCGAAGTCTGAACGAAATTTAAGCAGTCATACATATAATATAATACAATACAATAAAAAACAACAATAAACACATATTAACATCCACCACAGTGAGTCCACCCAACATCTCCTCACTGTGATGGAGGCAAAAGTCTTAGGGCTGCAGTCTCTTCCCTCCTCTTCTCCTTCTGCGCTGAGGCGATACCCCCCGGGCGATGTTAAAACCTGTCCTCGCGGCTCAAACACCGCGGCCCGGGGTAGTCGAAGCTGCCGCTCACCAGACCTGCTGACGCAGCCGCTGGCCCGCGGCCGAACCCCCGGTCTCAGGCCACCGCCGCCAGAACTGCCGTCCCAGCCCCCGGAGCATCGTTCCAGCCCCGAACCGGATCGCCCTCACGTGAGTGCTGCCACCGTCTCAGCCTCGCGCCATGCCGCCGCTCCTCCCTCGCGCCAGGCCGCCCCGACCGGGCGCCGCTCCTTCCTCAGGCTGGGCCGCCCCGACCGGGCACCGCTCCTCCCTCGCGCCAGGCCGCCCCGACCGGGCACCGCTCCTTCCTCAGGCTGGGCCGCCCCGACCGGGCGCCGCTCCTTCCTCAGGCTGGGCCGCCCCGACCGGGCACCGCTCCTTCCTCAGGCTGGGCCGCCCTGACCGGGCGCCGCTCCCCCCTCAGGCTGGGCCGCCCCGACCGGGCACCGCTCCTTCCTCAGGCTGGGCCGCCCCGACCGGGCGCCGCTCCCCCCTCAGGCTGGGCCGCCCCGACCGGGCGCCGCTCCTTCCTCAGGCTGGGCCGCCCCGACCGGGCACCGCTCCTTCCTCAGGCTGGGCCGCCCCGACCGGGCACCGCTCCTCGCTCGGGCTGGGAGCGCCGTACCTCCCCGAGCTCGGCTACTCCGACGGGAACACGGGCCGGCCGTCACAGCCCCTCACGAAAGCCCTGTTCCAGCCCGGAGCCTGGCCGTCCTCACGGGAGCGAGCTCAGTGCGAGTCCTGGCGGGCTCTGCCTCCTGAGCCTCGAGGTCGCCAGCTCCGCCATTAGGCCTCAGCGCAGACGGAGGCAGAGAAGGGGAATACGACATAAAAGTCGCATTCCCCCGCAGGGAGAGACAGCAAGCCCCGTTTCAACCCCCCCCCCCCAAAACACAAACTAAAAACCAAAAACTAGACTAACCAAAACGAAAATAAACAACCAAAAAAACACAAAACAAACAGGACTGCCGGAGAGCCGCTGCAGCCAGAGCCGCGCCGCCACTAGAAGAGATAGGGGGAAGGGGGAGGGGAGAAGGGGGAGGGGAGAAGGGGGAGGGGAGAAGGGGGAGGGGAGAAGGGGGAGGGGAGAAGGGGGAGGGGAGAAGGGGGAGGACATTTTTTAGTTTAGTTTAGAGATACAGCGTGGAAACAGGCTTTTCGGCCCTCCGAGACTGCGCTGACCAGCGATCCCTGCACGTTAACACTATCCAACACCCACTAGGGACAGTTCACAAGTTTACCAGGACAATTAGCCTACAAACCTATTATGTCTTTGGAGTGTGGGAGGAAACCATAGGTCCTGGAGAAAATCCATGCAGGTCATAGAGAGAGTGTACAAACTCCCTACAGACATCACCCACAGTCAGGATCGAACACGGATCTCTTGCATGCAAGTCAACAACTCTACCCCTGCGCCATCATGCCGCCCGACATCATTGATATATTTTTATCATTGTATTCTGAAATGAATGCATTAAGGAAGGGAGAAACCCATGGGAAAGAACAAAATCATTTTAATCTCACCTTATTATCCCCTCGCAAAATGCCAAAGCATTTCTCAAAGCATTAGTGCACATTTGCTGAAGGATTTTATCAATAATTGGACTGCAATTGTGGTAAGATTTTCCATTGCCAGTAAGGATCAAAGGTTTAACAATACATTTTTAGACTAGATTGTACTTTATGCTGATGGGTTCATAATTGGCACCGGGTAAGTGTTTAAATATAATTCGTTGGCTCCATTTTACATGAGACAAGTTTCAACTAATTGGAAGTAAAAGTGAGAAAACCTTCAACACTCGTGTGACAATCATCACCTTGCTTTAGCTTTGCAGCCTTAATGACCCATGGTTAGTGCTTGGAATTAGCAAGGGGTAAGTTTAGCTGGCATTTCAATAAAGAGCACCAAGTAATATTATTGTTCAGGAGTCTTTTGCACGCCCTAATTAAAATCCTCATTTTGGTACTTTCACTCTTAATTTATTAAGAGCGAGATACCACCATTACTTAACTAGATAAGGAAATGATTTAGCATTCTTTCCACAAATTTTCAGGAATCATCACACAGTACTTGCATGAAAGATGTGGCCCACGCATTCTTTCAGTTTCAGTGATACAGCGAGGAAACAGGGCGTTCGACCCTTAGGGACTGCGCTGACCGATGATCACCCATTCACACTAGTTCTATGTTATCCCAGTTTAACAGTTTCTACACTCAAGGGCTAAGGGACAATTTACAGAGGGCCAAATAACCAACAAACAGGCACGTCTTTGGAATGTGGGAGGAAACTGGACCCAAATGAAACACACGTGGCCACAGGGAGAATGTACAAAGTCCAATACAGATAGCAACCGTAGTCAGGATTGAACCACACACAGTGTTGCATATTTATGATAAAGGGAATAATGTTTAGTGCAAGATAAAGTCCAGTAAAGTACTATTAACGATAGTTTGAAGGTAATTGGGGAGGGGGGGGGGGGTGGCTTGTTTAAGGGTCTCCAATAAAGTAAATAACAGCTCAGGACTGCTCTCTAGTTGTTGATAAAATGGTTCAGTTGCCTGATAACATCAGGAAAGAAACTGTCCCTGAATCTGGAAGTATCTGCTTTCATAGATACATAGATACATAGACAATAGGTGCAGGAGTAGGCCATTCAGCCCTTCGAGCCAGAACCACCATTCAATGTGATCTTGGCTGAGCATCCACAATCAGTACCCTGTTCCTGCCCTCACCATATCCCTTGATTCCACTAGCCTTAAGAGTTCTACCTAACTCTCTTTTGAATGCATCCACTAAATCGTCCTCCACTGCCTTCTGTGGCAGAGAATTCCACAAATTCACAACTCTCTGTGTGAAAAAGTTTTACCTCATATCAGTTCTAAATGGCTTACCCCCTATTCTTAAACTGTGGCCCCTGGTTCTGGACTCCCTAACATCGGGAACATGTATCCTGCATCTGGCGTGCCCAATCCCTCAATAATTTTATATGTTTCTATAAGAACTCCTCTCATCCTTCTAAACTCCAGGAAATACAAGCCCAGTTGTTCCATTCTTTCATCAAATGGCAATCCCACCATCCCAGAAATTAACCTCGTGAACCTACATTGCACTCCCTCAATAGCAAGGATGTCCTTCCTCAAATTAGGAGACCAAATCTGCACACAATACTCCAGGTCTGGTCTCACCAGGGTCCTGTACAACTACAGAAGGACCTCTTTGCTCCTATACTCAACTCCTCTCGTTATGAAGACTAACATGCCATTAGCTTACTTCACTGCCTGCTGTACCTGCATGCTTACTTTCAGTGACTGATGTACAAGGACACCCAGGTCTTGTTGTACTTCTCCTTTCCCTAACCTGACACCATTCAGATAATAATCTGCCTTCCTATTCTTGCCACCAATGTTTTCACACTTCTGTACCTCTTGCCCGATGAGAAAGAAGTCTCTCAGAGAGAGATGGCCCCATCTAAGCTAATCCTATTTGCCCGCGTTTGGCCCATATCCCTCCAAACTTTCCTGACTGTGTTCCTGTCCAAATGTTTTTTAAATGCTGTTATAGTACCTGCCTCAACTACCTCCTCAGGCAGCTAAATATCAGTCCTAGCCTTTTATCTCGATACACTGATGTGCGCATATTATTTTACTGTAATGACATGCATATGACATTGACACAGCAAGGCACTGTTGGTCCTTCACAGTGACACCACCAACACTGTTACTAGCGAATGCCAAGCATATGGATCTTATGGATTTCATCCAAAGTCCCTGAAGCTGCAGGGAGATCTATTGCAATACATTGAGACCTCATTAATAAAGTGCTGTTTACACCCATCAACAGCATGTATGTGGTGCTTTTCATGTCATTTGCAAATGTTGGTCAGTGCCATTTACTTGAACAGAATAATGTAACTCTATGCAGTGAAGTGCTTCAAAAATGGCATCTGCTTTCCTTTGATATCTGTTTCTTCACACTCGTCAAATCCATCTGCTTTCCAAAAGTAGCACTCAAATTAGAAAATATTAAACTAATTGAATTTCCTTCAAATATCTCCACTTGAGGCATAATATGCCTGTTTTTCATTATTATTATTATTATTATTATTAGAGTTGAAAAGTTCAACTTTTTCCAATATTAAGCTTTAGATTTGTTTAAATCCCTTACTGAATCTGCCATTTTAGTAGTTAATACCTTTATGCTTTGCACTTTTAATTTATTTGCTTCTGAAAATGTCAAGAGCGAGTTTATAGTCAGAAACTGCCTCAATGCACTGGGTTCCTGCAATTCAGTCAATCCACAAATGTGTGCTCTCCGAGTCACCTTTATCAGATGTGGTCGATCCAGACTTGTCCTTCTCCCTGTTGATTACTTTTACGTCGATCAATAAACGAGATGCTATTTTTCTGAAGATAGACATAAAAAGTTGGAGTAATTCAGCGGGACAGGCAGCATCTCTGGAGAAAAGGAATAGGTGCGTTTCAGGTCGAGACCCTTCTTCAGACACTTTTCTTCATTGTTCTGAAGCTTTTCCAAAATGTCAACAGCGGAATACCTTTCCAACAAAGATAGTGCACTCCATTAAATTTATTCCCTCAATTTTATGCAATACTTTATCATTGATTCTGAGTCAATGAAATATGAATGTTTCTTGAAGAATATCTGAATATGTCACTAAGAGTTAAGCACAGCAGAGGTAGACAAAAATGCTGGAGAAGTTCAGCAGGTGAGGCAGCATTTATGGAGCGAAGGAATAAGCACAGCGGGGTTGATTCAAATCGGATCTTTGATTAATTACAAAGCACTTTACTGCTGGGAGGCTTCGCTGGTGCTTTCTTGATAACACTCTTGAGCCCAAGTCAAGGGGTTCCAGGTGCAATTCCGGGGTGGGAGATTGCAACCTTCACGTGGTCCGCCCTGTTTTGACGAATGCACTCAACCCGGTGTGCACAATCAAATAAGATCAAATAGAAAAAGTTGTCCTACAACTTTAGGCTGTGCACGCCATATGCAAGAATAAGAAGAAGGTGCAATTCCAATACAGTAGCCCTGAGGTTGAGAATCTCAGATAATATACAGTTTAATCTCAGAGAATTCAGCATTGTCCGAACTTTGGTGCAGCAATGGCAGATTTTGCAGACCAGCAGATCCTTTTAACCCTCCTCCCCAACAACTTTAGAGAGTCCTAAAGTCATAGAGTCATGCAATGCAGAAATAGGCCCTTCGGCCCAACTTACCCATGTCAACCAACATTCCCCATCAACATTAGTCCCACCATTTGGCCCATATCCCTCTGAACCTATTCTATCCATGTAACTATCCAAACTATCCATAAAGCTTCTTAAACATTATGATAGTACCTTCTCCGGCAGCACGTTCCACCTCCCTTTGTGTAAAAAGTGTCCTCTTCAGGTTCCTATTAAATCTTTACCCTGTCACCTTAAACCTCCTTTAATTTTTTTAATGTGATATAACATTGTAATAGAATTTCCAGTGAACTTTAAAGGGAGTGTTGGTAACAAAATCTTTAGTCAGATTGTGGTGAGTCTGTGGGATTAATTTCCACAGACGTCTATGGAGCCCAAGACATTGTGTATTTTTAAAGTGGAGATTGATAGGTCGTTGATCAGTAAAGCCATCAAAGGTTTTGGGGAGAAGGCAGAGGAATAAGGTTGAGCGGGAGAAAATTGATCAGCCATGATTGAATGGTGGAGTAGATGCGATGGAATTGATGTGGAATTAATGCAAATGGCTGGTGGATAGTCAGACTCAGTGGGCTGAAGGGCCTATATTGATACTATATGTCTCGCGGCCACAGCACAGTGACGCAGCTGGTAGAGTCGCTGCCTCACAGCTTCAGAGTTGCGGATTCTGTGTAATGAAGCAGGATTAATTAAAAATGTCATAGTTAGGGACTCGTTGGGAACAAGTGACCACAATATGGTCGAATTCCATATTCAAATAGAAGGGGAGCAGGTTGAAACTCAGGCTAGGGTGCTTAGTCTAAATAAGGGGGATTATGAAGGTATGAGGACTGAGCTGATCAAAGTTGACTGGGATAGCAGACTCAAGAATAAGACGGTACATGAGCAGTGGTGTACGTTTAAGGATCTACTGTATAACCTTCAAGAAAAATTTATTCCTATGAAGAAAAAAAGGGGTAAGGGTAAGAACAGTCAGCCATGGCTCAGTAAAACTATAAAGGATAGTATTCGGCTGAAGGCAAGGGCATATAAGGTAGCCAGAGATAGTGGGAGGGTAGAGGATTGGGAAGCATTTAAAGGTCAGCAAAAAATAACTAAGAGATTAATTAAGACGGGGAAAATAGACTATGAAAGGAATTTAGCGAACAACATAAAAACTAATAGTAAGAGTTTTTATAGCTATATAAAAAGAAAAAGGGTGGCTAAGGTGAACGTTGGTCCATTGGAGGGTGAGACTGGAGAGTTGTTGGTGGGGAACATGGAAATGGCAAAGGCATTAAACGAGTATTTTGTATCAGTCTTCACCATAGAAGACACAAAAAATATTCCAACGCTGGATAAACAGGGGGCGGTAGGAATGGAGGAGCTAAATACTATTAAGATCACCAAGGAGGTGGTATTAGGGAAATTAATGAGACTGAAGGAGGATAAATCCCCTGGGCCTGATGGATTACATCCAAGGGTCTTGAGGGAGATAGCGGTGGGGATTGTGGATGCATTGGTGATAATTTTCCAAAACTCCCTGGAGGCAGGAACGGTCCCAGTGGATTGGAAAATGGCCAATGTAACACCTATATTTAAAAAAGGAAGTAAACAGAAGGCGGGTAACTATAGACCGGTTAGTCTAACATCGGTGGTGGGTAAAATGTTAGAGACAATTATTAAAGAAACACTAACGGGGCACTTGGATAAACATGACTTCATCGGACAGAACCAGCATGGTTTTGTGAAGGGGAAGTCCTGTTTAACGAATCTGCTCGAATTCTTTGAGGAAGTAACAACCCGGGTGGATAAAGGGGAACCGGTGGATGTGGTATACTTGGACTTCCAAAAGGCTTTTGACAAGGTGCCACATAAGAGACTATTGCTAAAAATAAAAAATTATGGGATTGGGGGTAATATATTAGCATGGGTAGAGGATTGGCTAACAAATAGGAAGCAGAGAGTGGGGATAAATGGTTCATACTCGGGATGGCAACCGGTAACTAGCGGGGTTCCGCAAGGGTCGGTGCTGGGACCCCAGTTGTTCACAATTTATATAAATGATTTGGAGGAGGGAACCAAGTGTAATATATCAAAATTTGCGGACGATACAAAAATGGGAGGAAAAGTAGGGGATGAGGAGGATAGGAAGAGTCTGCAAAAGGATATAGATAAGCTAGGTGAGTGGGCAACAACTTGGCAGATGAAATTTAATACTAATAAATGTGAAGTCATTCACTTTGGGAAAAAAAATGATAGGGCAAGTTATTTTCTAAATGAGGAGGAGCTGCGTTGTAATGCAACGCAAAGGGATCTAGGGGTAGTAGTACATGAATCACTAAAAGTTAGTATGCAGGTGCAGCAAGCAATCAGGAAGGCCAATGGAGTTTTGGCCTTTATTGCTAGGGGGATTGAGTATAAAAACACGGAGGTCTTGCTGCAGCTGTACACAGTATTAGTGAGACCACATTTGGAATACTGTGTACAGTTCTGGGGTCCATACTTAAGAAAGGATGTACTAGCCCTGGAGGCAGTGCAGCGAAGGTTTACAAGATTAATTCCTGCAATGAGGGGATTGACATATGAGGAAAGGTTAAGTAGGCTGGAACTCTACTCTTTGGAGTTTAGAAGAATGAGAGGCGATCTCATTGAAACATATAAGATCGTGAGGGGCCTTGGTCGGGTGGATGCACCGAGGATGTTCCCAATGATCGGGGAAACTAGAACTAGGGGACATAGTTGCAGAATAAGGGGGGGCTCTTTTAAAACTGAGATGAGGAAGAACTTCTTCACCCAGAGGGTGGTTAATTTATGGAATTCACTGCCCCAGGGAGCAGTGGAAGCAGAAACGTTAAATATATTTAAGTCTAAAATAGATGGTTTTTTAGCTGCCAAGGGGATAAGGGGCTACGGGGAGAGGGCAGGGATATGGACCTAGGTATGGTTAGTATAGTAAGACCTGAGTGATCTCCTGGACAAGTGTCGATCGCCTGGATTGGGGTCGGAGAGGAATTTCCCGGATTTTTTTTCCCGAATTGGACCTGGGTTTTTATCCGGTTTTTTGCCTCCCCCAGGAGATCACGCGGTTCTTGGGGTGGAGAGGGGTGATAGCGGTATAAAGGGGCGGGTAGTGTCTTGTGTTCTGTGTCTTGTGTCTACTGTTTGTGGGTAAGTGTGTCTGTTTAGTGTTCAGCCATGAGCGAATGGCGGTGCGGGCTCGACGGACCTGGTGGTCTACTCTCGCACCTACTTTCTATGTTTCTATGTTTCTATGATTCGATCCTGACTTGCTGTCTGTGTGGAGTTTGCACATTCGCTCTGCAGGTACATGGGTTTCATCCAGATACTCCGGTTTCCTTCCCATATCCCAAAGCCATGTGTGTTTGTAGGTTATTTAGCCCTCTGTAAATTGCCCCTGGTATGTGGGCAGTGGATGCAAAAGTGCGATAACATAGAACTAGTGTGAACAGATGATCGGCGGTCAGTATGAATTCGGTGGGACAAAGGGCCTGTCTCCATGCTGTTTCACTGAACCGAACTTTATGACTCTCAGGGGATCCAATTACCTTAATTTAGAACCTTTACTCTAATTTACTATTGTTTTTTTCCCATAATGTTCTGGAAATTATTTTTCATAATGTTATGAAAGCGTACAATAATAAAATCTCTTCAACTGATATTCTGAATTTAGTTTTAAGGAGTGAAGCTAGGCAACTAATATTCCGCCTAGCTTTACTTTATACTTTAGATTTTAGAGATACAGTGCGGAAACAGACCCTTCGGCCCATTGAGTCTTCGTTGACCAGCAATCACCCTGTACACTAGCACTATCCTACACACTAGGGACAATTTACAATTTTTACAGAAGCCAATTAACCCACAAACCTCAATGTCTGGAGTGTGTGAAGAAACTGGAGCACCCGGAGAAAACCCTCGTGGTCACAAGCAGAACATACAAACTCCGTACTGGCAGCATCCATAGTCAGGATTGAACCCGGGTCTCTAGCGCTGTAAGGTAACAGCTCTACCGCTCTGCCACTGTGGCGCCTTGAAGTTGCCTAGCTTCATTCTGTGCTATCTCCTGGCCAAGAAACATTTCCTCATTGCAACTGAATAATTAATTGCCCTAGATAGACACAAAATGCTGGAGTAATTCAGTGGGACAGGCAGCATCTCTGGAGAGAAGGAATGGGTGGCATTTTGGATCGAGCCCCTTCTTCAGACTGAAGAAGGAATGGGTGACGTTTCGGATCGAGACCCTTCTTCAGACTGAAGAAAGATCTCGGCCCGAAAAGTCACCCATTCCTTCTCTCCCGAGATGCTGCCTGTCCTGCTGAGTTACTACAGCATTTTGTGTCTCTCTTAAGTTTAAACCAGCATCTGCAGCTCCTTACAAATTCATTGCCCTATATACCTTTTACACTGACTCTACCTGATCAATATCATGATAATCAAATCACTTGCTAGCACGGCTTTGTAGTACACTGCAATGAGTGAATTCTGCCAACTGGTAGAAACTAAGCCAAATTGTTTTTATTTCTTATTTCAACAACAATCCAGGATGACAGTACTATAACAGAAACTCTTCAAGCTTCATCCATCATGTTAATCGGAACATAAGGGGCAACTTCTTTACTCAAATGGGTGGTGGGTATGTGGAACGAGCTGTCAGAGGAGGTAGTTGAGGCAGGTACTATTGCAATGTTTAAGAAACATTTAGACAGGTAGAAGGATAGGACAGGTTTGGAGGGATATGGGCCAAACGCAGGCAGGTGGGGCTAATGTAGATGGGATATGTTGGCCGGTGTGGGACCTACTTCCATGCTGTAAGACTCAATGACTATGTTAAATTAGGATTTGAAACTACAGAAATTAATACATCCTTCAAAATTAGCTTAAAGAAAAGTTTACTCCTCAAGTTTAGACAGTAGAGCTCATATCACTCCATAAATCAGATGAATCAATGTCATTGCCTCTCTAAATGAAATAGATTGTTTTGAAGTGCATTTATTTATACTATCAGCTGGATACCATTAATCTGTTTGATGAATTGCTGACTATTTTAATAGTTAAATTAACTGCAATGTTATTTCTGCAAATCTAATATATAGAAAACAATGTGATGGTGATACTATAAAATTAATTGTTAATTTAAGTGCAGAGCAAATTAATATTCAGAACTTGCTTAAAGTTGAGTTATTGTGAATAATTGAGTTTTTATGGTATAATTTTTAAGAAGCTCAGAATTAAATTGTAATTTTCTCTCCAGATGACAACAGTTATGGAGACACACAGTTTAGGTTTATTATTGGCTGTGTTCTGTGGTACAGTGAATAGCTTTGCTTTCAAATAATACTAAGCATAAATGCAATCATGTCAAACTCAAGTACTATCAATAGAGCGAAGAGAAAGGTACAGAGTGCAGAATATAGTTGTCAGCATTGTGGTGCAACAGTTCCGCAGACATTGTGCCATGTACACAATGGGGTAGAGGGGAAACAGACAGTACAGTCGCTTATGGAAGGATTCCCTCTAATAAAGGAATCGTTCTAACAGAGGGGAGAAGCTATTCCTGAGTCTGGCGGTGCAAGCTTGCAAACTTCTGCATCTCTCTGCCTGACCAGAGTGGGAAAAAGGAGAAATGAACGGTATAAGACAAGTTTAGTTTAGTTCAGTTTAGAGGCACAGCGCGGAAACCAGTCCTTCAGCCCACCGAGTCCGTGCTGACCAGCGATCCCAGTACCCTAACACTATCCTTCATATTCAGGACTGTTTACAATCTTTACCAAAGCCAAATAACCTACAAACCTGTATGTCTATGGTGTGTGGGAGGAAACCAGAACACCTTGAGAAAACCCACGGGGCGAATGTACAAACTCCAGAGTCGGGATGAAAGCCGATCTCTGGCAGCAACTCTACCACTGTGCCACCCTGCCACCCTTTGATTGTATTGGTTGCTTTTCCGAGGCAGTGTGAAGTGTAAATGAAGCCAATGGTGAGGAGTCTGGTCTGTGTGATGGACTGGACTACGTCCACAAATCTCCGCAATTTTTTGCAGTCTGTTGCAGAGATGTTCCCAAACCAAGCTGTGACACAACCCGAGAGTGTGCTTTCATTGGTCCATCTGAAGAAGTTTGTTAGAATCATTGGAGACATGCCAAATGTCTGCAAACTCCTGTAGAAGGCATGGGTGTGCCTTCTTGGCTCTTACTTCAACATGGTTGGTCCCTGCAGATCATTGATAATATTAATGCCAAGGAACTTGAAATTCTCAACCATTTTCACTTTGGCACCATTGATGCCGATTGGACCAGGCATTATTGATTGGTCCAAAATGGGAAATGTATAGCTAGGAAAATGTTTGAAAACTTTCCATCTATAATCTAGATTGAACCAATTTTAACTTTGGAAAACGGTGTATAATGTGCAATATCAGATTGGTTACCTATCATACAGATTGTTCCATATTTATATCTAAGATATGTACTTATGACATAATTGGCATAATTATTTTCGTCATCATCCACAACTTTATCAATGTGTTCATAAAGTGATTTTATTGCAACAAAATATCCCAAAAATATTATCAGAAAAAAATTGATATTTTAGCCATACAAGGAGATTGGGGCTGGAGAGGATTACAGAGATAGTGATGGACATGCAGAAGGATTTTAATTACAAAAAGTGACTTATTTCAAGAGATCATGAATCTTTGGAATTATCTACCGCATGGAGTCATGGTGGTGAAGTCATCGAATATTTTCTAGACCGAAGTTGATATATTTTGCACCTTAGGTGGTAAAAGGAGGAAAGTAGAGGTCAAAATCAGAACAACTAGATCAGATTGTATCATAGTCATAGAGTCTGACAGTGTGGAAACAGGCTCTTCCGCCCAACTTGCCTACACCGACTAACATGCCCCATCTACTCTAGTAGTCCCATCTGCCTGCATTTGGCACATATCCCTCTAAACCTGGCATATCCATGGTATTCTTAATGTGGGCAAAAATGGGATTCATGTAGAAGGGCAAATAGTTGGCATGAATAATTTGAGCTGAAAGCTCTGTTCCTGTGCGGTATAAATTTATGAATCCAATCATGATTCACAAGGCTTCATAGCCAACCCTTTATTATTATAAAGAACATAGAACAATACAGCAGCCACAGGGGCTTTGGCCCAGCATGTCCATGCCGAATAGGATGCCAAGATAAACTAACCTTACCTGACTGCACGTGATCAATATCCCTCCATTCCCTGCATATCGAGTAGCCTCTTAAACACCACTATTGGATCTGCCTCCACCACCACCCCTGTCAGCATGTTCCAGACCACCACTACCCTCTGTGACATCCCCTTTAAATGACAGGTACAAGAATTTCAGCAGCAGATGAATATGGTTATTGCCCTGACACGCACATTTTAATCTTTACAGGCCATTGATGATAGCTGCAAATGCAGCCTTCAAACCAACCTTGGGTAGTTAATTCACTGGGATAGAAAATACACTTTAGGAATAATCAAGAGATTAAATAATGTTAGTTTCTAAAGTATCGCTCACAGTTCTGTCCAAACTTATTTCATGATCACAAGTATTAAACCAACCATAAACAAGTGCATTTAAGCAGTTTAATTACATTTATTTTTACCATCATGAAAGAATCCACTGATACGTTGAGCAGGAAACTACCACAGTTGTAATCATACATATAAAAATATGTTTATCATTAAATTATTTTTTAAAGAAGAACGTCCTATAGCGGTTGAGTAATCTGAGTCAAAGTCACTGAAAATGATCTAGAACATCTATATTGTACATTTACCAATATGCAAGAGCATATCAAATAAGAGAAGGAATCTACAGTTCAGCACTCTTAGGCTGCACGTTTAGTTGAGAGATACAGCCTAGAAACAGGCCTTTCGGCCCACCGAGTCCATGCTGACCCATTCACACTAGTTTTATATTATGCCACTTTCTCATCCACTCCAAAAACACAAGGGGCAATTTACAGAGGCCAATTAACCCACAAACCCGTGCATCTTTGGGTGTGGGAGGAAACCGGAGCACCCGATCACATTGAGAACATGCAAGCTCCACACAGACAGGATCCAAAGTTAAGGGCCTGTCCCACCATCATGCAATAGCATGCGTCTAGCGCGACCAAACGTGGTCGCTTGAGACGTACGGCCTCGCGGGGCCGGTCCCACTTCAATCAGCGAAGGCGTATGGAGTTGTGCAGGGCTGGTCCCGACATCGCGCGGGGCTCCAAAAATCTTGCACTGTACGAAAATCCCGCGTGCCAATGGCCTGTCGGCCCGCAGCCGCATTGAGGCCGTACGCAGCACCTCATCGGGCGTACGCAGCGTCTTGACGTCGTACGCAGCGTCTTGACGTCGTACGCAGCGTCTTGATGTCGTACGCAGCATCTTCACGTCGTACGCAGCGTCGTCGTATGTAGTGTCATCGTACGCCTAGCGCGTGGCATTGCACGATGACGTCACCGCCCGGCATGCCGTTCCGTGATGACGTCACCGCCCGACGCCGTGCGACGTCCAAATTCAATCGGCCCGCCTCCTGCCCAGCTGATTGGTGAGTATGGTGTCGGGACCAGCCCCGCACAACTCCATAGCCTCCGCGGTTCGAATTGGGACTGGCCCCGCATGGCCGTACGCCTCAAGCGACCACGTTTGGTCGCGCTAGATGCATGCAATCGCATGCTGGTGGGACAGACCCTTTAGGATTGAACTTGGGTCTTTGGCACTATCTCTATCAACTGCGCTGCTGTGCCACACAATAATACTTTGTTCAACAATATCATGGGTGATCTGATCTTACCATTAACTCCACTTTCCTGCCTGTTCCCCATAATTTATGACTCCCCTATAGACTAAAAAATACATCTATCTCAAGCCTGAATATATTTAAAGCCTCCACCACCTTGTTTCTTCGGAAAAGTCATTATCCATTTCCTCCGTGCCCGAGTTCCTCCAACAGTTTGTTTACTGCAGCAATTATTTATTTATGTTTTTGCTCATCTTGTATTAAATTTTACCAACTGCAAACATTCATCCATAGCTTCATGGTCAAGGCTGGATTCATGAGTTTAATCAGGCCACTTCAATAATTAAATAAACTTGAAATGAATGTCTAGCATTAATAAAATAATCAAAAGCATAGGATCAGTAACAGTGACCATGAAACTACTAAACATGTTTTTAAACTCTTTGATTTACTAACATCGATCAAGGATGGAAATCTGCCAACTTACTTGGTGAGGTTTAAATGAGATACTTAATATAAAAATATTCAGGATGATACCTGACCTGTCCTTCTCTTTAAATATGCTGTCTGACCTGCTATTATTTAACCATATAATAACCATATAACAATTACAGCACGGAAACAGGCCATCTCGACCCTTCTAGTCCGTGCCGAACACGTATCCTCCCCTAGTCCCATATACCTGCGCTCAGACCATAACCCTCCATTCCTTTCTCGTCCATATAACTATCCAATTTATTTTTAAATGATAAAAACGAACCTGCCTCCACCACCTTCACTGGAAGCTCATTCCACACAGCCATCACTCTCTGAGTAAAGAAGTTCCCCCTCATGTTACCCCTAAACTTCAGTCCCTTAATTCTCAAGTCATGTCCCCCTGTTTGAATCTTCCCTACTCTCAGTGGGAAAAGCTTATTCACGTCAACTCTGTCTATCCCTCTCATGATTTTAAAGACCTCTATCGTCCCCCCTTAACCTTCTGCGCTCCAAAGAATAAAGCCCTAACTTGTTCAACCTGAACACCCAGAACATTTCCCCAATGTTCTGCTTTTATTTCAGATTTCCAGTATGTGCGGGAAATCTGAAGTATGAACTGCTTCTTCCCCACTATTATCAGGCTACCTAATGATCCTCCGATAAGCTAAAGTATGGACCCGATCTTCCATCCTACCTATGTCAGAAGGAACTGCAGATGTTCTCGAGATCTTGAGATTTATCTAATTTCAAGTAACCCTTGCATTCCCTCCCTCTCCATCCCTTCCCCACCCTAGTCGTCTTGCTAGTTTGCCTGTTTGTATCACCTCTTGATATGGACCATTGTGGGCTCCACTTTTCCTATTTCATCGGTGCTAGCTGGAATTTGTCTGAACCCTTTCAGAGGGGCAGGTAAGGTATCATCCTGAATCTTTTTATATCAGGTATCTCATTTAAACCTCACCAAATAAGTTGGCAGATTTCGATCATTGGTGGATTGTAGTGAATCAAAAAGGGTTTAAGAAAAATATGATTTGACCGGTACTTTTCATACCTCTAGTTTTCCTCTCCCCGATTCTCAGTCTGAAGAAGAGTCTCGACCTGAAACATCACCTATTCCTTTTCTCCAGAGATGCTGCCTGACCTACTGAGTTATTCCAGCATTTTATGTCTATCTTCCAACCAACCTCATTGCACAACCCTGCACTTTCTTTGTAACTGTAATGCTATAATGTTGTAAAATTTTATGCTGCAGCCTGATATTTTTCTCTTTGCACTACTTGTATTAGCAATGGTATTATACTTGTATATGGCTTGATTGTGCTCATGTATAATATAATGGTTCAATACTTACTTTATTGACACCAGATGCATACAATTCAGTTAAAAAAAGTCTTACTTTACCTTGACACAGTCATACTCAAGTACAAGAGTGTAAGAATAGTAGGTTATACTGAGACAACACCCAAGAATTGCCACAATTCCAGTGACATTTTGCATGGTTCAAGTCCAAAGTTGTTAAAATTGATGATTTGATTTGATTGGGTAGCACATAAACAAATGTTTTTCACTGTACCTTGGGGAACATGACAAGAATGAATCAATATCAGGACAGTAAACCCTCACATTGACAGACCTCTATATATGGATTTCATGACTCCCATAGCATCGCTCCCCCACTTCCGCCAGTTACCCAACGACCTGGCACCAAGTGGCAGGAGCTTCTGGTTGCGGGAGCGGAGAGAGCGAGCAGCATGAAGGCAGCGCGACTGCAGGTCCCGTCCACGGCGCACTGCGTCCTTTGGTTAAACTTTATCCTTCTCGATCGGTAATAGCAGACAATCTGTAATAGCAGACAATTGGCAATAACAGACGCCATCCTCCCCCCCTCCTCCTGGTCCGTTATTGCGAGGGTTTACTTGCATGTTCATTTGCACGTGAGCCAAAGACTCACCAATTTGGGTGAATCAAACTGCCTTCTAAATAATCCCATCAGGTCACTTGGATTTAAGGCAATTAGTGAATGGGAATAAATCCAGCCTCCCCATCAATCCCACGAGTGGGGAAAAAAATCCAACATCAGCAGTATTTTCCTGCTGCAATATTGTTGTTGAATGATTGGAGGAAGCAGCAAATAATTCCATGACTAATGAATGCCAAGATGAAAGCAAAAATGAAACCTAATTAAATTAATTGGATGAAAAGTTGATGAAGGCCCCACCAGTAAATTACTCATCAAAACAAAGAAATAATTATGCAAAGAAAGTTAAGTTTGTACTTTCACTTGCAGTGTGGCACAGTCAAACACTCCATTATAGAAGTAATTAAATTCAACTTTGTCTTAAGTGGCACACTAATCAATGTGATAAATGATGTTTGTGCGGTCCAACTCCACTGGTTTAGCATTAGCAGTTAATTAACTTCAAGGATCTGCTAAATGAAGTCTCTAAGCTTAATTGTTATTTTGTACATAAATGAGATAAACCTGGAAGGACATCCAACAGAAAAGACATAAATTACACAATTTAAATTTGCAGATGGATTAAAATGAAAATAAATCAATATCAGGTTAGTATATGGCATTATGAGAGGCATAGGCTAGACAGTCAGAACATTTTTCCCAGCGAGAACTAAAGCGCATAGCTTTAAGGTTAGAGGGGTAAACATTAAAGGAGATGTATGGGGCAAGTATTTTTGCATAGAGAGTGGTGAGTGCCTGGGACTGCTACCAGTGGTGGTAACAAAGAATGAGATCAGTACAATTATGAGAAAAGGTCTCAAGAGTCGAGTCCAAACTGTTTAATTGTGATATTCACTGCCAACGGAACAATGACATTCTTACTTGCGCAGCTTAAGTTTACTTGCGCAGCAGAGTTGTGGGTGCCCGGAACAGAGGTGATGGTGGAGGAGGAAATAATAAGGATATTTTAGATAGGCTCATGGATAGGCCCAGGTGACTCTTTCCGTGCCTCTCAGAAGTGGGTCTGTTATCATTCATTAAAATCACTCCGCTCTTTAAAAACAGAAGCATTTCTTACACTAACTGTGCTCTTTATTGTGCACTCACCCTTATTCCCTTTATCGTATATCTGTACCCTGTGGACGGCTTGATTGTAATCATGTATAGTCTTTTCGCTGAATGGATAGCACACAGCTTTGCAGTATTCCTTGGTACACATGACAATAAACTAAACTAAAACTAATGAATCATGTGCAGGCAGAGGAGACTAGTTTAAATTGGCATCATATTCTGTGTGAGCATTACGGGGTGAATGGCCTGTTCACGTGCCGTACGGTTCTATGTTTTATGTTCCATGTTCCTTATAATAAGAAATAGGATCAAGGGTTAGCCTCGTGAAACATGTTTGACATGGACATTGTCGACTTACCAGGTGGCGCCGCCGATGGCTTCCTCGCCAACCGTCTGTCTCGTCTTTTTCCTTCTTTGTTGTTTTTAGTTATTTCTAAAATGTATGTTTCAGTGTACTTTTAATTTCGTATTATCTGGGGGGGGGGGAGAATTTTTTAAAATCTCTTTCCTCGATGGAGATGCGACTTTTTCCATATCTTATCTCCGTCTGCACTGCGGCCTAACAGCATTAGCTGGGGACTGACATTGGGAGCTCCAACTGCAGGAGCCTGCGGACTTAACATCGTGGAGCTGGCGGTGTCGTTGTCAGGGATTGACTTTGGGAGCTCCAACCGCGGGAGTCTGTGGACTTTAACATTGTGGAGCTCGCGGTCCCTGGTTAGGGACTGACTTCCAGAGCTCCAGGCCGCAGGAGCTTCGACGACCCCGATGTGGGAGCTTCAATCGCCCCGACGCAGGAGTGTCAATCGCCGGCTGCGGGAGCTTGGATTGTCCTGACTGTGGATGGTTCAACTCCCCCGACCGCGGGAGAAAGAAGATAAGACTTTATTGCCTTCCATCACAGTGGGGAATGTGGAGGAGCCACTGTGGTGGATTTGTATGTCAAATTTTATATAGTTGTGTGGCTTGTTGCTTTTTTGGTATGACTGTATGGTAAGTTAAATTCGTCGAATGTTGCAAAACATACTTGGCTAATAAATTACGATTACGATTATGATTTTAATTATTATGATGTATGGCTTGCCACAAATTGCCGGAGTAACTCAGCAGGTCAGGCAGCATCTGTGGAGGGAATGGACAGACGATGTTTTGAGTTGGGACTCCACTTCATTCTTTAGGGAAAAGAAGCAGCCCCTTTCGCTATTTCTGCCATTCGATAAGTTCATTGTTGGTATTTTTGTTCCTGCAACCTTATATCCTCGTTACTGAGTTTACAAGGTCCCTTGGTTAATGAATACTCTTGATTTATACTCTTAGTTCTGGTGTCACCATGCTGCCAGTCCTGTTCCGGTCTTCTGTAATTTTGCTTTTGTGCACATTGCTTCTCCACAGTACAGCTTCATGCGTCTTAACTAACAGCAGGGGATTAATTATTGAAACCAAAAGAAACCCACATTCATTTGCTGTTTGTGCTTAGAGTCAGTTCTGTTGTATAGGCCAAAAAATGAGAAACACCATAACAGGGCCATGATCACGTGAGGAGTTGCACAGTCATTTGGGAGAAGGCGTGAAGTAAAACTGGGTTTAACCAGTCTACCGGTAAATCTAAAAGGACACAAATCGCTGGAGTAACTCAACGGGTCAGGCAGCATCTCTGGTGACTGTGGATTAGTGACATTCCTCAAAACTCCCTAAATTGTCTTTGCAGGGCCTCATGTCCATTCCAGCCTCTGCCATTGCTACCAATGTGGACCATGACCGCTGCTGATCACCATTCCCTCAAAATGTTCTGTGCCCATTATCTGTGCCTGGTATCTGGGTCTGATGCAGGGTCATGACCTGAAACATCACCTAACCATGTTCTCCAGAGATGTAACCTAACAGTTGAGTTATTCCAACTCCTTGTTGTCCTTTTGTGTAAACCAGCATCTGCAGTTCCTTGTTTTAACTTGTAAATAGGTTGCACTGAGTCAAGGAGACATGTAGTGATAGAGCTAGAGAGAATGGAGACAAGCCTTTCGACTCAACTCATCGAAAGAGATAGTTAAGGCAGGTACTTTTGCAATGTTCAAGCATGTACCTACATGAATAGGACAGGTTTAGAGCAATATGGGCCAAACACAGGCAGGTTGGACTAGGGTAGATGGGGCATGTTGGTTGGTGTGGACAAGTTGGGCTGCCTGGCCAGTTTCCATGCTCTTATCACTCTACCACATCTATTTTCCCCACATTTGACCCCTATCTCTCTAAACTTTTCCAATCCTTGTACCTGTCCAAGTGTCTTTTAAATGTTGTTTCAGCACCTGCTTTAACTACCTCCTTTGGCAATTCGATCCGTTTATCCACTGAGTGAAAAAGTTGCCCCTCAGGTTCCGATTAAATCTTGCTCCTCTCACCTTAAACCTGTATCCCTTGGTTCTTAATTCCCATACTCTGGATAAAAGACTGTGTCTTCTTCTTCGAGTCCGTTGCAATCTCAGATGTCGTTCTGCCAGTATCTGGCGCAGGTCACAGCTGGTCGGGTCGGTTCAGCCAGGTCCTGGGGGCTGCACTGGGGGGCGTCGTCACACTCCAGTAGGTGGGACATTGTCTGTACTGCTCCACAGCTGCATGTGTCTTCTGCCTGGTAGTTCCATGCTTTCATAAGTGCTTTGCACCTCCCCTGCTCCACTCGTAATCTGTTGAGGGTCTTCCAGGTTAGCCATGGGAGGTCGTGCCCGCTGGCGAGGCATTCAGTCGGAGTGATTCCTCTCTCCATCCAGTCGTGGGCTCGTGTGTTGAGCTGGTTCCATTCATCTTTCCAGATGTTGGTCCTTGCTGTTTCTTTGGTTGTCTGGAGAGGTGGGACTGTCTGCAAGAAACTGGCTCTGGATTTCAGTCGGGGTGGGGGTGCTGTGTGTCCGTGCAGGGGGTGCCTGTGTACATTCACCTTATATTTGACAAAGACAAAGACAAAGTACAATCCAGTTACTGAGAATTGCAGCTACACATAAACACTTAACCTCCGGAAGCTCTCAATAGATAATGAAATACTTCAGAGATTTGATATGTAGGAAACACGACAGCCAATTTTCAATTATTACTTTTGCCTGCATTTTTTTGTTTCAGTTCAGCATTTCTTCCCGATTATTATAGTCAGCATTCTGAGGCAGTCCAAGCGTAAATTATTTGTAATATCAGAAGACAAATTTAAAGCAAAACCTGTCGCATATGTGCGGCATAGAGCAATAATTTATTCATACATTAAAGCTGCAACTTAGTTCAGCAACATTGTGGAGTTTAATGCCTGTGGGAGCACAGAATTTCAGTTCTCTTTGTTGCTCATCTCCTTCACATGACTTTCCCAAAGAGTGCCTAAAGGATGCAGTTTTGCCCTCAACCATCTTGCTTCATTTGTTTTCCTAAATGGGACCCTTGGTATCAATGCTCAATCGCTGGGGGGGGGAGGGAGTTTTGTTGGAACGGTGCCTCTCACATTCTTAGGACATCCCAATGCCCTTCACGGATGTAGAACATACAACAGCACAGGAACAGGCCCTTCGGCCCACAATGTCCATGACAACCATGATGCCAAGATCAACTAATCTCCTCTGCCTGATCGTGATCCAAATCCTTCCATTCACTGCATATCCAGGTGCCTATCTAAAATGCCACTTTCATATCTAGATCCACCACCATCCTGGCAGAGTGTTCCAGGCACCCTCTACCCTCCATGTTAAAACATTTGTCTGACACATCTGCTTTTAAACTTTGCCCCTCTCACCTTAAAGCCATGCCCTCTAGTTTTTGATATTTCCACTCTGAAAAAAAATATTCTGATTGTCTACCCTATCTATGCCTCATAATTTTATATTCTTCTGTCAGGTCTTCCCTTAGTCTCTAACACTACAAAGAAAACAAACTAAGTTTGTCCATCCCCTCCTTAATGCTAATACCCTCTAATCCTGGCAGCATTCTGGTAAACCTGCAGCCTCTCCAAAGCTTCCTCATCCTTCCTTTAATGGGACAACCAGAACTGCATGCAGTATTCCAAATGCTGCAAGGAGATATGGAACACATGGAATATTAAAACGTGCCTTTGCGATTGAAGTGATTCCATACCTATGTATAGAATGAACTGCTGGAGGAGGTAGTTGAGGCAGGTACTATTGCAACATTCAAGAAACATTTGGACAGGTACATGGATATGATAGCTTTAGAGGGATATGGGCTAAATGCAGGCTGGTGGGACTAGTGTAGATGGGACATGTTGGCAAGTGTGGGCAAATTGGGTTGAAGGAGCTGTTTCCATGCCGTAAGACTCTATGAGAGGTAGAAGCTAATTTGTGGCACAAATATATTTCTTGAGAAAAGTCATGAAATTATGATTATTTATTTTCAGTAAAGAAGGTTTTGGATGGTAAACCATGGGAAACCTCTCAAGATGCAGACTTGCAGTGAGTGGTGGGCCCATTACCTGATCCAGCACTTGATACTGATATCTCCACCACCCTGGCCACACTTTAATCTCGCTGTTACCGTTGTGATGAAGGTATAGAAGTCTGAGAACCAGGTTCAAGAACAGCTTCTTCCCATCAAGTTCATAAGTTCATAAGTTACAGGAGCAGAATTAGGCCATTTTGCCCATCAAGTCTACTCCATCACTCAATCATGGCTGATCTATCTTTCCCTCTCAACCCCATTCTTCTGCCTTCTCCCCATAACTCCTGACACCTGTACTTATCAAGAATCTCCTGGCTGAATACATGGCACCACTGCCAGTGCTGTGCCTCCCCCATTGTTGTTCAGGGAATGTCTTCCTGCATTGTGTGCTTGCAACCTTTTGACTTGGAGGTTGAATTTCATCACTGAATCATCATCATTGGTGCAGCGAGGTGGGGCAGTGGTATAGTTTGGATTAGCATCACTGTGTTCCTCCAGCACTTTGTGGTTTGCTCAAGAATCCACCACCTGCAGTTCCATGTGTTTCCCATCTCCATTGGGTCAGACATTGACCATTAATGACGAGGCTCAGCTAAGGGCCATTGGCCAACAGGATTTGCAGCATGGTGGCGCAGTGGTAGAGTTGCTACACCGTACCAGAGACCTGGGTTCGATTCTGACTACAGGTGTTGTCTCTACTGCTGTAGCAGAACTGCTGTAGCTTTTGGGAGCAACAACAGCAGCAGGAATGTAGCAAGAGATACGACTGATTAGCACTAGCCCAAGTGGGAGGAGAGAAGTGAAAACAGTTAAAGTTAAGCCCAAGGACAGGCAGACTTGACTCAGAACTGCTGTAGCTTTTGGGAGCAACAACAGCAGCAGGAGTGTAGCAAGAGATACGACTGATTGGCTCTAGCCCAAGTGGGAGGAGAGAAGTGAAAACAGTTAAAGTAAAGCCCAAGGACAGGCAGACTTGACTCAGAACTGCTGTAGCTTTTGGGAGCAACAACAGCAGCAGGAGTTTAGCAAGAGATACGACTGATTGGCTCTAGCCCAAGTGGGAGGAGAGAAGTGAGTCAGTGCTGGGAAAACAGTTGAAAACTCAGGAATTTGGTTTGTAAATCTGTAAATCAGGCAATTTATCAGTCAATTTAAGCAAGACTGCTCTTAGCGAGCGGCAGTGAGTGAGCGGCCCTGTGAGAAAAGTGTGAGTCTTTGGCTCGAGAGTCTTCGGAGAGGAGACGAAAGAAGGGGATGTCAGGCAAGCTGATTCAGTGCGATGCTTGCAGTATGTGGGAGGTCAAGGTCACCGCTGGTGCCTCTGGCTGCTACAAATGCGAGAAGTGCATCCAGGTGGAGCTCCTGAAGGGCCGTGTTGGGGAACTTGAGAAGCAAGTGGATGACCTCCAGTTCGTCCGAGAAACGGAGTCGTTCCTCGACAAGTCCTACAGTACGATTGTTACACCTAAGGTACTGGAAGAGAGAAGGTGGGAGACAGTGAGAACGGGAGGGAAGCATGGAATGCCAACGTCCCCGGGTGTTGTACCTCTTGTGAACAGGTTCACCCACTTAGAAGCTGTCGGGACAGAAGAGGTGTTTACACTGGGCGGCGGACTGGCTTGTGATGCGAATAGGGCTGTTGAGCCAAAACCAAAAAGGCCTAAGGCAGGCAACGCCATTGTAGTGGGAGACTCCATTGTGAGAGGTATGGACAGGGGTTTCTGCGGCAACAGACGGGATGCGAGGATGGTGTGCTGCCTTCCTGGTGCCAGGATCCAGGATGTCACGGACAGAGTGCAGAAAATCCTCAAGAGCGAAGGTGAACATCCAGAAGTGGTAGTGCATGTCGGCACCAACGATGTCGGAAAGAAGGGGATGAATATTCTGCAGCGTGACTTTAGAGACCTCGGAAAAATGCTGAAAAGCAGGACCTCCAGGGTTGTTATCTCCGGTTTGCTTCCTGTTCCTCGTGCTGGCGAGAGCAGGAACAGGGAGATACGGGACCTGAACGTGTGGCTGAGGAACTGGTGCACGGGGCAGGGATTTAGATTCTTAGATCACTGGGATCTGTTTTGGGGTAAGGGGGAACTGTACAAAAGGGACGGATTGCATCTTAACAGGTGTGGGACCAGCATTCTGGCAGGCAGGTTTGCCACTGCTACACGGGTGGTTTGAAACTGAATAAGGGGGGTGGGATGTCGAATGGGATAGTGGAGGATGGAGTTAAAGGGAAAGGGTTTCTTAAATGTGTGAGCGTAGAGACAGAGGGGTGTAAAGTGAGGGTAGAAGCAATAGGTAGCAAGGTGAAAAGTAAAAGTGGCAGGCCGGAAAATCCAGGGCAAAAATCAAAAAGGGCCACTTTACAACATAATTGTATAAGGGGTAAGAGTGTTGTAAAAACAAGCCTGAAGGCTTTGTGTCTCAATGCAAGGAGCATTCGTAATAAGGTGGATGAGTTGAATGTGCAGATAGCTATTAATGACTATGATATAGTTGGGATCACGGAGACATGGCTCCAGGGTGACCAAGGCTGGGAGCTGAACATCCAGGGATATTCAATATTCAGGATGGATAGAGAGAAAGGAAAAGGAGGTGGGGTAGCGTTGCTGATTAGAGAGGAGATTAACGCAGTGGAAAGGAAGGACATTAGTTTGGAGGATGTGGAATCGATATGGGTAGAGCTGCGAAACACTAAGGGGCAGAAAACGCTGGTGGGTGTTGTGTACAGGCCACCTAACAGTAGTAGTGAAGTTGGAGATGGTATCAAACAGGAAATTAGAAATGCGTGCGACAAAGGCAAAACCGTTATAATGGGTGACTTCAATCTACATATAGATTGGGTGAATCAAATTGGCAGGGGTGCTGAGGAAGAGGATTTTTTGGAATGTATGCGGGATAGTTATCTAAATCAACATGTAGAGGAACCAACGAGAGAGCAGGCTATTTTAGACTGGGTATTGAGTAATGAGGAAGGGTTAGTTAGCAGTCTTGTTGTACGTGCCCCCTTGGGCAAGAGTGACCATAATATGGTTGAGTTCTTCATTAGGATGGAGAGTGACATTGTTAATTCAGAAACAATGGTTCTGAACTTAAAGAAAGGTAACTTTAAGGGTATGAGACGTGAATTGGCCAAGATTGACTGGCAATTAATTCTAAAAGGGTTGACGGTGGATATGCAATGGAAGACATTTAAAGACTGCATGGATGAACTACAAAAATTGTTCTTCCCAGTTTGGCAAA
The DNA here is from genome assembly GCF_010909765.2 of Amblyraja radiata. Lineage (NCBI taxonomy): Eukaryota > Metazoa > Chordata > Chondrichthyes > Rajiformes > Rajidae > Amblyraja > Amblyraja radiata. The sequence continues at coordinate 16,770,779 of NC_045967.1, read as the reverse complement.
AGAATAAATCAGGGAAGGTAGTGCATCCGTGGATAACAAGGGAAATCAGGGATAGTATCAAAGCGAAGGATGATGCGTACAAATTAGCCAGAAAAAGCAGCATACCGGAGGACTGGGAGAAATTCAGAGACCAGCAGAGGAGGACAAAGGGCTTAATTAGGAAAGGAAAAATAGATTATGAAAGAAAACTGGCAGGGAACATAAAAACTGACTGCAAAAGTTTTTATAGATATGTGAAAAGAAAGATTAGTTAAAACAAATGTAGGTCCCTTGCAGTCAGAAACAGGTGAGTTGATCATGGGGAACAAGGATATGGCGGACCAATTGAATAACTACTTTGGTTCCGTCTTCACTAAGGAAGACATAAATAATCTGCCGGAAATAGCAGGGGACCGCGGGTCAAAGGAGTTGGAGGAATTGAGTGAAATCCAGGTTAGCCGTGAAGTGGTGTTGGGTAAATTGAATGGATTAAAGGCCGATAAATCCCCAGGGCCAGATAGGCTGCATCCCAGATTACTTAAGGAAGTAGCTCCAGAAATAGTGGATGCATTAGTAATAATCTTTCAAAACTCTTTAGATTCTGGAGTAGTTCCTGAGGATTTGCGGGTAGCAAACGTAACCCCACTTTTTAAGAAGGGAGGGAGAGAGAAAACGGGGAATTACAGACCAGTTAGTCTAACATCGGTAGTGGGGAAACTGCTAGAGTCAGTTATTAAAGATGGGATAGCAGCACATTTGGAAAGTGGTGAAATCATTGGACAAAGTCAGCATGGATTTACAAAAGGTAAATCATGTCTGACGAATCTTATAGAATTTTTCGAGGATGTAACTAGTAGCGTGGATAGGGGAGAACCAGTGGATGTGGTGTATCTGGACTTCCAGAAGGCTTTCGACAAGGTCCCACATAAGAGATTAGTTTACAAACTTAAAGCACACGGCATTGGGGGTTCAGTATTGATGTGGACAGAGAACTGGCTGGCAAACAGGAAGCAAAGAGTAGGAGTAAACGGGTCCTTTTCACAATGGCAGGCAGTGACTAGTGGGGTACCGCAAGGCTCAGTGCTGGGACCCCAGCTATTTACAATATATATTAATGATCTGGATGAGGGAATTGAAGGCAATATCTCCAAGTTTGCGGATGACACTAAGCTGGGGGGCAGTGTTAGCTGTGAGGAGGATGCTAGGAGACTGCAAGGTGACTTGGATAGGCTGGGTGAGTGGGCAAATGTTTGGCAGATGCAGTATAATGTGGATAAATGTGAGGTTATCCATTTTGGTGGCAAAAACAGGAAAGCAGACTATTATCTAAATGGTGGCCGACTAGGAAAAGGGGAGATGCAGCGAGACCTGGGTGTCATGGTACACCAGTCATTGAAAGTGGGCATGCAGGTGCAGCAGGCAGTGAAGAAAGCGAATGGTATGTTAGCTTTCATAGCAAAAGGATTTGAGTATAGGAGCAGGGAGGTTCTACTGCAGTTGTACAGGGTCTTGGTGAGACCACACCTGGAGTATTGCGTACTGTTTTGGTCTCCAAATCTGAGGAAGGACATTATTGCCATAGAGGGAGTGCAGAGAAGGTTCACCAGACTGATTCCTGGGATGTCAGGACTGTCTTATGAAGAAAGACTGGATAGACTTGGTTTATACTCTCTAGAATTTAGGAGATTGAGAGGGGATCTTATAGAAACTTACAAAATTCTTAAGGGGTTGGACAGGCTAGATGCAGGAAGATTGCTCCCGATGTTGGGGAAGTCCAGGACAAGGGGTCACAGCTTAAGGATAAGGGGGAAATCCTTTAAAACCGAGATGAGAAGAAATTTTTTCACACAGAGAGTGGTGAATCTCTGGAACTCTCTGCCACAGAGGGTAGTCGAGGCCAGTTCATTGGCTATATTTAAGAGGGAGTTAGATGTGGCCCTTGTGGCTAAGGGGATCAGAGGGTATGGAGAGAAGGCAGGTACGGGATACTGAGTTGGATGATCAGCCATGATCATATTGAATGACGGTGCAGGCTCGAAGGGCCGAATGGCCTACTCCTGCACCTAATTTCTATGTTTCTATGTTTCTAAGGTGTTTGTATGTTCTCCCTGTGACTGCGTGGGTTTTCTCCAGGTGTTCTGGTTTCCTCCCACATTCCAAAGATGTACAGGTTTGTAGGCTAATTGGCTTCAGTAAAAAAATTATAAGCTGTCCCTCATCTGTAAGATAGTATGAGTGTACAGGGCGATCGCTGGTCGGAGAGGAATCGGTGGGCCAAAGGGTCTGTTTCCACGCTGTATCTCTGAAGTCAAAAGTAAAGAATACCAAATCATAGGGTAAATGTAGGATCCCAACCTCTTTCCAAACTTAGTCAAGACCCCCATACTCTGTTCTTTTTTGAAAGCAGAGAGCGGCACAGTGGTACAGCTGGTAGAGCCTCACTGCGCCAGAGACCCCGGTTCGATCCTGACCTCGGGTGCTGTCCTTGCAGGGTTTGTACATTCTTCCTGTGACCACAAGGGTTTCCTCCGGGTGCTCCCTGGTTTCCTCTCTCAACCCATAGACGTGCGGGAATGTAGGATAATTGTCCCTCTGTAAATTGTCCCTAGTTTGTAAGGGAGTGGATGAGAAAGTGAGATAACATAGAATTAATGTGAACGGGTGATTGATGGTCGACATGGAATCTGTGGGCCGAAGGTTATGTTTTCACGCTGTGTCTTTCAATCAATCAGTCAACCAGTGCAAAGTTCCATGGATGGATTTGAATGGTTGCAGTTTGCTGGCTTCATGAAAGATTTCTTGGTTTCTGATTTTTCAATCGCACAAATAAAAAAAACCCTGTGTATTGTACATGCAAAGGAGCTGGAGTGTAGGTAAGCATTGAGTGTTTCTGAACTATCAATCTCCCCAGGGAAAGTGTTCTGCAAAGATCGTTATTTGCCACACTTTCAGCAACAATTCCTTGCCCTCTGAACTCCACGGCAATGAACTGGGAGCGTCAAAGACAAAGCAACTGCTGCTCAGTCTTGAACCGATGCTTTGTGATACATCTTGTCGAAATTCCCATCAAGTAATCCATCGAGAACATGCTTTATACATTCTAGTTCTAACCGAACTGTCTGTGGCTTTTCAAACCTGCACAGGGCTGTGTGGAGAGTATTCTCTCAGTCACTAGGCTTCCGATCCAAAGTCCCAGGTTAATGATCTACAGATGTTTGAATCAAAGCCTACTGCTACACTGGGGGATTTTAAATCCAGATAGAAGGGACCGCAGATGCTGGTTTGCAATAAAAGACACTGGAGTGCTGGAGTAACTCAGTGGTATAGGCAGCATCGATCGGGTCGGGATCTTTCTTCAGTCTCGATCCAAAATGTCACCTATACGATGCTGAAACAAAGAGCTGCAGATGCAGATTTACAAAAAAAGTGCTGGAGTAACTCAACGGGTCAAGCAGCATCTCAGAAGAACATGGATAGGTGATGTTTCAAGTCCCGATCTATGTTCTCCTGAGATGCTGCCTGACCTGTTGAGTTACTCCAGGACTTTGTGTCTTTTTTTGTAAACCAGCATCTGCAGTTCTTTTATTTCAGCATCTTATAGGTGACTTTTCAGGTCGAGATTGAATAAGTTTCCAAACTTGAAATGTCGCCAATCCGTGCACTCCAGATATGTCACCAAATCCACTGAGATATTCCAGCACGTTGTATCATTTTCTGAGCTTAAATTAATTTACTGAAGTGGAACTAAAATTGATCATGAAACTGTCAACTACAATAAAATTATACGCTGCTCACTGATGTTATTTTGTTTCAGCCAGTGGTGTCCATATCACAATAGAGAATTAAAAAACAAAATCCAAAATGTGCAGACAGATCATCGTATAACAAATCAATGGCAATTTTCAAGAGTCAAGAGCATTTTATTGTCATATGTCCCATGACATATGACATATATCCCACAGAACAATGACATTCTTACATTGTACAGCAGTACAACAGAATATGTAAACATAGTACTCTGTAAACAATTTAACGTAAAAAAAAAAATATATATATATGTGTGTGTGTGTGTGTATATACATATACACATATATATATATATATATACATATATATATATATATACACTCACACACACACACACACACAAATATATATATAAATATATATATACATATATATATACATATATACGTATATATATACATATACATATACATATATACATATATACATACATATATACATATATACACATATATACACATATATACACATATACACATATATACACATATACACACATATACATATATACACATATATATATATACATATATACACATATATACACATATATATATGTATAAATATATATGTATATCCACCACCACATAGCCCCCAACTGCGCAGGCGCGGCTGACGGGTTCCCGTTGTGATGCCAGAGATCCCCATTGTGAGGCGAGTCACGGCAACTCTCCCTAACTGCGCCTCACCATCCCTCATCCTAACCCTATCCTCCTCCATTCCTCCTCATCCCCCAGCATTCCCTCCACCTCCTCTTCACAGTTCCCTCTTCTTTCCCCTCTCCTCCTCCCCTCCCTCCCCCCTACCCTCAGTCCCTCCCTCCCTCCATAGCCCCTCTCCCCTCACTACACCCTCCTCTCCCTGTATCTCCCTGCTCCCCTACTCCTCACCTCTCCTATCCCACTCCCCACCCTCCCTCTTCACCTCCCCCACTGCCCTCCTCTCCCTCTATCCTTCACTCCCTTCCTCCACCACTCCTCTCCCTCCTCTCCCTCTATCCCCCTCACTTCCCCAACTCCTTCTCCCCTCCCCCGCTTTCCCCACCCTCTCTCTCTATCCCCATGCTCCCCCACTCCTCACCTCCCGCATATCCCACCCCCACAATGACAATTGCAATATATTTTTGTTAATGAAACCTCTCCCCTATCCCGCTCCCTGAAAAATGAAAATTGCGATGTTATTTTTGTAAATGAAACGTCTCCCCTATCCCAACCCCCACCATAAATATTGCGATATTTTTGTAAATTAAACCTCTCCCCTATCCCACCCCCCCCCCCACAATCAAATATTTTTTTTTGTAAATGAAACCTCCCGCAAGAATTTGATTAAAACTGAGTTGTTTTTTTAAAATCACGATTTTTTAATGTAAATGGGTATCAGGATCTCATTGTGACATCATTGTGAATGAAAACGGAAGAATTTGAATAAAACAGATTTTTTCATTTAAATAGCAGTTTTTTATGTAAATGAGATTCGGGATCCCATTGTGACGTCATACGCTGCTAACGGGCAGTGCAAGTGAAAGTCATTTTCGTCAAAGTGGTTTTTGTAAAGTCTATAATGTGGAATAACTTGTAAAATATACCATCAATCTGAACGAAACTTGTCGCAGCACACCACATGACAATGGTTAGTAAGGGGGGCCAAAAATTGTAGTGCTATCATGTACCGTTTTGACACACACACACACACACACACACACATTTTAGTAATATATAGATACATAATAATAATTGACACTCCACTAACATCCCTTCTAATGTGTCAATGTTCTGTTCTTTATTCCCTCTTCCTTTTAAAAGCTTCAAAGATTCACCACAATTTCTCCAGTTGACAACAAGCCCCACCCACCTAGAACACAGAGCATAGAACAGTACAGCACAGGGAACAGGCCCTTTGGCCCACAATGTCCAGGCCTAACATGTAGTCAAGTTTAATGAATCTCCTCTACCTGCACATGATCCATATCCCTCCATTCCCTTCGGATCCATGTGCCTATCTAAAATCCTCTTAATTGTCCCTATCATATCTGTTTTTATCACCATCCCTGGTGTATGTTCCTGGTACACACTCACCTTGTGTAAACAAACTTATTCTGAACATCTCCTTTAAACTTTGCCCTTTTCACCTTAATGCTATGCCCTTTAAAATTTGACATTTTAACCCTCTGGAAAAAGTTCTGACTGTCCACCATATCTATGCTTCTTGTAGTTTTATATTATCAGGTCTCCAATCCACCTCTAATGTTCCAAAGAAAACAATCCATGTTTGTTCTACTTCTTTTCAAACCTAATACCCTCTAGTCCAGGCAGCATTCTGGGAAACCTTCTCTGCACCCTTTCCAAAGCCTCCACATCTTTCCCATAATTGGATGATTAGAACTGCTCACAATAGTCCCAATGCGGCCTAATCAAAGTCCTATAAAGCTGCAACATAACTCCCTGACACTTATACTCAATGCTCCATATACCTTATGCCTTCTCTACTACTCCATGTGTAAAAATCCCTTACAGTATACAAGTCAAATCAAGTTGAGTTTATTGACAGGTTTCAACATTTAAAACACATTTGAACAGGTACATGGATAGGGTAGGTTTAGAGGACTATGGGCCAAAAGCAGGCAGGTGGGACCAATGTAGATGGGGCATTTTGAACAGCATGGGCCATGCTGTGAACAGTTCTTTGCCCCACGTCTGAGGAAGGATGTGCTGGCGTTGGAGAGCGCCCGGAAGAGGTTTACGAAAATGATCCCAAGATTATTGAGTTAACACACGATGATCATTTAATGGCTCGCTCCCTTTACTCACTGAAGTTTAGAAGAATGAGGAAGGACCTCATTGATATTACAGAAAAGTGAAAAGCCTGGTTGGAGTCCATGGCAGTGCAAGAGTGTTGTGTACTTTTCCGCGTCGAGGTAGAATGACGAATTAAGTGAATCTCTAAATCCACCTCTCCAGAATAGAATGTCTGTTTTAGAAGTCTCATGTCAGACGTAAACATCGTAGCCAGCTCGAGCAAGGGGACTGAGGTCCCAACGCTGAGATGGTGGCCTGGGAGAGGCCACTGATGTTACTTCACCCTAACCTTCCACTGAATGTGGAGGATTGGAGAGATGACGTTGGTGGTATCTTTCCGGACCCCTGTAGTATTAGCTGAGGACCGGAGAACACTGCTGTCCAGAAAATCTTCAGTTTGGTTCCAGGTCTGAGGATCTTGAGATATCTTTTCCTCAACTGATCAACTGACAAATACAGCATTGTGAGCAGTTTTGGGCTCCATATCTGAAGAGGGATGGCTGGCATTGGAGGAAGTTCTTATGCCTCACGAACCATGACAGACACTGAGCAGCGCTATGCACAAATCGAGAAGGAGCTTCTTGCGGTTGTATTCGCCTGCTCCAAGTTCAAGGACTTCCTTTTCGGTACCAGGTTCACCGTCGAGACGGATCATCAACCCGGTGACCATCCTCAATAAGCCCATCCACATCGCTCCAGCCAGACTTCAGCGCATGATGCTACAGCTCCAGCGGTTCGACTTTCTGATCGTGTACAAGAGGGGCACCGAGATGCATGTGGCCGACGCGCTGTCCTGGGCCCCCCGCCCCTCCTGTGACAGGCACCCCTACGAGCAGGAGGATCTGCAGGTACTCAATGTCAACTTTGTTCCCTCTAAGCAGCTGCAGTGCCTGGTTGAGCACTCCGCCAACAACCCCGACCTGCAACAGCTCGCAGCTGTCATCCAGCGGGGGTGGCCCAGCAGACGCACCTCACTGCCTGCGGGTGCCCACCCTTTCTTTCTGGTCCGCGACGAGCTTGTGCTCCGGGATGGTATCATCATCAAGGGTCACAAGATGGTCGTCCCTGCCTCCCTATACGACTTGTACTACAACGCTGCCCACATGGGGCATCCCGGAGCCGATGCTGGCCCCACATCAGCAGCGCCAGCCACTTCTGCAGCAGCCTGCGCCTGTCATGCCCTGGACCTCGCTGGCTGCTGACATATTCGAATGGCGAGGCAAGCACTACCTGGTGTTGGTTGATTCATACTCCAACTGGTTCGAGGTGGACCTTCTCCCTGCTATCACCTCTGAAATGGTTATCAGCAAGCTGCGCAGACACTTTGCTACCTTCGGGTCCCCGGTCCGCTTGCAGACCGACAACGGCCGTCAGTTCACTAGCGCAGAATTCCGGGCTTTCGCTGTGAAGTGGAACTTCACTCACTATACCAGCAGCCCCGAATACCTGCAGAGCAACGGCCTGGCCGAGCGAGCTGTCCGCAGTGCCAAGAATTTGCTCGAGCAGTCTCGTCTCTCCAATGGTGACTTCTACCTGGGTCTACTAAACCTTTGCAACATCTCACCGGACTCTACCATGCGATCCCCTGCCCAACGTCTGATGTCCCGCGTGCTTCGCCCACCGATGCCGATCGCCCAACAATCCCTGGTGCCCAAGGTCCTCCAGCCTGCCGCCATCCAGCAACGGATTGCTCACAAGCATGAGGTACAGCGCCGCTCTCACGACAAGTCCTGCCGCCCGCTCTCACCACTGGCAATTAACTGCCTGGCCAGGTCGTCCGCATGCAGACAGCCACCGGATTCTCCCGACTCGCAACCGTTGTTGGTGTGGACGACTCCCCGAGATCTTACCTGGTGGACTTTGATGGAACTGTCTACCGTCGGAGCCGCCAGCACCTGTTGGCCGTTAACGAGCCGCAGCCTCCTCCTGCGGATCCTTACGCTCCTCCGTTGCGCTTCATGCCTGTCATTACTAATTACCCCACAGCTCCCTGCATGCCCCGGTCAGGTTTCGGGCGGATGATTTCCTCCCCTGCTCGTTCTCCTTCTCCTCCTTCTCCTCCGTCTCCTCCCCGTGGATCACCTGTGCCGGCTGGGTCACCTCCCGCATTCCCGGTTGGGTCTCCGCCTGCTTCCTCCTTCCCGGCTGCTGCTGCTCCGCCTCCTCTTCTATCTGGTGGGGAGGGTGATGGTGCTATGCACACGCTCGGGTCGGGTTGTCAAACCTCCTGTCCTCTACGGTGATTTCGCTTAAATTTGCATGTGTTGTATAATCACACTGCCACTGTTATAACTTCAATTTTAGGTTTCTAAGGGAAAGGATGTAGATGGTTTATGCATGCAACCTATAATGTAGCTACCTCAATACCACTAACCACACCTTAGTCATCTCAGTATAACTGTGATATCTTCCCCTTGCTCCACCCTTGGTTCCAGTACGCATGAAGACTAGATGCAGTCAGTACTGGGACGTGCTTCACATGTGCCTTTATTAAAGACTCAGTAAAGTTACAGTATGTCAGACTTAACTTCTTTACAGGAGGTTTACGAGAATAATCCCAGAGATAATTGGGTTAACATATGAGCCTGAATGATGAGGGCAGACTTCATTGAAACTTGCTGAATAGTGAAAGGCCTGGATAGAATGGAAATTCTTTAGTCAGAATGTGGTGAATTTGTGGAATTAATTGCCATTGGCAGCAGTGGAGGCCAGGTCAATTGGGTATTTTTAAAGCAGAGATCGAGAGATTCTTGATTAGTACGGGTGTCAAAGGTTACGAGGAGAAGGCAGGAGAACGGGGTTGAGAGGGAAAGATAGATCAGCAATGACTGAAGGGCGGATTAGACTCGATGGGCCAAATTAGCTAATTCTGGTCCTATAATTTATGAATTTATGAACACCTACACACCCACTAAAATATGTACTTGCAAAACAGATTATGGCTGACAAATTCAGCAAAACTTAATTGATTAATTTTTATCTCTGAAAGATTAATGAATTCACAAGTATGAATGTTGGCATCTTGCTTATGCTTTGTGTCAGATCAAGAGCTGTGAATAATTACGGATTAACCTGCAATTCTGTGTAAGAAGCATGCTACACACAGCATCAGTAAAACAAATGCTTATTCCAGGTGGTCTCTTCACCAGTGCCATATGGGAGAATGGTGACAAATTGGCAACATTATCATCTTCATTTGGCATCCACAGATTGGCAGAATGTACAGTGACTGCAATTAATGAACATTTTCAGAGATTCAAATCACCAAATCAACAGGCAAAAAAAAATTTTAAAGATTAAATTAAGGACTAAATGACTTGAGTTTCCCATTATAAAGTGAGTATGATCTATGCTGTTGCTAATTAATTTTTAGTTTTGCTTTAATTTATTTGAATTCAAAGGATGAGATGAATGTTATACTTTTTCCACTAAAAATAGAGATTTTGGAGAAATGCTTTAAATCACACTTTAATTTTGGGTTTCTTTTAATTTTTGTATAAATTGATAGGATTTGATAGAGGTGCTTAATAACGTGCTTCGTTTAGAGACACAGAACCATACAGCATGTGAGCAGAAGTAAAGGAAAGGTTTGGAGGGATATAGATCAATACAAGTAAATGGGACTAGTCTAATGTTGGTCAGCCTAGATGAGTTGGGCCAAAGGGATGTATGACTCTGTGGGTCACATGGTAGCTCCAGCATCAGCCCGATCATTTACAAGTACCCTATTCCCACCTTTTTTCCATTTACCTTGATCGCGTTAGCCTTGGTCTCTGAAACTGTTGCTTTACAATGCTGAGAACTATATTCTGCCCTTGTATTTTCCCCTTTGTGAGTAGGGGCATCGTCGATTATGGCTGCCCTGCCTGCAGCTGTTCGTCTTTTACCCCTTTTTTAACTTTTAGTGTGTTTAAAAGTTTTTGTTTTGGAGGCCTAGCCTTTTTATGTGGGGGGGGGGGTGAAGGGGGAAACTGTATTTTTCAGTCCCTATCTGGTCGGAGATGCGGGTTTCCTCCGAGCCGCTTCTTCGCCCCTTCCTCACGGCCTACCAACGGGACTGGAGCGGCGTTTCCTGCCAGGACCGGCCAGAACTTCATCGGAGGCACGGCGGAGTGGGCTATGCTTTACCCGGGTCGCCATGTGGTAAGCTCCGAAGCGCTGCGACCGCCGACTCCAACATCGCGGAGCTGTGGTTGCGGAGCGTCCAGCTGCGGGCGCCGCTGAGTTTAAACACCGCAGAGCCTGGGATCTTTCGTCGAGATCGCCAGAGCAGCCTGTGGACTACGGGAGCCACGACTGTGGAGGCTTCAATAGGCCCGACCATGCGTGAACAAGAAGAAGAGGACTGGACTTTGGTGCCTTCCCTCACAGTGGGAACCATTGTTGGGGGATGTTTTTATGTTTGATGTTAAATTCTTTAATGTTGTGATTTTTCTTATTAGTGTGCTACAAATGGCTACTCAAATTTTACTACACCAATTGTTGTATGTGACATAAATGTTCCTTGTCCATTTCTATTTGGGTTTGACTTGATTGTATTTATGTATGGTTTAGTTTAGTTTAGAGATACAGTGCAGAACCAGGCCCTCTGGCCCAGGCCGACCGGTGATCTCCGTACACTAACACTATCCTACACACCAGGGACAATTTACATTTGTTACAAAAGCCAAATAACCTACAAACCTGCATGTCTTTGGGAGGAAACCGGAGCACCAGAAGAAAACCCACACAGTCACATGGAGAACGTACAAACTCCGTACAGACAGCACCCATAGTCAGGATTAAACACGGGTCTCTGGCGCTGTAAGGCAGCAACTCTACCAATCTGCCACTGTGCTGCCCCTTGAATTGTTGAATTATATGATTTACTTTGAATATGCAAAGGGTTGGGATGTTCAGAAGTGCAAACACTGTACAGACTGCACCCGCTGTCAGAATCGAACCTGGGCCGCTGCCGCTGTAAGGCAGTAACTCTACCGCAGTGCTACCATGCCACAGCAGTAGTTGTTACCTTCCTGGAAATACAAAGAACTGCAGATGCTGTAATCTTGCACAAAACACAAAGTACTGGAAAAACTCAGCGGGTCAGGCAGTCTGAAGAATGGTCTTGAACCAAAACAATGTCTGTCGATTTCCTCCACAGAGGTTGCATGACCCGGTTAATTCCTCCAGCATGTCCTACCTGGTGCTGCAGCAAGTATTTTTAGGCTGTTACTTTTCCCAGGTATATGGAGAAATTCTGCTTCCGTTACTTATGGTTAGAAGACAGGACCTCAAATTTAAAATGGAAGGATTTAGTATTCACAGTGGATGAGTGAAAAATATTCTTTTACACTGCGTTAGTTGGTTAAGTTAATTATCACGTGAACCGAGCTACATTGAAAAGCTTGTTTCGCCCGAGGCAGAACAGGAGATATGGAAACAGCCAATAAAACTGGGTGATACCACTACCAAGAGCTGTCTCCTTTGTTTGTCAAGAAGAAGTAACGGGGCATCTGATGCACGCCACCTCTTGACACAAGGGGTGGCCATGTCTGTCGTTGAGAGTTTGTGAAACAGAAAGTACTTTTGCTCCCACTCCAGATATATTCCCAGTGTAAAGCACAACATTGCAAAGTTGGCCTGTCAGTCAGAATTTAAAGCAAGCACACACGGTGCTGGTGTGGAAAGGTGTCATATATATCTCTCTCTCACTCTCACCTCTCTCTGTTGCTCTCTCTCCATCTCTCATAGAAACATAGAAAATAGGTGCAGGAGGAGGCCATTCGGCCCTTCGAGCCAGCACCGCCATTCGTTGCGATCATGGCTGATCATCCCCTATCAATAACCCGTGCCTGCCTTCTCCCCATATCCCTTGACTCCACTAGCCCCTAGAGCTCTGCTAACTCTCTTAAATCCATCCAGTGATTTGGCCTCCACTGCCCTCTGTGGCAGGGAATTCCACAAATTCACAACTCTCTGGGTGAAAAAGTTTTTTCTCACCTCAGTCTTAAATGGCTTCCCCTTTATTCTAAGTGTGGCCCCTGGTTCTGGACTCGCCCAACATTGGGAACATTTTTCCTGCATCTAGTTTGTCCAGTCCTTTTATAATTTTATGTTTCTATAAGATCCCCCCTCATACTTCTAAACTCCAGTGAATACAAGCCTAGTCTTTTCAATCTTACCTCATATGACAGTCCTGCCATCCCAGGGATCAATCTCATGAACCTATGCTGCACTGCCTCAATCACAAGGATGTCCTTCCTCAAATTAGGAGACCAAAACTGTACACAATACTCCAGATGTGGTTTTACCAGAGCCCTATACAACTGCAGAAGAAGCTCTCTACTCCTATACTGAAATCCTCTTGTTATGAAGGCCAACATCCCATTAGCTTTCTTCACTGCCTCCTGTAACTGCATGCCAACTTTCAGTGACCGGTGTACAAGGACACCCAGGTCTCGCTGTACCTCCCCCTTACCTAACCTAACCCCATTGAGATAATAATTTGCCCCCTTGTTTTTGCCACCAAAGTGGATAACCTCACATTTACCTATTTTATACTGCATCTGCCACGCATCTGCCCACTCACTCAACCTGTCCAGGTCCCATTGCAACCTCCTAACATTCTCTTCACAGTTCACACGGCCACCCAACTTTGTGTCATCCGCAAACTTGCTAGTGTTGCTCCTAATTCCCTCTTCCAAATCATTAATATATATGGTAAACAGTTGCGGCCCCAACACCGAGCCTTGCGGCACTCCACTCGCCACTGCCTGCCAATCTAAAAAGGACCCATTCACTCCTACTCTTTGCTTCCTGTGTGCCAACCAATTTTATATCCAGGTCAACACCCTACCCCCAATACCACGTGCTCTAATTTTAGTCACCAGTCTCCCGTGCGGGACCTTATCAAAGGCTTTCTGAAAGTCTAGATACACATCCACTGGCTCCCCTTCATCCATTTTACTTGTCACATCCTCAGAAAATTCCAGAAGATCAGTCAAGCATGATTTCCCTTTCATAAATCCATGCTGACTTGGACTAATCCTTTTACTGCTATCCAAATGCCCCAATATTACCTCTTTAATAATTGACTCCAGCATCTTTCCCACCACAGAAGTCAGGCTAACTGGTCTGTAATTCCCCGTTTTCTCTCTCATTCCTTTCTTGAAAAGTGGGATAACATTAGCTATCCTCCAATCCACAGGAACTGATCCTGAATCTATTGAACATTGGAAAATGATCACCAATGCGTCCAATAATTTCTAGAGCCACCTCCCTGAGGACCCTTGGATGCAGTCCATCAGGCCCCGGGGATTTATCATCCTTCAGTCCCATTAGCCTACCCAATACTATTTCTCGCCTAATGAAAATTTATTTCAGTTCCTCGACCCCCTTAGATCCTCTGTCCTCCAGTACTTCTGGGAGATTGTTCATGTCCTCTTTAGTGAGGACAGATCCGAAGTACCTGTTCAACTCTTCTGCCATTTCCTTGTTCCACCATATTAATTTCACCCGTGTCTGCCTTCAAGGGACCCACATTTGACTTTGCTACTCTTTTTCCCTTAACATATCTAAAGAAGCTTTTACTGTCCTTCTTTATATTCCTGGCCAGCTTCCCTTCGTACTTCATATTTTCAGCCCATATTGCCCGTTATGTTTCCTTCTGTTGTCCTATGAAAGTTTCTCAATCCTCTGGCTTCTGACTACTCTTTGCTGAGTTATACATCTTTCCTTTTAGTTTTATTCTATCCCTAACTTCACTTGTCAGCCACGGTTGCCTCCTACTCCCCTTAGAATCTTTCTTCCTTTTTGGAATGAAATAATCCTGCGTCTTCTGGATTATGCGCAGAAATTTCTCGCCTAATGAAAATGTCATTGCTGTTCCACTGCATTCCTGTTAGTATCCCTTTCCAATCTACCTTGGCCAGCTCCTTTCTCATGCCTTCATAATCCCCTTTGTTCAGCTGCATCACTGCCATTTCCAATTTAACCTTCTCCTTCTCAAATTGCAGATTAAAACTAATCATATTATGATCACTACAACCAAGCGGTTCCTTTACCTCGAGTTCTCGTATCAAATTTGGTTAATTGGACAACACTAAATCCAGAATTGCCTTTTCTCTGGTCGGCTCCATTACAAGCTGCTCTAAGAATCCATCTCGGAGGCACTCTACAAACTCTCTTTCTTGGGGTTCTGAACCAACTTGATTTTCCCAGTCTACCTGCATATTAAAATCACCCATCACCACAGTGGCATTACCTTTGTTACATGCCAGTTTTAACTCCTGCTGCAACTTACACCCTACATCTAGGCTACTATTTGGGGGTCTGTAGATAACATCAATTGGTGTCTTCTTGCCTTTGCAATTCCTCAACTCAATCCCCAGTGACTCTACCTCATCAGTACCTATGTCTTCCCTCGCAAGGGACTGAATTCCATTCCTCACCAGAAGAGCTACCCCCCCTCCTCTGCCCACCTGCCTGTCCTTTCTATAGGATATATAACCCTGAATATCAAGATCCCAGACCAGATCCTCCTGCAGTCACGTCTCGGTAATTCGGGAGTTATTAGCTATCCCTTTACTCCCTTTCCCTTTAACTCTGTCCTTGACTATCCCATTTGACACCCCCCCACCACTTATTTAGCTTAAAACCACCTGTGGCACACCTGCCTGCCAGAATGCCGGTCCCCCACCTGTTAAGGTGCAATCCATCCCTTTTGTACAGTTCCCCCCTTACTCCAAAACAGATCCTAGTGGTATAAGAATCTAAATGCCTGCCCCCTGCACCAGTTCCCCAGCCACACATTCAGGTCCTGCATGTCCCTGTTCCTGCTCTCGCCAGCACGAGGAACTGGAAGCAAACCGGAGATAACCACCCTGGAGGTCCTGCTTTTCAGCACTTTTCCAAGCTCTCTAAAGTCACGCTTCAGAGTATTCATCCCCTTCTTTCTGACATAGTTTGTGCCAACATACACTACCACTCCCGGCTGTTCACCTTCGCCCTTGAGGATTTTCTGCACTCTGTCCGTGACATCCTGGATCCTGGCACCCTCCTCGAATCCCATCTGTTATCGCAGAAACCCCTGTCTGTACTTCTCACAATGGAGTCTCCAACCACCACTGCATGCCTGACGTCAGCCTCCTTGGTTTTGGCTCAACAGCACTTTTTGCAACACAAGCCAGTGCACCACTCAGTGCATCAACATCTTCTGTTCCAACAGCTTTTAAGTGGATGAACCTGTTCAGAAGAGGTACAACACACGGGGACCTGGGTATTCCATGTTTACTTCCATTTCTCACTGTCATCCACCTTCCCTCTTCCAGTACTTTCAGCATAACAATCTTGCTGTAGGACTCATCGAGGACGAACCTGAGGCCATCCACTTGCTTCTCCAATTCCCCAACAAGGTCCTTCAGGAGCTGTACCTGGATGCACTTCTCACACTTGTAGCAGCCAGAGGCACCAGCGGTGTCCTTGACCTCCCACACACTGCAAACATATCACTGAATCAGCTTGCCTGACATCTCCTTCTTTCGTCTCTCCTTCGCCAGCGTATTGCATAGTCTCCTTGCTCAAAGACTATCGAGCAAAGACTCACAGGCTCTCCCCTAGAGCAGCCTTGCTTATATTCACTGATAAATGCCTAATTTACCAATTTACAAACAGAATTCCTCAGTTTTAAACTGTTTGTTCCTTGTGACTTCCTCTCCTCTCCCACGGGCTTCAGCCAATCAGTGCTTATTCCTGCTTCTCCTTGTTGCTGCTTCTTCAAAATCCACGTCAAATCTCTCTCCCTCTCTCCCTATCCTCCCTCTCTCCCCCCTCTCTCCTCCCTCTCTCCCCCTCTCTCTCCCCCCTCTCTCCCCCCTCTCTCCCCCCTCTCTTCCCCCCTCTCTCCCCCTCTCTCCCCCTCCTCTCCCCTCCTCCCCTCCTCTCCCCCTCCTCTCCCCCTCTCTCTCCCCACCGAAGATAGACATAAAAAAAAGCTGGAGTAACTCAGCGGGTCAGGTAGCATCTCTGAATCTCTGTATCTTCATAGTAGGAGATATCTGTATCTTCTTTATAGTTTCCCTCTTCCCTGACTCTCAGTATGAAGAAGGGTCTCGACCAGACACGTCACCTATTCCTTCTCTCCAGAGATGCTGCCTAACTCACCCACTGAGTAACTCCAGCTTTCTCTCTTTCACTCTCTGTTCCTACTGCGGAATCTAAAACATTTCTCCCCTAGTCCCCGGCGGTGTGTGGTTTACAAGTGTGAATGTAACCGGGCTGGTGACGGCAGCGAGCAACACAAGCGTGGAACGAATTGTTGATTTGGAAAGGCATGTTGTGCTCTCTCTCTCTCCGCTGCGATCGTCTCTCTTGGGGGCCAAAGGGATGGAGGATAGGGGGAGCAAAACGCTCCCCTTAAAGTGGAGGGGGAATCATGTGATCAATTTTCCACTTGTGGGTACTCGTAGTTGGTTGAAGAGTACCTCGGGAGAGGAACGTAGGAGATCGTAGTATGAGAAGTCAACGGAATACATAGACATACTCGTAGGAGCTCATAGGAGTTTGTGAACATACTCGTGGAAGGTCGTAGGAGTTCTTATAATACCACGAGTTTGATTTTTTTTTAAACTCGGGAGAGCTCTTGGGTAAACTTGCATCGTGGGACAGGGCCGTAATTGCTAGAATACCTCAGTGAGTCAGGCAGCTTCTGCAGAGAAAAGGGGCAGAGCTCATTTTGGGTCTGAAGAAGAGTCCCAACCCGGAATGTCATTTGTTCATTTCCTCCCACAGATGCTGCCTGGTCCTACTGAGTTCCTCCAGCACTCTGTTTTTGCTCAAGATTCCAACATCTGCTTTTTCTTTTTTTTTAGTTGTTAGTTTTTTAAATTTTAGAAATACACATGGAAACAGGCCCTTCGGCCCATCGTGTCCGCGCCGACCATCGATCACCCATTCACATTAGTTCTATGTTATCTCACTTTTCGCATCCACACTCTACACACTAGGGACAACTTACAGAAGCCAATGAACCGACAAACCCGTACACCTTTGGGATGTGGGAGGAAACTGGAGCACCTGGAGAAAACCCACACGGTAACAGGGAGAACATATAAATTCCACACTGGCAGCACCCATAGTTGGGATCAATCCCAGGTCTTTGGTGCTATAATATATCAACTCTACCACTGCGCCACTGTGCCATCACAAATATTTATTTGCGCAGTCTTCATAGCTACCGCAGGGTGGTTGAAACACATCCGCTACTGGAAAATAAACATCCATTTACCAATTTGGATAAAGCACACCTATAAACAACAATGTGACAATGTGTGATGTTGTTTAAGATATAGAGGTAATACAGAAAATGCCGCCTTTGCTATTCACCTGCCCAAATATCTACTGTATAAATTTAGTACAATGTCAGTGAATGTTCCGTAATAGGTGACCTTGCCTTTGAGAAATAAATAGTGGCTTCAAGTTCCAACCAGAAACTAATTCTTCAGTTGAATACTGAGGGCTGATACACTGATAGAAGGATGATGTGGAGTCTATGACCTATATATCAGTCAAGGGTATAAGCAATTGAACATTATTATTGGAAAGAAAATGAAGGGAGTTCTTCAAGGAGATAACATTTATCTCTCAAGCTACAGTATAAGTTGAAAGATTACCTACTGAGTTATCTTTTTTCACTCCGAAAACCTTAGTAATGTGCATGTTTAGTTGTATTATATCAGTACGTTCAAGGATTTCACATCAATTCTGTTCTTGGGCTTGGAACCAGAACAGAATGGATGATATAAAGTATACTTTGAAGGTCCTGGTGCTGAAACAAACACGGATTTTCCCCATTTACACGACAGATGCGCCGTAGAAAGCATTTTATCAGGATGCCTCATAGCAAAGTTTGGGAACAGCTCCATCCAAGACTTCAAGAAATTTCAGGGAATAGTGGATGCAGCCCAGACCATCATGCAAACCAACCTCCCTTCCATTGACTTAATGTACACCTCACGCTACCTCAGAAAGGCTACCAGCATCAAGGATGAGTTGCACCCCGGCCACTCACTCTTCTCCCCTCTCCCAGCAGTCAAAATGTGTAGAAATGTGAAAATGCACTGCTCCTGATTCAGGGACAGTTTCTTCCCACCTGCTTGCAGGCAACTGAACCATTCTATCAATCACAAGAGAGCAGTCCTGAACCATTATCTACCTCATTGGACACCGTGATTTGATCAGAGTGTTTAAGAAGGAACTACAGATGCTGGAAAATCGAAGGTACACAAAAATGCTGGAGAAACTCAGCGGGTGCAACAGCATCTATGGAGCAAAGGAAATAGGCAACATTTCGGGCTGAAACGTCTGAAGAAGTGTTTCGGCCCGAAACGTTGCCCATTTCCTTCGCTCCATAGATGCTGCTGCACCCGCTGAGTTTCTCCAGCATTTTTGTGTACCTATCTTTGATCAGACCTCACTTGCTCTATCTTGCACAAAACGTTATTCATGTTATTCCCCTTTATTATGTATCTGTACACTATGGTGGCTCGACTGTCTTTCCAATGACTGGTAGTATGCAACAAAAGCTTTTCACTGTATCTCAGTACACGTGGCAATTAACTACATTCAAATCAACACAAACTCAACTCAGATCAGTTATAATTCATCGCATTACTATGCAACGGTAAAGAAGATGTGCATGACAATTTTTTTGCACAGAGTGGTGGGTGCATGTAACAAGCTGCCAGGGTTGATGGTGAAGGCAACTACGATAGTGATATTTCAGAGGCTTTTAGATAGGCACATGGATCTGCAGGAATGGAGGGATATTGATCAAATGAAGTCAGATGAGATAACTTTACATTGCAGAAAAAAAAAAACGCTGATGCTGGTTAATACATAAAAGGACACAAAGTGCTGGAGTAATTCAGCAGGTCAGGTAGCATCAGATTGAGACACGAAGTGTCAGCTATCCATGTTCTCCAGGGATGCTGCCTGACCTGCTAAGTTACTCCAGCACTTTGTTAACTTTACATTAGTCTGCTTTACCCCAGTCTGAAGAAGAGTCTCCACTCAAAACATCATCTATCCATGTTCTCCAGGGATATTGCCTGACTCGTTGAGTTACTCCAGCATTTTGTGCCTTTTTTGTGAACCAGCATTGCCAGTCCTTGTTCCTACACTGAGGTAAGTTTAACTTGTTCTTAGACTCGGCACGGAAGGCACAAAGAGTCTGATCCTGTGCTGTACTTTTCTATACTCTAACTTACATAGATGCATTAATGGCTTGAAAAATACATATTAATTTACTGAATAATCGAAGAGTTTACGAGAGGTTATTGTGCTAATGTTGCTTAGTATATATATTTAAGTTTGCAAAACTAAAAAGAAATGAGCAATTCATTAGCCTTATTTCCACGTAATGATGTAGGAAGTAGGAATTTATGACTTCCACACTATATTTAGACATTTTACTAACTATTTGGGATGTCAAGCAGTTCCTGCTCACCGCCCTCCAGGCTACAGGAGAATCCTCTCTCCAACATTCATAAAGCAATGACAGACACCAACAGTAATGATTGTGAATATTGTTGGCCACAGTTCTTGTCCAGATGCCTACATTTGCATGCTTAAACACATCGTTCTGCATCCTCGTTTTGATAGATCATGGCTGGTCAAGTAAATATAATTTGTCAACAAATCTATCTGGTACATTATAACAGAGGAAGCCTCTTAAGGAACAGGGGCAGCCGATCTCTGCACAATACAGAAGGCGGCATGGTGGCACAGCGGTAGAGTTGCTGCCTTACAGTGCCAGAGACCCGGGTTCAATCCTGACCACGGGTGTGCAGTTTATACATTTTGATCTTTTATCTTGAAGATTCTGGGATAAGCCTCCCTCACACTCACAACCCTTTCACAGTGCATTTATATTGAGTCATAGAGTCATACATCATGGAAACAAGCTCATAAGGAACATATTTGGTCAAAGAACTAGGTTTCAAGTGTCTTCAGGAAGAAACAAGAGGCGGACAGAAAGAAAGATTTAAGATGTGAATTCCTGGTCTTGTGAAAGACTGTCAATGGTGAAATATACAGCGCAAGACAATAGACAATAGGTGCAGGAGTAGGCCATTCGGTCCTTCGAGCCAGCACCGCCATTCAATGTGATCATGGCTGATCATCCCCAATCAGTACCCCGTTCCTGCCTTCTCCCCATATCCCCTGATTCCGCTATTTTTAAAAGCCAATAGACAATAGACAATAGGTGCAGAGGCCTGGGTTTGATCCTAACTTTGGGTGATTTGTACAGAATTTGTACATTCTCCCTGTGACCGCATGGGTTTCTTCCAGGTGCTCCAGTTTCTTCCCACACTACAAAGACATTGGGGTTTGTAGGTTAATTGGCCCTCTGTAAATTGTAGGGACTTTAGACTTTACTTTGGGCTTTAGAGATTCAGTGTGTAAACAGGCCCTTTGGCCCACTGAGTCTATGCCAACCACCGATCACCCCATACACTAGCACAATCCTGTATGCTAGGGACAATTTGCAATTTCCAGAGGCCAATTAACCTACAAACATGTACATCTTTAGCGTGTGGGGGGAAACCGGAGTACCCATAGAAAACCCACATGCTCACTAGGAGAATGTACAAACTCAGTACAGAGATGGTATGACTGTATGGCAAATCAAGTTCCTTATATGTTTTTTACAACTAATAAATAAATTCCAATACAATACAATTACAATGAGTGTAGGAAGGAACTGTAGATACTGGTTTACACTGAAAATAGACACAAAATGCTGGAGTAACTCTGGAGGGAATGAGTGGGTGACGTTTCAGGTGGAAACCCTTCTCCAGACTCAACAGAAGAGTCTCGACCTGAAACATCACCCATTCCCCCTTTCCTTCTCTCCAGAGATGCTACCTGTCCCACTGCATTACCCCAGCATTGAATGTCTATCTGCTAGTTCCATGAGTTGTTCACAACCCCCCAGCTGTGGATGTGGTGATCCTGGGAAAGGGAGATTACATGTATCGGGATGATTCCAAGAGAGAAATGATCAAATCTAAGGAAGTATTTTCTGCAACTTTGCAGGATTGGCAGTTATAGAGTTGTAGAGTCGTTAGATTTTTAGAATTGAGACTGTAGAGATACAGCGTGGAAACAGGCCCTTTGATCCACCAAATCCATGCCAACCAGCGACCCCCTTATACACTAGCACTACAGTATTTACACACTAGGGACAATTTACAATTTTTCTGAAGCCAATTAACCTACAAACCCGCATGTCTGTGGAGTGTGAGAGGAAACCTGAGCACCTGGAGAAAATGCACACGGTTACAGGGAGAACGTACAAACTCCGTACAGACAGTACACGTAATCAGGATCAAATCCGGGTCTCTAGTGCTATAAGGCAGCAACTCTACCACTGTGCTACCCAGGTGCATTTATACTCATGTATGGCATGATAGTACTCATGTATGTATAAATCATGTATAATTTATATGGATCGCACACAAAATAATGATTTTCACTCTATCTCGCGAGATGTAATGATAATAAACCAAGACCAAGACTACTGGAGACACAAGTAGTGCAGATGCTGGAATCTTGAGCAGAACACAAGAGTGCTGGTGGAGCTCAGTGGCTTTGGAAGCATATGTGGAGGGAATGGACAGGCAACATTTTGGGCCGCGACCATTCTCCACTCAATGCAATTGGATTCATTTTGTTCAATCAAAGTCCCGCAGACACCAATGAGATAAAAATCTGATTCTAGGTCATCATGGTGGCACAACAATTAACGATGCTGCCACACAGCTCCAGAAACTTAGGTTCGATCCTGACCTGTGCATATGTCTGTGTGGAGTTGGCATGTTCTTCCTGAGACTGTGTGTGTTTCCTTGACATGCTTTAGTTTTCTCCCATGTGTTGGTAGATTTATTGGCTACCGCAAAGCACCCCTTGGTGTGGGTTAATGGCAACAGAATCAAAGGGGAGCTGATGGCATGTGAGATACAGGGTTGCAGGGAAATAAAGATGGGACGACTAGGAGCAGCATGGAGCTGACGGGTTGAATGTCCTACTGCTGTGTCATCAGTAGCTAACACATGCAGATATCAGCAAGCTATTCATGTAGTCATGCAGGGAATGGAGGGGTATGGATCACGAGAATGCAGACAAAGAACCGTTGGCCCTGTGGCTCATGGACCATTGGGCCTTGGCCATACCCCGGGCAGCAGGCCTGGCTTGCCCAACGCAGAACTGGGAACCTGCCTGTAGAGGGAGTCACTGAGCTCATCCCTGAGGACCAGGAACCGGAGAGGTGGAGGGATTCAGAGATGGCGGTGGATGCTAGAGCAAAGGGCCGGTGGAGAAGAACCAGGGGAGTGGGGGGGGGGGGGGGGGGGGGGGGTGGTGAAAAGCTGAAAGACAGAAAGTGGCCAAGCAAGGAGAGAGACGATGGTTCACTGGACGATCTTTATGGCCAGCTGCAGCTGGGACTTTGAAAATAGCTGAAAAAACCTGGTGATTCTTGCATATGGAATCAGTGGGCTATCTCTTTACATTTTGTGCATAATCTAGGATCGTGCTTATGTATAGCAATAATTTACTTAATGGTATGAAAAAAAAAAATTTAACTACCTTGGTACATTGAACCATTGAGGAGATTAGTTTAACTTGGCATTATGTTCAGCACAGAAATTGTGGGATGAACGGCCTGTTCATGTGCTGTACCTTTCCACATTCTATGTTCTATTCTTGGCAATTTTTCTTTCAGAGGTGGAGTGAAAAGTTTTCAAGTGAAGGAAACACAGCAAGAAGTAACATGAAGATTCTTCTGCTGTAATCAAAAATCCTGACTTTAATACTTCGGAATTGAAAATCCACTCCTGTGTGGCAGGAACTGTTAATACTTGTGCATTTCTGCACTGCCTCCAAAATAATCACCACCTCTGTGTTCCCACGACACAGCTATAATCATGCTGTCCTGCCCCACTTGCTTCTTAATGGGAGAGCTTGTGACACCCTCCTGCAGACTCTGACAAAGTGCAAAACATAAAATATTTTCAAGTGAAACCTGCTTCCTGAAAGTGGCAGCACAAGTAGACAGAGGGCTAAAGGGGACCAATGGACGAAAGGGGACACCTTCCTTTTCTCAGGATGCAGCTCCATAAGATTTAGGTTATGCTGCATTTGGAATAGTGTGTGCAATGTTGGTTCCCCGTTACAGGAAGGATGATGAGGCTTTGGAAAGTGTGCAGGAAATGTTCACCAGAATACTTTGACAAGGAACTGCAGGTGTTGGTTTGCAAAGAAAAGATGCCAAGTGCTGGAGTAACTCCACATGTCAGGCAGCATCTCTGGATCTCTGGAGTACATGGATAGATCGCATTGGGAGTCGAGACCACTCTTCAGATTGATGGTAGCTGGGTGGAAACAAAGTTGGATGAGTGGAGAGGCAGGACAAAGCATGGCAGGTAACAAGTAGACACAGGTGAGGGATTTATTTGAATAGCAGATGATTGGAACAAAGGCTGGTGATTAGCACAGGAGTGCGATTAATAGATTGAAAAGTGGTGAATTGTGAAGCCAGGGGAAGGAATGATGGAGGAGGTGGAGGGGGAGAAGAGAATTAGATGTGTCCAGGTGGGGAACAAGGGAGGGGGTGGGAAAAGGGGGTGTGGAAGAAGGAGGGGAGGGGGGGGCTGGAGGCGTTGTTAGTGGGTACCTAAAAATGGAAGATTAAATCTTCATACCATTGGGTTGTAAGCTACCAAAGTGGAACATACAAGTTGCCGAGTGGCCTCACTCTGGCAATGAAGGAGGCCCAGGACAGAAATATCAGTGTGGGAATGGGAAGGGGAATTACAATGGTTAGCAACTGGGAGATCCAGTAGGCCTGTGGAGGGAAACGATCACTGGATCTACGCTTGGTCTCGTCAATGAACAGGAGGTCCCATCAGGAAATATGGATGTCCTCTCAGATGTCATCGTATGGAAAAGTTTATCCAGGGAGCACAAATGCAGCGCAGATGGAGGAATTGAGAGTAGGGTATAGCATCTTTGCAAGATGCAGAGTGGGAGGAAATGTAGTCCAAACAACTGTGGGAATCAGTAGGTTTGTGGTAAACGTTCATTGATAGCCTGTCTCATGTGATGGAGACAGAGAGATTAAGAAAGGGCAGAGAAGTGTGTGTCGGAGATAAGCCAGGTGAATTTGAGGGCAGGGTTGAAGTTAGTGGTGAAGTTAACAAAGTCTACAAGTTTTGCATGGGTGCAGGAGGCAGCCCTGATGCAGTAATCGATGCAATGGAGAACGAGTTGGGGATGGTGTCAATGTAGGCCTTGAACAAGCACTTTTCTATGTAACTGACAAAAGGCAGGCATAGCTGGGGCCCATGTGAGTGCCCATGGCTGTGCCTTAAGCCGGGAGAAAGTGAGAGGAGTCAATAAAGAAGTTGTTGAGGGTCAGAACAAGTTCGGCTAGGTGGAGGAGTCTCAGCAGAGGAAATTGGTTGGGTCACACTAGGTCTATGTTATCCCAATGTTATTGGGGGCCAATTAACCTACAAACCCACATATATTTTCGGATGTGGAAAGAAACTGGAGCACCCAGGAGAAACCCATGGGATAACATACAAATTCTACATGGACAGTACCTGAGGTCAGAATCATTAGATAGAGGGTTTAGAGGGATATGCCTCTCTACATTAGATAGAGAGTTATAGTCATACAGTATGGAAACAGGCCTATCGGCCCAACTTGCCCACACCAACCAACATGTCCCATCTACACGAGTTCCACTTGCCTGCCATTGGCCCGTATACCTTGAAAAGTATTCTATCCACGTGCCTGTCTAAATTGTTCTTAAACATTGCATTACTACCTGCCTCAACCACCTCCTCTGGCAGCTTGTTGCATACACCCACCACTCTTTGTGTTAAAAAGAGTTGTGAAAAAACATAATTAGAATGTTGGTTCAGTGATTAAAGCAAATAAGAAATTTTTGGTATTTTTAGTTCAGTCACACTCAGACAAATTATTTCAATTTTTGTTAACCATCTCCGAAGAATTCACTGCTTTGTGTTTGAACTCTCTGAAACTAAGAGACGGTGCAACCTTTTGCTGTTGCCCACCTTTGAATATGTCAGTCACATTATAAGGCAGAAATACCTTCAAGTGTGAAAGAAATAATTAATGAGGCAATTAGCCATCCTTAATATGCACAATCGCACCTGGCAAATAGGGAGCCGCATTATGCAAAACAAGAGATGGTTTCACACTGTTGCCAAAACACATCATTATCTGCTCAGTCAGTCCCTGTGCAGTGTACATGCAAGCAGTGAAATTAATTATCCATTTAAAGCGGATTGTGAACCAGTACTTCAACAATAATGAGTCGAAAATTCCAATTCGACAAGAAAATTCATGAAGTGAAGTGAAGCTCTCGGATGGATATTGATCACTTATAGACGTTAGACTTTAGAGATACAGCGCAGAAATAGATCCTTCAGCCCACCAAGTCCATGCCGACCCATTCACTAGTTCTGTCCCACACACCAAGGACAATTTACAGAAACCAATTAACCTACAAACCTGCACGTCTTTGGAGTGTGGGAGGAAACCGGAGCGCCCGGAGAACCCCCACATGGTCTCAGGGAGAAAGTACAAACTCCATACGGACAGCACCCATAGTTAGGATCAAACCCGGTTCTCTGGTGCTGTAAGGCAGCAACTCTACCGCAGTGCCACCGTGCTGCTTGAGCTGAGATCTGTCAGTATGGGTGGGTTTCAACCAATTGTCAGTTCTGAACTCAGTTTACTCTGTGGACCTCATTGATCCAGACACAAAGACCTCTACAAGTTATGGGTTTCATAAATAATAGCAGCAGTGGTAGGCCATTCGACCCATTGAGTCTACTCTGCCATTCAATCATGGCTGATCTATCTTTCCCTCTCAACCCTATTCTCCTGGCTTCTCCCTGTAACCATTGACACCCTTATTATCAGTAACATGTCAATCTCTGCCTTAAAAATACCCAATGACTTGGCCTCAACAGCCGTCTGTGGCAATGAATTCCGCAGATTCACCACCCTCTCACTAAATAAATTCCTCCTCATATTCATTCTAAAGGTATATCCTTTTATTTGAAGACTGTACCGTCAGGTCATAGACTCTCCCACTACTGGAAACAGCCTCTCTACATCCATTCTATGCATAGGCTGGAATCTTGAACAAAACACACAGTGCTGGAGGAACTCAGAGGGTCAGACAACAGCTGCGGAGGGAATTGACTGGCAACATTTCAGGTGGGGACCCTTCTTCAGACTGATTGTAGTAGGGGGGGAGAATGCTGGAAATGAGAGGAGAGGACAGGACAAAGCCTGGCAAGTGATAGGTAGATACAGGATACAAGTGAGTGGGGAGGGGGGGGGGAGGGGAGGGGGGGGGGGGGGGGGGGGGAGGGAGAGGGGGAGGGGGGGGAGGGGGGGGGGAGTTAATAGGCAGATGGGTGGAGTGAGGGGCAAATGCTAGAGATGAAAAGGAGACAAAAGGGTGTCAGGTAAGGAGAGAAGAGGATTGAAATGTAAAACCAGAGGCAGGGATATAGGTGGAAGAGGACAAGCGGAGGGAAAGGGGCAGGATAATAGGAGACACAAAATGCTGGAGCAACAGCGGGACAGGCAGCATCCCTGGAGAGAAGGAATGGTTGATGTTTCGGGTCGAAACCTTTCTTCAGCTATATGGGGAGTTGATTTTGATGTTTGAATTAACTCCCCATATAAATGCAATTTCAGTTTGGTTTGAGACAAAAGTGTAGTTATGGTCAGTCTTTCAACTAACAGATACAGAAGAATGAGGGGACCCATCATTGAAACTTACTGAATAGTGAAAGGCCTGGGTAGAGTGAATGTGGAGAGGATGTTTCCTCTTGTGGGAGAGTCTAGGACCAGAAGGCACAGACTCAGAATAAAAGGACCTACCTTTAGAATGGATATCCGGAGGAATTTCTTCAGCCAGAGGGTGGTGAATCTGTTGGATTCATTGTCACAGATGACTCTGGAGGCCGTCATTGGGTACTTTATGATCATAAGATTGTTGGAAAGGAGTGCAGGATAAAGTAATGTTTAAGAAAGAGCTCCAGATGCTGGAAAAATCGAAGGTAAACAAAAATGCTGGAGAAACTCAGAGGGTGAGGCAGCATCTATGGAGTGATGGAATGGGTGATGTATCGGGTCGAGACGTCACCTATTCCATCGCTCCATAGATGCTGCCTCACCCGCTGAGTTTCTCCAGCATTTTTGTCTCCGCAGCATAAAGTAAGTTCTGTTGACTCAATGATAAAAACATTGGTTCTCTTGGTTCCTCAATAACTTGGATTGTGGTGACATCCACTGACAATCCCCTTTCCATCTCCCAAATTCCATCCTCGCTCACTCACGATACTTGACTAGCAGGCCTGGCTCCATTTTGAAAGTGGTGAGCATAAAATAGTAAGAATAAACGAGAACTTACCAGTTTGAAGTTTGATCTTTATTTTATGAGGAGTTACGATGAGTGATTACGTGAAGAACCCCGCCAGTCCGCATGCGCGTCAATCTTCAAAGCAGCGGTGTGAAATCACAGATAACAGTAACTGAAGTAACATAGTAAGATTATAAACCAGCCATACCAGATGACCTTTATGATATGAGGGCCGGGAGCAGTGGGCACGTAATCGCTCATCGTAACTCCTCATAAAATAAAGATCAAACTTCAAACTGGTAAGTTCTTGTTTAATCTTATTATTTTACTTCGGAGTCACGTGAGTGATTCCGTGAAGATTTCAAAGCTCTGTGATTTCATGCCGTAGATACGAATCCAGGCGTCTCACACTGCATTGAAGCATTAATTCACAAAAAGAAAACACAATAGCAACCCCTCTCTCCCAGGGAGAAGCTATAAAACAGAATTTTAAATGGAATGGGCGAATACCCCGGGTTCGATAAGTGGTTTGTTATAAAACCTCTGAAATGTCAGTTCATTTGACCATCCTGCGGCCGCGAGGATATGGTCTAGAGGGACGTCCATTGCCCTCGCTGCTGACGTTGATGCCGCCCTGGTGGAGAGAGATTTGAAATTGTCAGTATTAACTCCTGCACAAACCAGCACTTGTTTCAGCCATCTTGAAATAGTCTGAACCGACACTTTCATATGTGGCTTTTTGTGGCTAATAAACAATGCTACTTCCGAACCTCTGAGGCTCTTGGTGACCTCGATATAATATTGCAAGTGCGCCACTACACACAGTCGTAAATCCGTGGGATATGCTGACAGTACAAGCTTGAATCCTGACACCCCTGGTCTGCTCTGTTTAATTAAATCATAGATGTAAAACATAACGTAATTCCCAGATGGCACCATCCTGTCCAGTCGCAGCTTCTGCAAATTCTGAACTCGTTGCGCTGAAACCAGCGCCATGAGCATGACCACCTTAAGGGTAATTTTGACCAAATACAGGGATGTGGCTGGCCCCCACTGTCGAAGCAGCATGAGTACCACACTCACTTCCCAGATTTCAGAGTATCTGGGCCTGGGGGGATTGGAATTAAAAACACCCTTCATAAACTGGGATATTAATGGATAAGATCCTACAGCCTGTTGTTCCGACCCCAGCCATAAGTAAGATGACAGGGCACTCCTGGCACTATTGATGGCACTATAGCTCAACCCTTACTCAAAATACAGCATGGACAGAAATTCTAGCACATCTGAGATGCATGCTGTGTGATATGTAATGTTTCCACGTAAACAAAACTCCTCCCATTTCCTGACATGAGAGATGTACTGCTTTTTGGTACACAGGATGATGTGATGATATCCATGGTCCGATTGGATAGTCCCAGACCCAGGTATGGCCTCCTCAGAATCTGCAAATTAACAGATTAATACGATCATACAACGGGTGTTGATCCCCAGTCACAGGGTGCACCAATAGGTCATTACGTTTCGGGTCCGCCATAATAATCTGTGTTATTATCTCCGAAATGAGAGGGAACCATGGCTGTGTAGGCCAGTCAGGTACCACCAAAACTCCTGAGGCGGAGTCCTGCTTGATCTTGAGCAAGCACCGACTGATGAGGCAGAATAGGGGAAATGCATATAAAAACACTCCGCCCCAGTGTAGCGAGAACGCATCTACCACTACTGCCCCTGGATCTGGTTCCCATGAAACATATTCGGTAACTGGTGATTGAGTCTGGATGCAAACAAATCGATATCTGGCATCCCATACCGAAAAACAATATCATTAAATACATCATGATTCAACATCCATTCTGTGTTGTCATTGAATTTGCGTGACCTGGTGTCTGCCACTATGTTGAATTTGCCTGGCAAGTAGATAGCTGAAACCCAAATGTTTCTTTTAATGCACCAGTGCCAAATAAGGTTAGCCAATCTATCACAAGATTCCGACTTGATTCCACCCGTGTGACTAACATACGGCACTGCCATGGTGTTGTCAATCTGAAGCTGAACATGTAAGTGATGCTTGGTGGTACAATAAGCCTTAAGCCCATAAAATGCTCCCAATAGCTCTAAATAATTAATCCCATGTGATTGGAGAATAAATGCCTCATGCATATTCCATCTGCCTCCACAGCTAGAAATTGTATCAGTAGCACCCCAACCTAGGGCACTAACATCAGTCTGTAAAACAACTGAAGGTTCTTCAACCAGAATTTTGCTGGAGCAATTTGAAATGTTCCTTATCCACTTCAGCAACAGCTTCAGCTGGTAATTGCATGGGCCTGTCGAAATCACCTGCATGTATCCTCAGTGCCTGTACCTTTGCCCGTTGTAAATTTTGGTAATGCAAAGGTCCATACTGTGCAGCTGGAAATGGCAGCCACTAATTTGCCAATCAAGCTGGCCACATGTCTAATTGAAGGTTGTTGCTCCCCCATGAGCTAGTTACAGCCTTCAATTAAATCTAATCTCTTGCCCTTGGGCAGAGTCACTGTCATGTGAGTTGAATTAACAGTGAATCCCAAATAATTAATAACTTTAACTGGTATCAATTTTGATTTAGCTGGATGAATGAGAAACCCCAATCTCTCAACCATGAGTTTAACAGCTGAAACAGATAATTCAGCTGCCTCCCGGGTCTTCCCAATTATTAAGATATCATCCAAATAAGCCATCACAATATGACACTGAACCCGGAGTAGCCCCAGTGCTGGTTTTAGCTGCTTTGTAAATAATCTGGGGGCTGATGTTAAACCATTAGGCAGTGCTTTAAATTGCCATTATTCCCTCATCCAGCTAAATTTCAAATATCTCCAATGATCCTTATGAACAGGCACTGAGTAATATGCATCCTTTAGATCTATACATGCCATATAACACCCTCTGGAAACCAATTGCTTGGCAGTAGCAAATGTTTCCATTTTGAAATGTTTACACTGCACAAAAGGATTAAGACTTGTCAGGTCCAGGATAATTCGACTCCCACCATCCTTCTTTGGCCTAGGAAAATATTGGACACGAATTGGAGAGGTTGATAAATTGTCTTCTCAATTACCCCTTTTAGATATAATATTTCAATTTCAGCTTGAACCTCCAAATTCTATTTTTGTGAAAAAATGAGTGCCCGCCTTGGTGGATGCTGTGTGGGTGGACACAAATTGGGAAGGAATTCAATTCAAAACCCTTGTATACTGTGCAGTATAAACAACTCTGACGTTATCCCATACCATTCTTTCAGAAACCAGTGTAATCTTCCCCCAACTGGTAGGTGATTCTCACTCAATATGTTTCGATAAGAACCAGAGCCACCTACCTCCATGGTAACCAGTGGAATTCTCTGTCCCCTGGTGCTGGTGGGAAAAGGCATGTTTGCCCGTGCTCCTGCTGGAGTGCGCCAGCTGCGCACATTGAATGGCCGGCTTGGTCCTTGACCGGACCCGGTTTCAGAAAACCGCTTGTAGGGGTGCTGCCTCCGAAGAGTTCTGCTAGCCATTGGTTCCTTAATGAGCCCGACGGTTCTTGCCTCGTTATCCAGCTCCTTCACCCATTTTGCGAGGTCTTCCCCAACCAGCAGATTCGGAGGCTGGATGTTGCTGGGTTTACACAGAGCAGCGAACTTCGGGTTGATGGTAGGGCGGATGGTGCTCTTTCTCAGGCACTTTATCTCGAAGTGTGCATTGCACATGAAAGCCAGGGCATCCTGCTGAACATCAGACAGGTGCCCACCATCCACCGACCTACCGAATGCCGTAATGCCCGAAGCGAGCAGCTTCAGCACCCTTGCAGCCTCATTTCCTGCCCCCTGATACCTACACCCATATGGCCCCAGATGGTGTGGTTTACTGCCGGCACTTTAAGCAGGATACAATTAGCCGGGGTGTTGTACTTTTTGGCTGTTTCTTCCATGGTCAGCTCCTGAAGCTGGTGTGAGGCCAAGTAATTAATACTCGCAGCCAACTCTTCACCCAGTGGCTCTCCTGAGTCTGATGGGATGGCAAATCTTGCTGCCAGGAATGGTACCTCTGACTCGTGCCCTTCATCCCTTGGGGTAGCCTCCACTGCTAAACCCACAGACTCGGCCTCAGAATCATACTGACCCTTTATGCTCTCCTCCTCCAAGAGGGGGACATTAAGCAGCCATGTAGTAGGTGCCGCTGGCGCGGGCTCTTAGAGAGGCCGGCACTGACACAACTCCTCCTGCTGGAGTGTATCTTGGTGGAGCATCCTCTCCATTAGGAGTTCCATCCTGGATAACCAACCAAACACGGTATCCATTTCCCGGAGGGGAACCCTCCCGGCCCGACTCGTCCGAATCTATCGGCCGTGCAGACTTTCTAGTGGCTTTGCGCCCCAAAGTTGCAGCCACGGTGCTCTCAGACACCAAGTCTGCAGTCGCTGGTCGTACCGTTGGCGACTCAGTAGATGAGCTAGGCGGCCGCCCGCTACCTACACACCCGCGGTCTTCTTTAGCTATTTTCGCGATGGCTCGCCTTGCTCTCAAAGCTTTCTCCATGCTTGGACTTGTCTCCTGAAAACAAGAATTAGCAAGCGCAGAAAACGACCTCCGACTAAGTTTGACACTTAACTAAGGCTTTTTAAACTTACCGCTGGAGGAGCGATGCACCTCCCAGCCAGTCGCTGCACCATGCGTCAGACGTAATGACGCGCATGCGGACTGGCGGGGTTCTTCACAGAATCACTCACGTGACTCCGAAGTAAAATGAAGCTTGCTTTTAACTGGTGCAATTCGGAGGAAGCAATTTATCCACTTTGTGTTGGATAGTGTTAGTGTACGGGGATCACTGGTTGGCGTGTACTCGGTGAGCCGAAGGGCCTGTTTCTGCGCTGTGTCTCCAAACTAAACTAAACTAAACACTTTACCAAAGTGTCTAATTAAACAGATGGAGTCGTCGCTATACTGGATCATATCCCAAACCAGACCGTCCAAAATCACCGATGTTGCATTTCATCCTCTGTTCATTTGTTAAATGTTTATGAATTTAATTTCCAGTGATTCAAGTTAACTTGACCAAGTTTCAACGTTACATCCATACGCTGCGTGACTTGGGCACAGAACAAATTGCTGATCTTCTGATCTTTTACTTCCCATATGTGTTACAAGAAGTGTTAACAAGTTTTTTTCCAATTTAAAATCCAAGTACTTTGCAATTTAACTATATCCAGAGGCACTCTGCGGCTAATGAAGCAGCTTTGAAGTTCAGGCACTAAATAATGTAGGAAAAGTGATGTCCAAAATATGCACATCATTATTCTAGAAACCACAATGGGATGAAGCACAAATAATCTGCTTTACTGATGTTGACTATGTATTGGTTAGGACACCAAAGAGATCGCTCTGCTTCTCTTGAAAACCATACTGTAGAATGTTCTATCTCAGGGTGTTGACCAGAATTTGATTAAGCATTTTGAGCTGAAATACAGTAAACCCTTGTTATAATGGACCATAGGGGGAGGAATGGTGTCCATAACTGTCAATTGGCTGCTACAGTATAACTGAGTGTAATATGTGGCATTTCATGTGTAGAGACCCAATAGAAAAGTTTAGACTGTACAAGAACTGTACCGACAGAGGTGCCCTTTTTCAGCTAAAACATTAAACCAAAGCCATACCTGCCCTAAGCTACAAAGCTGTAGGTTCTCAAAACGGCAATATAGGCGGTGGCAGCTGAAGGCGCGACCAATTGAGGGTGGCATCAGCAGCCTGGTCTGTAGGTCTGTCCATTAAAACCAAAATCCATTTTAAAGAGTCCGTAATAGCGAGGAATTACTGTATAACACTTCAGACAGTGAGGTAGGTATGTTGCAAAGCCTACCTGAAGCGTCTTTGAAAATCTGCCGTTGCGGGTGTGCGCGATTTTGGCGCCGTTTAGAGGGGGCGGGTTTAAAACGCGATTTTCTCTAGGCTGTTCAAATCGAAAATGCTCAGCCTAGTTAATTATTAACGAAAAATCGCTGGAAGACCCCGTCGCAAAAGCTATTATTAGGTTTAAAGGCCTTGAATAATAGTTATAGTAGTTTAAAAATCAATCTCTAAACCCGCGACGGCCAGCAACCGCAGAGTCTCATAAAGCAAATAGCAGAAGTTAGGTTGTATATTTTTACATTAAAAAGGGCTTCTAAAGATCCCTTTATACAAAATTTAATATTGCGAGTAGCTCAATTTGGGCCCATTATATCGCGCAGTATTTTTCTGGGCATTTGGGGCACAAATCTACCGCAATGTGAACGTTCTAAACCAGCGCGTTCCACAGGTACCCACTGGAAAGCTGATTTAAATGGGCATTTATTTACAGCAATTAAACACTAAATTTCTTCCATTTGGTCTATAAATTAATGTAAATGAGATTTAAAAATCATGTTTTATTGTGAATTATTTGTGAATATTATTTGGACATTTAGGCTATTTAAAAATGTTAATAATTTATTAAGAAATGGATAGATGTTTAGATCTAGTAATTGAAGTCTGAAATTAGCTACAATTAGGTAACTAACTAATTATATGCTTTAATTTCAGGTCATCCAAGTAAGATTATTTTATATTTGTTTCAGAATGCTTCAATCTATGATAACTGAAAATTTCATTCAGTTCTCTTAATTTTTAAGAAAGTTATGGGCTTTTGACTGTTCACGATCACAACTTTTTTGTTATGTCCATAGAAAATCAATAGGGAACAAGATGCTCATTTCCGAGTATGAAAATGGCCATAACTTTTTAAATACTTGAGATATGAAAGTGAATTAGGTGTCAAATTAAACTTATTTTTATGCTTTATCTGATGGGATAAATTACAGACTTGATTTTTAAAATCTCAAAATTTTGTAACATTGCTACAGTGAGGTGGCACGGCATTGCAGCGGAGATCTGGGTTTGATCCTGACTGCGGGTTCTGTCTGGGTGGAGTTTGTATGCTCTCCCTGTGACCATGTGGGTTTTCTCTGGGTGCTCCGGTTTCTCCATACACTCCAAAGATGTACAGGTGTGTAGGTTAATTGGCTTCTGTAAATTGTTCCTAGTGCATAGGATAGTGCTAATGTACGGGATGATTGCTGGTCGACGTGGACTCGATGGGCCGAAAGGCCTGTTTCCACGCTGTATCTCTGAAAACAACAGTGCAGAGCAGTGTTTCCTCAACATAACACTGGTGCATTAGCCTCGAGTTTAGTGTTGAGATATCTGGAAAACATGTTTAAACTCAAAAGATGTTTAATTTCAGAAGTGGGTGTGCTAACAATTGAGCCATGTGGGATAAATATTATTTTGTTGATACCAGTCCAGTTTGAACAATGAAAGCCATAAAATGGTGGAGCAACTCATTGGGCCAGGCAGGATCCCTGGAGAGTAAGACAAACCAGCATATGTAGTTTCTTATTTCACCTATCCACGCTCTCCAGGGATGCTGCCTGACCCATTGAGTTACTCCAGCACTTTGTCTCAATCCTTGGTAAACCAGCATCTGCAGTTCCTTATTTCATCTATCCATGTTCTTCAGAGATGCTGCCTGACCCGTTGATTTGTTCCAGCACTTTGTATCTATCCTTGGTAAACCAGCATCTGCAGTTTCTACTGTTCTAACTGTACCTTTTCCTGACATTACTGCAACAGAAAAAGTAGAGCTCATGTCTCACGGCGCCAGAGACCCGGGTTCAATCCTGACCTTGGGTGTCATCTGTGTGGAGTTTGTACATTCTCCCAGGGACTGCGTGGATTTTCTCCGGGTGCTCCAGTTTCCTTCCACATCCCAAAGACCCACAGGTTTGTAGGTCAATTGTCCCTCTGTAAATTTACCCTAGTGCACAGGGAGTGCATGAGAAAGCGGGAATACATAGAACTAGTGTGAATCGGTGGTTGATGGTCGGCATGGACTAGGCGGGCTGAAGGGCCTGTATCCGCACCGTATCTCTAAACTAAACAATCGAATGCCCACTCAATTTGATACTGATGCCTTGTGAAGTATTTACATTGATGAATTTCTTTCCTTCATGAACATGCTTTTATTAATGAACTAGAATCAACTAAATTTACCCTTCACTGAACATGTTATTTGTTCACTGTTTGGTCGTATTTTCCTCATTATGAATTGAAATACAATCTGAAAGCCTAACGAGGCATTTTAGAGATAAAGCACAATCAAACTCTTTGAGAATTTATTTGCGAGTTTTAATGTCAAAAAGATGAACCACCTTGATCTGCTCCAGATCCCAAAATAAGTTCAAATGTAGAAATTCATCAACTTCTGTAAATTCAGTTCCTAGTGATAGGTTGATCGGTCTCGTGTGTCACATTTTAGTTTAGTTTAGTTTAGTATTGTCACGTGTACAGTGAAAAGTTCAGAAGTTCAGAAGTTCTAAGAGTGAAATTAGGCCATTCGGCCAATCAAGTCTACTCTGCCATTCATTTATGGCTGATCTATCTTTCTCTCTAAATCCCATTGTATTGCCTTCCCCCCATAACCTCTGACACCAGAACTTCTCAACATAAGCTTTTGTTACATGCTATCCAGACAAAGAAAGGACATTTTTCTTAAGGGGCATCACAGTGGCACAGCGGTAAAATTGCTGCGTTACAGCGCCAGAGACCTGGGTATGTATCCTGACTATGGGTGCTGTCCGTACGGAGTTTGTACATTCTCCTTGTGTCTGCACATGTTTCCTTCTGTGCTCTGGTTTTGTCGACACTCCAAAGACATACATGTTTGTCGGTTAATTGGTTGCTGTAAATTGTAAATTGTCCCTAGTGTGTACGATAGTGCTAGTGTGTGGGGGGGGGGTCGCTGGTCAGTACAGACTCGGTAGGTCGAATGGCCCGCTTCCACGCTGTATCTCTAAAGCCTAAACACGATACCTGATTCCAATGATGCAGTCCACCGTGTACAGATAAAGGATAAAGGGCGCAAGATAAAGTCCGATGAAAGATAGTTTGAAGGTCTCCAATGTAGATGGGAGGTCATGACCACATACTAGTTGGTGAGAGGACAGCTCAGTTGCCTGATAACAGCTGGGAAAAGATTATCGCTGCAGGCTACGTCTGATCCATGTGCTTGGTCTCTTGGAATGGTATCCATTCCAGTTGAGTCCCAGGCTGCCGCAGGACCTGAGATCAAACCTAAATGAGTACACCTTGCAGCACGCTGGAGTAAAATTACCATTACCTCCAACATTCCACAGTATTGGTGTATGTAGAAACAACCCAATTAGTGGTCAAATCTTTGCAGTGCTGCTCTGTAAAACTCTCCCTATTCTTCAAACTCTTGACACTTCACAAACTCAACAGCAATCAGCGAGCAGGAGCTTGATAATTTTCATCCGAAAAGTCGGCATCAGATTCCAACGTAGGTCCCAGAAGAGAATTGCAACAGTGTTACCTCCATACTCCTACCCATCAATAACTGCATCAAACCAATTATCAGACGCGGGATAAAATACAAACAGCATCTGTGAATGGCTCTAAGTTGCAGCTGGTTATTGTCCAAAAATTCCTACTGGCTAAAAATAATGCACTTTATACTCTCCTGAAACAGGGGTGGCACAGTGGCGCAGCAGTAGAGTTGCTGCCTTACAGCGCCAGAGGCCCGGCTTCGATCCTGACTGCAGCTGCTGTCTACACGGAGTTTGCACGTTCTCCCTGTGACGCGCAGGTTTTCTCCGGGTGCAGCGATTTCCTCCCACACTACAAAGACATACAGGTTTGTCAGTTAATTGGCTTTGGTAACAATTATAAATTGTCCCCCCCAGTGTGGGTAGGTCAGTGTTGGTTGGTACAGACCTGGTGGGCCAAAGAGCCTGTTACCATGCAATATCTATAAAGTCTAAAGTTGGGACCTTTCTGTATATGTTGAGGTGTCATAGCAAGATAAGTGTTGTCTTGCCCGATACTAATGATGAACCCACGGTCAAGCTAAGATTTTTAGAAACACTCAGAGAGAACGGATATACACAGGGCTGTGAAGCATTAACGTCTTTGAAATACAACCAATACAGTTTGTATTTCAGAAATAATTCAGCACAAATGATTTTCTGCCATTTTATTCACCGTAAGTGCTTTTTTCCTCCCTGCATTTTTAGTTTCTTCTAACAGCAAAGGCTGGTGTTAATAAAATTTCAACAACCTTCAGCAAAATTATTTCTGGGTTGTGGGAGGAAATCAGAGCTCCCGGTGGAAACCCATACTGTAAACAGGGAGAATGAGCAAACTCCACGATTTCTAATTTGATCATGTTACTGTGATGGAGCAATGGTTTTTTGGGGGATACAGAGTGGAAACAGACTCTTTGGCCCAACTCGTCCATGCCGATGAAGATTTCCCATCTACACTAATCTCACCTGCCCAGATTTGGCCCATATCCTCTAAACCTATCCTTTCCATGTAAAAGTCCAAATGTCTTTTAAGTGGTGTTATAGTATCTGCCTCAATTACCTTCTCTGGCAGCTCATTCCATATATCCACCCTCTATCCCCACCATCAATTTAGTTTAGTTTAGCTATACAGCATGGAAACAGGCTCTTCGGCACAACACCAACCATCGATCACACGTACTCTAGTTCTATGTTATCCCACTTTTGCATCTTAGACACTAGTAATTTACAGAATCCAATTAACCAATTAACCACAAACCTGCATGTCTTTGGAATGTATGAGGAAACCGGAGCACCTGGAGAAAACCCACGCGATCGCAGAGAAAATGTACAAACTCCACCTAGACAGCACCCGTAGTCACGATTGAACCCGGGTCTCTTGCGCCAGGAGGTAGCAACTCTGCCACTACGCCACTGTGCCACCCCTTTCCCTTTTTTCCTTTTTATTAATCTTATTTGCTTACCGACTTGATATTTCTGTTGATTGCAGTAGAACTTCCATCTGGTGATATATCAAAATAATAATGAAACAATGTACAATCTGGTCAAAAATCCAATCTAAA
Source organism: Amblyraja radiata (assembly GCF_010909765.2). Lineage (NCBI taxonomy): Eukaryota > Metazoa > Chordata > Chondrichthyes > Rajiformes > Rajidae > Amblyraja > Amblyraja radiata. Next base: position 16,731,762 of record NC_045967.1, on the reverse strand, counting down.
TTACTTTGATTTGTTCTGAATTGAACACAAGTTCACGCCGTCAGCAACAACTTATAATTATGTGGTTTATTTAACATGAAAAAAATCACAAAGCACATAATCGTTCAGCAATCATATCTTGCCTACAGTTGATGGTAATCATCCATGCAAGTGTTAGCAAGTTTGAGTCTCCAGCCTCTTTGGTTTCTCCACACAGACAGCACCCAAGATCAGGCCCAAACCCGTGGTTCTGTTGCTATGAAGCAGCAGCTCTACAAGCTGTGCCATTGTGAGAGAATGCTCTTGCAATAAGAGACTGGTCGTCATTGAGATGAGGAGAAATAACTTCACTTAGAAGGCTGGGAAATATTGGAATTCTCTGTCTTCCAAAGCTGGTGTATACTCAGTCAATGAGTGAAGATAGGAGCACACAATACACTGCCACAGTACTGTTGGAATCAACTTGGTCTATGCAGAATATTTGCTGCATTTACAATAGTATCAATAATTCAAAATTACTTTGCTTGCTCCAACTCCCTGAGTGTGAAAGATGCTATTTCATTGATGATCAGAAACAATTGTGGTATTTAACAGGCTTTTAGATAGGCACATGGATATGCAGAGAATGGAGGAATATGGATCATGTACAGGCAAAGGAGAGATCAGCTTGCACCAGTTTAGACTTGTTTAGGTTCAAACTAGTAAGAAGAAGGGTCCCGACCCGAAACATCACCTATCCATTTTCCAGTAGAGTTGGTGCCTGACCCTCTGAGTTACTCCAGCATTTTGTGCTTATCTTTGGAGATTAGTTTAACTAGGCATCATGTATGGCACAGACATCGTGGGCTAAAGGGCTTGTTCCGCTGTTGTACTTTCCAATATTCAATGTTCTTTTAAATCATGAGAGACAACAGGGATGGGCCGAGATGCCAAGAGCAACAAAAGAGGATCAGAGAGAGGCACAGAGGCAGAAAGTCAGTGGTGTGGGAATAAGGATGAAATGTGAACCAACAAAAACTGCATTGGTTCTTGCAATATAATCCCCTGCGTGCCTTTGCTCAATTTAATAACACTAAACCGTCAATGCATTTCATTTGGAGTAAACCAAGATCAAATTAAGCAATGTGGACAAATTTCCAAGATGACAAAATTTGTCAGTAAATCTAAACCTAAATCACGGAGCAGTCATTTGTGCAGCCATCTGACACGCAGTGCCAATTATTTTGAACCCTGTAGTTGAAGAGCTGTCAGTGGCTGAGCAAATTGGTACGTAGAGGCAACACATCCTCCTGCTATTTAATGAAGCCAACATGCAGACCAATTACTGTGCCATAATGTATAAATAATTCAGAGCAAACACAAAGGCACCGTTCAAACTCGACCTCGGGGAAATATCTGACTGCCTCTCCTACGATTTGTCACCTGGTAAACAATTGGGATATTAGAGGATGGAACAGAGTTCTGATTAACTCAGCAGGTCAGGCAACATCTCTGGAGAATTTGGATAGGTGATGTTTGGGGTCGGGCCCTTTCCTCAGAGGACATCAGGTCTGAAGAAGTGGTCCCCACCTGAAACATCACCTATCCATGCTCTCATTCTTCCAAACTCTAGTAACTTCAGGCCTACCCTGCTCAATCCTTCTTTGAGTCACAGAGTCAAAGGCACAGAAACAGGCCACTCGGCCCCATGTTGACCAAGATGCCCCATCTACATTAGTCCCACCTACCTGTGTATGGCACATATCCCTTTAAACCATTCCTATCCATGTACCTGTCCCAATGATTTTAAACTGCTCTCATGGTACCTGCCTCACCTACCTCCTCTGACATTGTGTTCTATACCCACACACTCGAGAGAAAATGTTGCCACTCAGGTTCCTATTGATTTTTCCCCCTCTCACCTTAAGCTTATGTTCTCTGGTTCTTTATTCCGAGTATGAAATAAACTCACCATCCCATGAATCATGATCACTATACAACTTGTTAAAATGTCCAGGTTTTTCTGCTTTGAATTTTGAATTTTTAAAGATACAGCATCAGAATCACACTTTATTCGCCAAGTATGTTTTGCAACATACGAAGAATTTCATTGGACAGGTCAGTCATACAATTAAAAGCAGCAGATCACTCAAAAACATATTTTAACATGAACATCCACCACAGTGACTCCTCCACATTTCTCATTGTGATAGAAGGCAAAATAAAGTTCAAGTCCTTTCCTTAGTTCTTCCTCAGTCGTGGGCATCGAGCCCCCATTGATGGGACGATCTTGACTCCCGTGGCCAACAGCGTTCGGGCCCTCCGCGTCGAGGCGATCAGCTCCCGCATCGGGGTGATGTCAGCTCCCCCGCGCTGGACGAACGAACCTCGCATCAGGGCTGGTCGAACCTTCCGCGACATTGGAGCTTCCCGACTAGCCTCTCCCGACTGCGAGCTCTTGATGGTAAAGTCCGTGGTGGCCACGGTGGGAGCGATCCCAGGCAAGGGATCAGCTCCGATGTTAAGTCCGCACCCCGTGATAGGGCTCAAAGTCAGTCCAAGGAGGCTTTCAGCTCCATCGATGGAAGGCCGCAGAGCGCCCGGGGAATGCGATCCAAAAATTAATCACATCTCCGGCAAGATAAGAACTTGAATAAAAGTTTCCCCCGATCCCCTCCCGCCTCCCCCCACATAAAACAAACCGAAGAACATTAAAACAAACTTTTAACACACTAAAAAATAACAAAAGGCATGAAAAAATGAACAGACTGCCGGCAGGGCAGCCATCACTCCGGCGCCCCTGGTGGTTTTGGATGGAGACAGGATCTTTGGCCCACCGAGTTTACTCCGACCATCGATATCCCATTCACACGAGAAGTGTCCAGACCCGAAGCATCACCTGTGCATATCCTCCGGAGATGCTGCCTGACCCAACGAGTTACTCCAGCACTTTTACGCAAGATTCCAGCATCCGCATGTGCCCATACTAGTTCTACATTATCCCATTTTTTGCATCCACTCCCTGCACACCAGGAGCAATTTACAGAGGCCAATTAACCTACAAACACATGTCTTTGGGACATGGGAGGAAGCCGGAGCTCCTGGATGAAACCCATTCGGTCACGGGGAGAGCATGCAAACTCCACGAATAGCACCCGAGGACAGAATCGAATCTGGGTCTCTGGCACTGTGAGGCAGGAACTCTACCGCTGCACCACTTTCATTTTATTTACCAACTGCAGCAAGGATCTGTAGATGTTGCTATACACCAAAGATAGACACAAAATGCTGGCGTAACTCAACGGGTCAGGCAGCATCTCTGGAGAAAAGGAATAGGTGATGTTTTGGGTTGAGACCCTCCTTTAGACTGAGAGGTCTTCCCTCCCCACTGATTCGCAGTCTAAAGAAGGGTCTTAACCCAAAACATCACCTATTCCTTTTTCCCTGAGATGCTTTTGTTTAGTTTTGTTTAGAGATACAGTGCTTGTTTCTGCATTAGGGAACAAGCCCTTCAGCCCACCAAGTCCACGCCAACCAATGCTAGGGATAATTGACAATCTTTACCTAGATCAATTAACCCTACAGACCTGTGTAGGAAAGAGCTGCAGATGCTGGTTTAAACTGCTGAGTTACTCCAGCTTTTTGTGTCTAACCTACAAACCTGTAGGTCTTTAGAGTGTGGGAGGAAACCGGAGCACCCGAGGAAAATCCTTGCGGTCACAGGAAGAACGGACAAACTCCAAAAAGACAGCACCCGTAGTCAGGAATGAACTCGGGTCTCCGGCTTTGTAAGGAAGCAGCCCTACCACCGGGCCACCGTGCTGTTTGACCCATTGAGTTATTGCAGAAGTTTGTGTCTATCTGCTGAGGTAGTATCCCCTTTTCTCCAACAATGCATCAACTTATTTTAGTGACTTTAAACTCCAACTAAAGCAAAACTGTCTTTGGCTTTCAAGATCCTTCTGTGCTTGAGCAGGCAGCAAAGAGACAAAACACCTTGACAATTATTAATGTGCTGTAATCGTCAAATCCTTCATAAGCTGTAAGGACGAGAAATAACTATACTTGCAAGGGAGAGAAGCCTTCCAGATTATCTGCCATTGAACAGATGTCTAACGTGATATTATCTGCACAAAATTAGGAGCTGACATTTAGAAAGTGATGGCAGCTTAACTCCATCAATAAAATTAGATAGTGCATCAAATAATGAAGGAACTTCACAGTCTCGGAGCCAATGGCACATACACAATAGCAAAAGGATAAAATGAAAAGAGCAATAGAAAGCTCTCACATTACATTAAGGCAGAACCTGTCTTCTTTGCATTCATGCTTCTTTCTCGACACCTAGTTTCGTAGTAACAACCAGACTTGTGAGAGATTAGCTTTATCGCCAAGAATGTTAAACGAAGCACATTATTATCCTTTTCAACCCGATGTGCTGACACTTCCATTTGAGTATGCGGGATTCATACTGAAGAGCCAACTGTAAGACTTGAGATAATGCTGATTCGAAGCAGACGGAATTAATGAAAATATTTAACAACCATTGTCCTTGCATGCAAAAAGCTGATGGATGCATGCAGGCAGGAAAGCTGAGCTGGAGATGGTCAACTGGCACTCCTAGCGGGCGAGGTCCAGAAGGCCTCATGCAAACTGGAGGCACAGCATGAACATTGGATTCTCCAATTTCACGCCTAATATTGACCTATCTGTCCTGGGCCTCCTCCATTGCCAGAGTGAAGCCGCAGGCAAACTGGTGGAATAGCACCTCATATTCCACTTGAATGAATGAATAAATGAATAAATATGTAAATGAATGAATGAATGAATGAATGAATGAATGAATGAATGAATGAATGAATGAATGAATGAATGAATGAATGAATGAATGAATGAATGAATGAATGACTGAATGAATGAATGAATGAATGATACTTTATTATCACCTGTGACTTGTCACAGTGAAATTCTTTGTTTTGCATACCAAAATAAAAGTATGCAAAGAGTCGCCATGTGCAGGGCCCGACAAAGTTACAAAGTGTTCAATGTGGTCCCAGTGATCTTCATCGTTCTTGGCACACCCCCACGTTGGGTCCACGTTTGGATAGTTTATAACATTGAATTATCCAATTTTAAGTAATGTCACCGCTGTAACTGCATGGGTATCCTCCATGGGCTGCCTTTGGTTGTGAGATTTTGCCCTAGTATTGTGGATATTAATTTATTGACTTTCCATGTATTATATATTATTTGTGCTCATTGTGTTTACAGACCTGCTGCGCTGTTCCAACTTTAAGACCAGACTTTAGAGATACAGCACGGAAACAGGCCCATCGGCCCACCGGGTCCCTGCTGACCAGCGATCATCCCATACACTGACACTATCCTGCACACGAGGGACAATTTAAAATTTTACCAAAGTCAATTAACCTATAAACCTGCACGTCTTTGGAGTGTGGGAGTCAATTGGAGCACCCAGCCAAAGCCCATGCAGTCTCGGGGAGAACATACAAACTCCATACAGACAACACCTGTAGTCAAGATCGAACCCTGATCTCTTGGTACTGTAAAGCAGAAGCTCTACCTGCTCTGTGCCAGCCCACTATGGCTGTTACAAGGAAGGATTCCATTGTACCGTTGTCGAAACATATGACAATTAAACAATTTTGACTCTTATTAGTTCAAACCCTTAAACAGATGGTTCAGCAGCATCTGTAGAAAGTCCTGGCCCTATGTTCACTCTTTCTCCTTCCACAGAAGCTATTGTTTATTTCCAGTTTCGTTTCAGATTTTCAGAATCCTCTAAATTACTTGTCTGAGAACATAAGTGCCATGCTATTGTACTTTCTAATTACAACTTTTACCAACAGGATCCTTATCTCTCTCTCGAGCTTTCATCTGCATTGAGCACTTTGCAACGATCCACTGTAACTTCAAAGATTGAAGAATGAAGAGCCCTTACAGATAAAGAATTTACACAAGGTTTATATTGCATAATTCTATTGCCTACTGGACACAATCATTATGCAATTGCTAAGATTGAAAGCTGCGGTATTAGGTTGGTGTAAGCACTTGAAATGAAATGAAAGAGTTACACAGTAGTGCAGCTGGTGGAGCAGCTGCCTCACAGCTCCAGAGGCCCTGGTTCCACCCTGATCTCAGGTGCTGTCTGTTCGGAGTTTGCATGTTCTCTCGGTGATCCTGTGGATATCCTCCGGGTGCTCTGATTTCCTCCCATATCCAGGTGGGGCAGCATGGTAGCGCAGTGGTAGAGCTGTTGCCTCACAGGGACAGAGACCCAGGTTCGATCCTGACTGTGGGTGCTGTGTGTACAGAGTTTGTTCGTTCTCCCCGTGACCACATGGGTTTTCTCCGGGTGCTCCGGTTTCCTCACGCACTCCACAGTCGTACAGGTTTGTAGGTTAATTGGCTTCTATAAAGTGTGTAGGATAGTGCTAGTATGTGCTGGTCGGCGTGATCTCGGTAGGCCGAAGGGCCTGTTTTCATGCTGTATCTCTAAAATCTAAAGCAAAAGTCTAAAAATTACAAATTCATGTGGGTTTGTAGGTTAACTGGCATCTGTAAAAATTACCCCAATGTGTAGGGAGTGAATGTAATAGTGGCATGATACAGAACAAGTCTGAATGGATGATAGATGGTCGGTGTGGACTTGATCAGTCAAACGGCTTGTTTCTATGCTGTATCTCTAAACTCCAAAATCACACGGCATTTGAGAAAAAAAATCCAATTGTTGTAAGATTAATTGGGACCTAAATACACAATGCATTCAAAAATATGGCTCCTTTAAATCTGCTTCAAGAAAAACTTGTGCACAAATAATAGCTTATCATTAATGAATTAACATCTTTTTTCATTAATTGCAGTTGTTCCAATTGCAATATATATTCAGACTCTGGCTTCATTATGTAAATCCCAAGATTAAGAGACTCGCTCAACAGGAACTTAGAGCAGATAATGCGGGATGAATGGAGACACAAGAGACTGCAGATGCTTGAATCTTGATCAGAATGAAGACAGAATGTGAAATATTGTCTGTCCATTTCCCTCCTAAGATGCAGCATGATGGCTGAGACCCTTTGGCAGTTCGTTTCTTGATCTTGGGATAAAGGTCAGTGCATCCCATTCACAGATTTCCTAATTTTCAAGGATTGACAGGACCAGACCAGAACGTCACCCTCCTTTTCCTCCAGAGATGCTGCCTGACCTGCTGAGTTACCACAACTGGAGTATTGTGTACAGTTTTTGTCTCCTAGTTTGAGGAAGGACATCCTTGTGATTTAAGCAGTGCAGCGTAGGTTCACGAGATTGATCCCTGGGATGGCGGGACTGTCATATGAGGAAAGATTGAAAAGACTAGGCTTGTATTCACTGGAGTTTAGAAGTATGAGGGGATATCTTATAGAAACATATAAAATTATAAAAGGACTGGACAAGCTAGATGCAGGAATTTTTTTTCCCAATGTTGGATGAGTCCAGAACCAGGGGGGCCACAGTCTTAGAATCAAGGGGAGGTCATTTAAGACTGAGGTGAGAAAAAACCTTTTCACCCAGAGAGTTGTGAATTTATGGAATTCCCTGCCACAGAGGGCAGTGGAGGCCAAGCCAATGGATGGATTTAAGAGAGAGTTAGATAGAGCTCTAGGGGCTAGTGGAGTCAAGGGATATGGGGAGAAGGCAGGCACGGGTTATTGATAGGGGATGATCAGCCATGTTCACAATGAATGGCGGTGCTGGCTCGAAGGACCGAATGGCCTCCTCCTGCACTTATTTTCTATGTTTCTATGTTTCTAACACTTTGCGACTATCGTTCAAAGACAGTAGTCTGGATCCAAATTAGGCCTCCATCCATTTGTCTGATCCTTGGCCAAGTTAGTAATGGGATGCGATTGTGACTTTATACTTTATTTTAGACTTTAAAGATATAGTGGGGAAGCAGGCCCACCGAGTGCATGCCGTAGCCAATTTCCCTATAAACTTAGAAACATAGAAAATAGGTGCAGGAGTAGGCCATTCGGCCCTTCAAGCCTGCACCACCATTCAATATGATCACGGCTGATCATCCAACTCAGTATCATGTACCTTCCTTCTCTCCATACCCCCTGATCCCTTTAGCCACAAGGGCCACATCTAACTCCCTCTTAAATATAGCCAATGAACTGGCCTCAACTACCTTCTGTGGCAGAGAATTCCAGAGATTCGCCACTCTCTGTGTGAATTTTTTTTTTCTCATCTCGGTCCTAAAAGATTTCCCCCTTATCCTTAAACTGTGACCCCTTGTTATGGACTTCTCCAACATCGGGAACAATCTTCCTGCACCTAGCCTGTCCAACCCCTTAAGAATTTTGTACGTTTCTATAAGATCCCCCCTCAATCTTCTAAATTCTAGCGAGTGCAAGCCAAGTCTATCCAGTCTTTCTTCATATGAAAGTCCTGACATCCCATGAATCAGTCTGGTGAACCTTCTCTCTACTCCCTCTATGGGAACTTGTAAGTCTTTGGAATTTGGGAAGAAGCAGGAGCCCCCAGGAATGAGTAGGTTAACATGTGATGAGCGTTTGATGGCAATGGGCCTCCACTTATTATAGGATGAGGGGACACCTCATTAAAACCTACCGAATAGTGAAAGGTCTGGATAGAGTAGATGTGGAGAGGATGTTTTCACTGGTGGGAGAGTGTAGGTTATAGCCTCACAATAAAGGGATGTTCTTTTAGGAAGGAGATGAGGTGGAATTTCTTCAGTCAGAGGGTGGTGAATCTGTGGAATTCATTGCCACAGAACACTGTGGAGGCCGTCAATGGATATTTTTAAGGCAGAGATAGATTTTTGACTAGTACAGGTATCAGGGGTTATGGGGAGAAGGCAGGAGAATGGGTATAAGAGGGGAAGATAAATCAGCCATAATTAAATGGCAGAGTAGATTTGATGGGCCAAATGACCTGATTCTGCTCCTATTACATACGAATTTATGAACACGAATACCCGGAGAAAACCCACGCCGACACAGGGAGAACGTACAAATTCCTACGGACAGCACCCGTAGTCAGGATCGAACCCGGGTCTCTGGCGCTGTAGGGCAGCAATTCTACCACTGCGCCACTGTGCCACCCTATTTTAATATCATTAAATACTTGTGCAGAAACACGGAACGACAGATGCAGGTTTACAAAGAAAAAGACCCAGGTGCTGGAATAACTCAGCGGGTCAGGCAGCATCTCTGGAGAACACAGATGGGTGATGCTGTGCGTCAGGACCCTTCTTCAGACTCAAGACTTCAGAAAACAAGATTTTATGAATGTTAATGCAGCTACCAATGTATTAAGGTGTTCTTTTATATCAACATAGGGAATTAAACTATCATGTATTATTAACAATAACAGCCTTAATTAATTTGTGCATTAACAAGAGGCCAACAAACAATTCCTTTCATTCAAACATCCATTTGCAGAAAAGATTATTCACTTATGAATAAGAAGATCTTTTATGATATTTTCCTGAGGCACTGTCGCACCAAAGGATGAGACAATTATGACAAAAATTCAGTGTTATTCTGAACTGGAGTCTTAATTTGTACCTTAGTTTAGTTTATTTTTGTCACATGTACCAAGTAAAACGCTTTTTCTTGCATACTATCCAGTCAGCAAAAGGACTAAACGTGATTACTCTCAAGTCAACCACATTGTACAGATACAGGATGAAGGGAATAACCTGTAATGTAAGATAAAGTCTCTTGTCTGATGGGAGATGGGGTGGGATGGGGTGGGATGAGATGAGAGAGGGAATGTCCAGGGCAAGACTGGTCCTTGATTATGCTGATGGAGTCAATGGAAGTCAATGGAAGGGATGGTTGGTTTGTGTGATGGTCTGTGCCTTGTCCACAACTTTCTGCAATTTCTTGTGGTCTTGAGTGGAGCTGTTCCCAAACCATGTATTTTGAACATTGAAAAAAACTGCTGATGCTGGGAATCCATCACACAGCCCACACTTCCCAACATTGAGTCCATCTACATTTCCTGCTGCCGCAGAAAATTAGCCAACATAAGGCTTGACCCACCATGGTCAATCCTTGTCCCTGCTCGCTTTTGGCAAAAGGTACAGAAACTTGAAAGCGTGCATCACCAAACTCAGGGACAGCTTCCCCTCTGTTATCAGACTTCTGAACGGTCCTTCCATAAGCTAGGATACCGTATGATTCATCTCCACCTCATTACGGACATTGGATCTTGTCTCTGGAACTAATGCACTACAATACTGAGAACTATATTCTGCACTCTGTATTTTCCCCTTTGCTCTATCTATTGTAATTGAGTTAGACTTGATTGTGTTTATGTGTATTATTACCTGATTTGATTTAATAGCATGCAAAACTAAGCTTTTCACTGTACCTTGGTGCATGTGACAATAATAAATCTAAATTTAAACCTAAACTTAATTCAAAATAAATGCAACAAAAATAGGGAACACCCAGTGGATCAGGCAGTGTCTGTGGAACATTAATCTGAATACACTCATAATTATCTTCAGCACAAAACAGATCCTTCGACTTAAATATTATGACTCATTCTCTCTCCACACTCCCTGCCTGATCTGCAGAGTATTTGAAGGATTTTCTCTGTATGTTAATTGCCTGGTACCCCATGGCATGTTTACAAAGTTTGTAAATGGCATCAATCTCTGATATGTACTGATTATAAATGGATCATCTTGAGGTGGATTTGGAAATGCTACTGAAGATTTTGGACACACTGCCAATGAGAAATATCACAGAGAAAGACACAGAGTGCCAGAGTAACTCAATGGGTCAGGCAACATGAATGAATGAATGAACAAATGAATGAATGAATAAATACTTTATTCCCACATGTCAAAAGTCACGGTGAAATTCTTTATTTGCATACCCAAGTTATGCAAATAGTAGCCACATAAAGGGTGCTGACAAAAAAGTTACAATGTATCCTGCACCAGGTTATCCTTTGTTCTTCTCCCCCCCCCCTCATAGCGGTCCCCCCACTCAGAGTCTACCTTTGTTCTCTCCCCCCCCCGCCCCCTCATAGCTGTTCCCCCATGCCGGGTCCTCCTTTGTTCCCAGCAGTGCATCAGCCGACTCACATTGGCCCGTCCTCGACCGCCTACCACCTCAACGACCACCACCCCTGACTGGTGCCTTCATCGACTGTTGCACCGACCTCCTCCATGACCACCACCAGGTCTCCTTCTGACACCTCTGTGGAGAACACGGATAGGTGATGTTTCTGCTCCCGCTCCATGTTCTCCAGTGACGCTGCCCGACCCACTGAGTTACTCCAGCACTTTGCATCATTTTTTGTAAACCAGCCTCTGCAGTTCCATTTTGCTACTCGTAAGATTACCACCGAATTGTAGATTTTACTTCGGAGTCACGTGAGTGACTACGTGAAGAACCCCGCCATGATGCATGCGTGTCATATCGCTTCACGCTTGCGAAACGACAGGCGGGGGGGGGGCGTTCCCCCGCAGCGGTAAGTATGAAACCGCGACCTGCATGTAAGTGATTTACTCTGCGGTAGTTTTTGTCCCCGCGCTGTTTTTACACAGGGGGAGAAGCTGGACAAAATAGTGTCCACAAGTGCTGCGAGTAAAGCTGGCTGGGGAGGCCCGCGAAGTTGCGGGAGCCAGCAGCAGCTGAAGGCACAAGCCCTGTAAGGGATCAGCTGTGCTGACTTTTGGTCCCGCGCCGGCCAGAACACCACTATTCAAATGGGGCCGTCGACTTTTTGGACAAGTCGAAAACGGCAGGAGACGGGGTGGAACGACGTTCCTCCGTAGCGACAATTTTAACCTGTACCTGCAGGTAAGAGCTGCGGTCTTTTTTTGTGTTTTTACCATGCTAATTACAGGTGGAGAAACCAACGGGCTGCGACAAAGCTGGTGGGCTAGATGGGATCAGCTGTGCCCGCTATCGCCTCCGCACCGGCCAGATCCACTCCACGACAGGGCAGTAAGGACAAAGCTGGTGAGGGAGGACCGCGGAGCAGCGGGCAGCCAGCAGCAGCCAGCGGCACTCGGATCATCGATAGTGGGATCAGCTGTGCCCGATGTCGCCTCCGCATCGGCCAGATCCACACAGCCGGGCGGAAAGGCTAGACACAAAAACAAACAAGGTCGTGGACTCAGAGGAGTCCGACTTTGAACAACCGCGGGCGGCCAGCGACCGAGAGCGCTGGAGCCGGATGGAGCGCTGTGTGGAGCATTTGCTCCAATGTGACAGCCTCCGGGAGATGGAGTCGGGTCACTGTGGGCCCTATGATAAACCCACAGCAGTACCTCTTGAAGGGCTGCACAGTGCTTCTACCTCATCAGAGGGGAGCACTGCGGGTCAGTTCTGGGCTGACCTGGAAGAGGGGTCCGCAGAATGAAAGACAAGTGTGCAAGGGGTGCAGGAACAAGAGAGCCTACTGGACTAATAAAATGGACTCCAACAAACTCTACAGCCAAAGACAGCACCCCTACGCACCCACCAGCAGAACAGGTGAAAGCTCGAAGGCCCGGTATTCAAAACATGTTTTTTAGGCCATGGCCCAGGCTGGCCTTCTTGGAAGATGCGGGGACCTCCAACGCCAACCAAACCGAAAATCCAGACACCAACGCAACAACAGCAGCGAAGAACCTACAAAAATAAGTAAACCTGCCACTGGTAACTATGGAGGTAGGTGGGTCTGGTTTCCTACAAAATACAGGGAGCATGGAGGTTGGGGGGAGACTACACACTTTTCTGAATGCATGGAGCATGTTAACAACCGATACTTACATCTTAAGCAGTATCCAGGGATATACAATAGAGTTTATACACAAGTACAGCCCTCCAGTTCAACATATACTGAACCGAATGTTCGTGCCTTCTGATAAAGAAAAATCTAAAGCGCTAGCTGAACTGGAGCGGCTTTACATAAAAGGTGTAATTGAGAAAACTCAACACGAACCATTAGAATTCGTGTCCAATATATTTATCAAAAACAAAAAAGATGGTGGTTGTCGCATCACCATAGATCTGACAAAATGGATACCTTTGTTACTGCCAAACAATTAATTTCCAAAGGTTACTTCCTGGCCAGCATCGATTTAAAAGATGCTTACTATTCAGTGCCTATACGAGGTGACCACAGATGTTACTTAAAATTCAACTAGATGGGCAACTCTGGCAGTATAAGCACTGCCAAATGGGTCATCAGCCCCAGGCTGCTCACAAAAATTTTGAAACCAGCCCTAGCGTTTCTACGGAAACGTAAACACATGGTCATGGCATATTTAGATGACATACTCATTGTGGGCAAAACTTTGGAATTGGCCAAACAAACTGTAACAGCCACAAAACAGTTATTTGAAAAACTGGGATTTATTATCCATCCAGTTAAATCTAAACTAACGCCTTCCACTCCTATGGACTATTTGGGGGTTTCACCATTGACTCAGTTCACATGTCGGTGACTCTGCCTAAGGGAAGGCTAGAGATTTAATAGAGGCTTGCATAACCTCATTGACATCAGCAAACCATCCATCAGATTGGTAGCAAAGCAATTGGCAAATGGTGGCTGCCTTTCCAGCCACACAATTTAGACCTCTACATTACCAAAACTTACAGAGAGCAAAAATACAAGCACTCTAAATTAATGCAGGTCACTTTGACAGACCTATGAAACTACCAATCAAGCTAAAATGGAATAAAATGGTGGATAGATAACATCTGGCTTTGTTTTAATGCAATCATTGTCAGTAACCCTTCCATGGTACTACAAACTGATGCCAGTGCACTTGGGTGGGGAGCCACCAATGCCATCACCAGCTGTGGAGGTAGATGGACTGCTTAGGAGGCATCATTATTACTCACACTGGGCATAAACTACCTGGAAATGTTGGGTGCATTCCATGGCCTAAAGTCATATTGTACTGGATCATATCACCAGCATATTAGACTACAGATAGACAATACCACCGTGGTAGCATACATTAACCACATGGGTGGAAACAAATCGACATCATGTGACAATCTGGCTAATAAAATTTGGCAATGGTGTATCCAGAGAGATATTTGGATATCAGCCACTTACCTACCAGGTCACGCAAAATTAATGAAAACACCGAATGGATGTTGAATAAAAAAGTATTTGCTGATATTACAGCAAAATATGGAACACCAGATATCGATCTATTCGCATCCAGACTTAACCACCAGTTATCAAATTATATTTCATGGGAACCAGACCCTGGGGCAGCGGCGACAGATGCATTTTCGCTGCATTGTGGGGGGGGAGAAATTGTTTATTTACGCATTCCCTCTTTCCTGCCTCATCAGTCGGGTATTAAGGAAAATACAACAAGACTCTGCGTCTGGTATTGGTAGTACCCGATTGGCCTACTCAACCATGGTTCCCAGTGGTATTAAACATGGTATTAGAACCATGTATCGCCATCCCACGTAGACCAGATTTATTGCTACATCCCGTAACAAGGGATAGCCACCCATGCCATAAACATTTGAACTTATTAATTTGTTGAGTTTTAAAAATACCTCTACTACAATTGGGACTGACGGACCGAACAGTGAACATGATCTCGGCGGCCCAAAGACAGTCAACCAAAAAAAACAGTATCTGGTCTATATCAGGATGTGGGCGATGCACTGCCATAAAAACAACATCACCTACAGAGACATGAACTCCCGTCTGTTCTGGAATATCTAGCAGGCCTCCACTATGATGAGGGGCTCAGTCACAGTGCCATCAACTGCGCCAGAAGTGCTCTATCGACTTACCTATGGCAGGGGACAGAGCGTTACTCTGTTGGGACTCACCCACTGGTAACAAAACTTATGAGGGGAATTTTAATACTAATCCCCCAAGAACCAGGTACTCCCAAATATGGGATGTAAGTATTATCCTGAAGATGCTCAGGAATTGGTCTCCAGCAACATCTCTGTCCCTACACAGACTGACATTAAAAACAGTCATGCTAATGGCATTGGTCACGGCACAGAGGGTACAGTCACTGCATAAACTAAGACTGGACAACATGACTTCCTCAACAGAAAATATTACGTTTCATATCTATGAGTTAGTAAGCAGAACAGACAGGGATCAGCAGGCCTCAATATACAATTTATGTCATACACAACAGATGACCGTCTGTGTATAATAAGACATCTGTCGTTATACATGGAGAAAACGAAAATCCTAAGAGGCAATGAGAAGGCACTTTTTGGTCAGCCACTAGCAATCACACAAAAGAGTGACGGTCCAGACCATCTCAAGATGGCTGAAACAGGTGCTAACACAGGCTGGGGTGGATACTAATATTTTTTAATCTCATTCCACCAGGGCTGCAGCTACATCGGCAGCGATACAGTTGGATGTACCAATGGACCAAATCCTCAAGGCAGCAGGATGGTCTGGGGGGGAAAGAACATTCCAATTATTTTACAATAAACCAGTAATGAAACCTGGAACGTTTGCAGAAACAATTTTAAGTTCTGTAAATTAATTTAAACCCATAAAAAGGGGTTATAAATTTGTGTTAATAAATTTTATCATTTCAATGTCGAATTCATGTCCAAATTATGTTAACACAATTCCTCCTACAGTCATCAAGGCAGACGTGATGCATGGACTCGTTTCCACGGCAGGAAATCAGCTTTAAATGAGCTTTAAAATCTTCACGTAGTCACTCACGTGACTCCGAAGTAAAATAGTAAGATTAAACGAGAACTTACCAGTTTGAAGTTTGATCTGTATTTTATGAGGAGTTACGATGAGGGACTATGTGCCTTCTGCTCCCACCCTTGATCATATACTTAACTGGTATCTCTTCTCTAATCTTACTATGTTTAGTCATTACGGTTATCTGTGATTTCACACCGCTGCTTTGAAGAATGACACGCATGCGTCGTGGCGGGGTTCTTCACGTAATCCCTCATCGTAACTCCTCATAAAATACAGATCAAACTTCAAACTGGTAAGTTCTTGTTTAATCTTACTATTCATTTGGTGTGAGAAAATAGAGATGCAATGTAAACAAAATGGTTCCATTTGAAAAGTGGTTTGCTTTATGGCTTTTTATTGCTTTAGCAATAGATTTATTTTCAATAATGTTACCTGAATATTGATGTAAGAAACTGCAGATGCTGGTTTATCCGCAGAACATGGATACATGACGTTTCGGGTCAAGACCCTTCTTCACACTAACCTATTATCTGAATGTTGTAGTTTGATTGATTTGCAATGAATCACCAATATCCTTTTTCCACATCCAATGAATCCTCTAAGGGTGCAATGACTATTGGGCGGTACAGTGGCGCAACGGTAGAGTTGCTGCCTTAGAACGCCAAAGGCCCGGGTTTGATCCTGACTACAGGTGCTGTCTGTACAGAGTTTGCATGTTCTCCCCGTGACTGAGTGGGTTTCCTTCTGGTCCACCAGTTTCCTCCCACACTCCAATGCATGTTTGAAGGTTAATTGGCTGTGTTAAAATTGTAAATTGTCCCTAGTGTGCAGGAGAGTGCTCGGGTACGGGGTGAGCGCTGGTCAGCCAGGTCTCGGTGGGCAGAAGGGCCTCTTTCTATGCTGTATCTCTAAAGTCTAAAGACTATTTTGCAAACATCTGTAGCACTGACCAGACCAGCTCAGTTATAGGCTAAGTTGCCTTTATCCTGAGTGCTTATTTGCCCACACACTGTGGTGTCATCTTCACCCACAGCTTTTAGCCAAGGACATACGTAGACCGCACAAATCGCAGGGAACCCAGGGCACGTCTCCCTGGGTCTCATTTTCTACTGTTGTCTCATTGGAAATGCACTCACTGATAATTACCTTCACATTCCTGCTATTCAGCCAATTTATTATCCAGCATAAAATTCTTTCAATCTTTTCTCATGGGCCTTTACCTTTGCTGCAAATCTCTTCCCAGGCACCTCTCTGAAAGTCAAAGTATGCATTATCACTGTATGGCCCTGTCCCGCAAATGTAGTTATACCCTGAAGGGATGAAATGATGAAGAGTCTCTTTCTTTTTACAATGCCATGTGGGCTTAATCCTTAACCTTGTGCACCATTCCAAATGCTCCTGACATCTTTCTCTTTTTCCAGCACACTATTGTTTCTGACACCTGCATAATGACTTATAAATCATTGCACCGTGCCACGACAATAATGGCACGGCATGACCCAATGGCACAGAAAACAAATGATCTGGTCATTACCAGAGTGACCAGCTGGGCTGTGAATGTCTGAGATTCAGTTAGTGTCTGCTGAGAAAGATTATTTCATCTACTGTATGAGGGGGAATAGATAGGGTGAAAACACAGAGTCTTTCACCCAAGGTAGGGGAATCAAGAACCAGAAGACATAGGTTTAAGGTGAGAGAGAAAAGATTTAATAGGAACCTGAGAGGCAACCTTTTCACGCAGAAGGTGGTGGGTATATGGTAAACAGCATCTAAAAGACACTTAGACATGTACATGGATAGGAAATGTTTAGAGAGATTTGGGCCAAATGCAGGCAAATGGTTGGCCTGGATGTGTTGGACTGAAGGGTCTGTGTTTATGCTGTGTGACTTATGTCTCTATGATCATTCCACAATTCAAGCCTGTGTGGTATTGCAGCTGATAACGTTCTTTCGTAGTGTGGCGTCTGTTTAATGCACGGTGGTCAATTTTTGCATGATGCAATCTCACAGACAGCACTGAGTCAAACACAATTATAAGTACAGTGAGCAGTTGCAACCGGTGGGCTGTTGACAATGTGGGAAAAATAAAATGGGAGTAGTGTAAAGGGTCATTTGATGATCGGTGTGGTCTCGTTGATCCATAGGGTCTGTTTTAGTGCTGTATTGCTCTATGACACTGTGCCACTTCAACAGTTTGAGTGATTTAGTCTTTAGGCTTTAGAGATCAAGCACAGAAATAAGCCCTTCAGTCCACTACGTCCACCCTGACCAGCGATCACCCCGTATACATTAGGGACAATTTACAATTTTATCAAAGCCAATAGTAAGATTAAACGAGAACTTACCAGTTTGAAGTTTGATCTTTATTTTATAAGCAGATACGATGAGGGATTACGTGAAGACCCCGCCAGCACGCATGCGTGTCATTCTTCAAAGCAGCGGTGTGGAATCACAGAACACAGTAATTGAAATAAACATAGTAAAGATAAGAAGAACTAGGATACCAGTTGACCTTTATAATTGAGGGCGGGAGCGGAGGGCACGTAATCCCTCATCGTAACTCCTCATAAAATAAAGATCAAACTTCAAACTGGTAAGTTCTCGTTTAATCTTCTTATTTTACTTCGGCGTCACGTGAGTGACTACGTGAAGATTTTAAAGCTCTGTGATTTCAAGCCGTGTAACAGTCCATGCTTCACTCACTGCCGAAGTCATCCAAGGGAGGAAGTATGTTATTGTAATTAAACATGAATCAGTTTTTTTTAAAACAATAACAATATTTATTTTAAACAAAGAAAATAACGCTCCCCCGGGCTTAAATTATATATTTGCAGAATTTAAAATCCTTTCTGCAAACAATGCAGGTTTGGCAATCGGCTTGTTATAAAACGTTTGGAAAGTCCTTTCCGTGGACCATCCCGCTGTTGCCAGGATATGGTCCATTGGCACCTCCATATTCCTGGCCGCCGATGTTGCTGCTGCCCTGGTGGAGTGAGATTTTAAAATGATAAATCTTGAGATGGTTTGTACCGACACCCGACCATGTGGCTTTTTGAAGCTGACCCATAGTGCCTTTTCGCTCCCTCGGAATGCTTTGGTTGTGCTAAGGTATAGCAGCAGATGTGACATGACACATAAATGGTGGTCAGGTGGGTACGCCCGGAATTCCATTGTTAGTCCTGAAGTTCCCGGTCTGCTCTGCTTGACCAGCTCCCAGATTGTGAATGTAATTTGGTCAGCTGATGTGACCATATTGTCCAGTCTTAGATAGTGTAGGGACTGGACCCTTTGGGCTGAGACTAAAGCCATCAGCATTACAGTTTTCAGAGTGAGCTGTTCCAGAGTCAGGGATCTGGCTGGTGACCAACCCCTTAGAAATGACAGGACGACACTAACATCCCAGATCTGGGTGTACCTTGGTCTAGGGGGGTTGGTATTAAAAATAACTTTCATTAGTTTGGCCACCAGCGGATGTGATCCTATGGACTGTTGGCCTGGTGCCTGTCATAGATAGGCTGACAGAGCACTCCTAGCACAATTAATTGTGCTGTAACTCAGACCTTCATCGTAGTGAAGGCTGGACAGGAACTCCAGTACGTTCGTTATTGTCACTGTTCTATATGTCGCCCCAGTCCTCGAGCAGTACGCTTCCCACTTCCTGATGCTGGAGAGGTACTGTTTCTTGGTGGATTGTCGGTAAGATGCCGTCATCATGTCCATGGTCCTGTTTGATAGTCCCAGATCCAATAGTGGTCTTTTTAAATTCTGCCACCCAACAGATTTATTCTGTCATGGCACGGATGACTCTCGCCCGTGACAGGGTGGACCAACAGATCTGGTCTTCTGGGAATGGTCATGGGTGGTTCAGTGACCATGTCAAGGACCACAGGGAACCATGGCTGTGTAGGCCAGTCGGGTACTACCAAAATACCCGAAGCAGAGTCCATTTGTATTTTGCGTAGGACCCGACTGATGAGGCAGATGGGGGGAAAAGCATAGAAAAACAATTTTCCCCAATTCAGCGAGAACGCGTCCATCGCTGCTGCCTCAGGGTCTGGTTCCCAAGCGACATATGTTGATAACTGGTGATTAAATCGGGATGCGAAGAGATCGATATCTGGTGTTCCGTACCGCTTTGTAATTTCAGCAAATATTTTGGGGTTCAGCATCCATTGTCGTTGAATTTTCGTGACCTGTTGACTGCCACTGTATTAAGCTTACCTGGTAGGTAAGTTGCTGATAGCCAAATACGTCTGTCGACACACCATTGCCAGATTGTGTTGACCAGATTGTCACATGATATCGATTTTATTCCACCCATATGGTTAATATAGGCCACCACTGTGGTATTGTCAATTTGTAGGCGGACATGCAAATGGTGCATAGCTGACAGTAAGCTTTTAGCCCATAAAACACACCCAACATTTCTAAATAATTTATACCCAGTGTTTGTAGTAGTGATGATTCTTGTTTATGCCATCTACCACCAGTAATAATAATAATAATAATACATTTTATTTAATGGGCGCCTTTCAGACATCTCAAAGACACCTTACATAGTAATCGGAATATAACAAGTAATAAAGACATCACAGAGACACAAATTAAAAACAGAATTCAATCCAAAAACAGAAAATCAAAAACACAGTGTGAAGAGAGAGCAGCGGCAGCCAAAGCGCGACAGCGTCCACTCTCTCTTCACGGCAGCCATCTTGGACACAGACCTACAGGACTACAAATTAGACAAAAAGATACAGTGGTAGATATAGTGTTAGTTGCTCCCCAGCCTTGAGCACTAGCATCCGTTTGTAACGTGATTGTTGGGTTATTGATAATGATGTGGCTGGAACTATGCCAAATGTTTACTTTCCACCATTGTAATTCTGAGATTGCTTTAGCTGGTAATTTCATGGGTCAATCAAAATGACCTGCATGTTGTTTTAGTGCTTGCACCTTTGCTCTTTGTAAGTTTTGGTAATGCAAAGGTCCAAGCTGGGTAGCTGGAAATGCTGCTACTAATTTCCCAATTACTCTTGCCACCTGTCGAATAGTTGGTTGATTGGTAAACGTCAATTTGTTGCAGGCTTGTACCAATTCTGCTGCTTCCTCTTTTGGCAACGTTACAGACATGTGGACTGAGTTAATTGTGAATCCCAGATAGTGCATAGTTGTGGATGGTGTCAACTTAGATTTATCTGGATGTATAACAAACCCCAGAGTTTCAAACAATAGTTTAGTAGCTAATACTGCTGATTTAGCTAATCCCACTATTAAAATGTCATCAAGATATGCCATGACAATATGTTTTTGTTTTCTTAGTATTGCCAAGGCTGGTTTTAATATCTTGGTAAATAATCTTGGGGCTGATGTTAGACCATTTGGCAATGCTTTATACTGCCATTGTTGCCCCATCCAGTTAAAAGTTAGGTATCTATGATGATCCTTATGAATGGGTACTGAATAGTATGCATCTTTTAGATCGATGCATGCCATGAAGTATCCTCTGGAAATCAATTGTTTGGCAGTAACAAATGTTTCCATTTTGAAATGTATATACTGGACAAAAGTATTCAGTGTCGTCAAGTCAATGATGATGCGACATCCACCATCTTTCTTGGTTTTTGTAAAGATATATGATACAAATTCCAAAGGGTCATGTTCCGTTTTTTCTATGACTCCTTTTGTATGTAATTGTTGTATGTAATCTCACCAGTTCTGCCTGTCCCTCGTATTTATTGTATTTGTGAGAGGGTAAACACCCTGTGGGGTGCATGCTGAACTGGTGGCATTCTTTTTGAATGAATTCAATTTTGTATCCCTGAATACTTTGTAGCATATAATTATCAAGAGTGATAGTCCTCCATGCTTCCAAAAACAGGTGTAACCTTCCCCCTGTTAGTACAGGCGCTGCACCTTTTATGTTCTGGAAGGAACCAGACCCACCTACCTCCATGGTTACCGGTAGAGTGTTCATTTCTTGGGTTTCTGTTTCACCGGTCGAGTGTTGCTGTGTGGGGTTGGCGCATCTTCCATGGGGTCCGCTCTGGGCCCTGTCCTAAAAAAGACCTCCGGGGATGATATGCGGGCCCCATGCTTTCACCAACACCATGATGTTGACGCCTGCTGGTGGTTGCATAGGGGTGCTGCCGTCTGGGTTGTGTGGCTTTGCTCGTTCCGAGGCCTGCCCTCATGAGTCCAAGCGCTTTCGACTCCTCGTCCAGATCTTTTACCTGTTTCGACAGGTCCTTTCCAAATAGCAGGATTTGAGGTTGTGAGGTCGCAGATTTGCACAACCCTGCAAATATGGGATTGAGGGCAAGTCTGATGGCATCTTTCCGCAGGCTATTTATCTCATACTGTGTGTTGCACAGTAGAGCCAGAGTGTCCTGCTGGTTGTTGGTCATTTCGACCCCATCCACAGAACGAGCATATGATGTAATGGCTGACGTCAGGAGCTTCAGAATTTTTTGGAGCTTTACCTCTTGGGATCGTATGCCCAACGCAATGTACCCCCAGATTTGGCTGTTGACGGCCGGTACATTGAGTGAGATGCAGTTCTCCGGGGGCGTGTATCTGTCCAATGCCTCATTTACTATGTGTTCTTGTAGTGGGTTGAAGGACAGGTAGTCAATACTGGCCGCCAGTTTAGACTGCAACGGCTGTCCCAGCTCTTGGTGTTACCGCATAGCGGTTGACCACTCCCAGCAGCTCTTCCTGTTCCTGCACCCCCAGCACACTGCTGGTGTCTTCAGCCATGGACCCCTCTTCTTGACCAGCCCAGCCCTGGTCACCAACGCTCCCCTCTGCTGAGGGAGATGCGATGGACAGTGCTGGATATTGCACTGTTGTGGGTGTGCATGCACTACCATGGCAGGCTTGCCCCATCTCCCGGAGCAAGTCCCACTGGAGCATTTGCTCCATCAACTGCTCAATGCAGGACAAATGGTCACCTTTGCCGCTCTCGGGCGGCGTGTCTTCCGGGCCAGACTCATCGGAGTCTACCGGCCGGACCGACTTCTGCTTTGCCTTGCCTCCAACCCGCTGCGGTGGTTCGAGCTGAGCAGCTTGCGGCGTTGGGCTCGGCTCAGCAGAAGATAGATAGATAGATAGATAGATATAATTTATTGCCACACAACCAGGGTCGGTGGAAATTTGGGTTGTCAGCAGCAGTACAATAATAAAGAACACACAATAAAACTGTAACACAAACATCCACCACAGCATTCATCACTGTGGTGGAAGGCACAAAAATTTGGCCAGTCCTCCTCCATTTCCCCCCCGTGTACAGGACCAGAGTCCAGAGTCAGTCCAGGATCGGCTCTTCCTCACCGGAGACCGCGGCTTTAAGATGGTGTAGGCCGCAAGCCAGCGGTCGAGTTTTAAAGTCCCCGCCGCAGCCAGAAGCACTGTAGACTGCAGGGCCGGCGGTCGAAGCTCCCCTCCAGG
Organism: Amblyraja radiata; assembly: GCF_010909765.2. NCBI lineage: Eukaryota > Metazoa > Chordata > Chondrichthyes > Rajiformes > Rajidae > Amblyraja > Amblyraja radiata. The sequence continues at coordinate 16,708,647 of NC_045967.1, read as the reverse complement.
GGTGATGGTAAGTCCATGCCGGACCTGCGGTAGAAGTTGGCCGCGGGCTGGCAGTGATGGCTTCTTCTTCCCCCGGGTCCCCCACGAGGGATCCCGGGCTGTAGACGCCGCACCAGCTGGAGCTCTGCAGACCGCGGCTTCAGGCTGCGACTTCAGGCTGCCGGCTGCCCCGGGCCAGCGAAACGGAGCGCTCCCCTCCAGCGAGCCCCAGCGAGGGCTCACCCGCTCCACGTCGAGAGTCCACGCTGCGCCCGCCGCTGAAGCCCCGGGCGCGTCTCCGGGAAAGGCCGCGTCGATCCTTGATGTTAGGCCACGGGGGAGGCGACCTGGAAAAAGTCGCCTCTCCATGGAGGAGGCGACCGAAGCGGTTTCCCCCTCACCCCCCCACACCACCCCCCACACAAAACACATAAAGAAACATTAAATACAGACTTTTAAACATACGGAAAAAAAAAAAAAATTTGAAAAAAACTGACGAGCTGCTGACATGGCTGCTGCACAGAGCAGCGCCCCCAGAAATTGCGTCGGTGACTGTGGACCGCAGCGAGTGCAGTCCAGGTGCCGCCGGTCGCCCCCCACTGCTGGAACCCTCCTGGGCCATCACAGTCAGACGGGGTGCGACCTTCTTTGTTTTTCTGCCCTTGTCCATGTTCTCTATAAAACAGAGCACAACAAGGGTTTCACGAAAATGCGACCTCAGAGTAAGTTTTACTTACCTGGAGGTCCCATTTTAAACTCTCTTGCGGGAGAACTCGTTCCCCCGCCCGTCGCTGTTGCACTGCGTGAGATGCTATGTCGCGCATGCGTGCTGGCGGGGTCTTCACGTAGTCACTCACGTGACTCCGAAGTAAAATAACCAGCAAACCTGCACACATTTGGAGTGTTGGAGGAAACCTGAGAAAACCCATGAGGAGACAGGGAGAACGTAGAAACTCCATACAGACAGCACCCGTAGTCAGATTGACAGATACATAAATATTGGCAAGAATAGCAGCAACTCTATCACTGCGCCACTACGCCACTGCTGTTACTTTGTTGTTATTGAGTCCATACCCCAGACCTCCCTACAAAACAACAACCTGGGAACATCCACACCAGAATGACTACATTGGATCGAGAAGGCAGCTCACCCCAATCTTCTGAGGGGCAATTAGGACTGGGCAAGGAATGCAATGCCAACATCCTGAAAACTGAATTGGAAATAAATCAGCAGTTTAGGATCAATAACACCCACTGCACTTCATATACTGACTTTCCCCATTTTATTCTTATGCAGTCAAAGTTTCAATTCTGATTATTATCCACAGCTCGGCTCAGTTCCTTGAAAATATCCAAAACAATTGTTGTGTTTCCCCTGGTGAGTTTCTTCACCATTCCCCATTATTCATGTTCAATCTTCCGCGATCAAACATTCTCCGAAGATGGAATTGTGACTGTTTCCCCACTGAGGATAAGGCTAACAATAATTCCACATTACTCTTGACAATTGTAGCTACATTCCCATCCCTTCGGAACCTTCTAGCTCAAAGGAACCAGGTTTTACACCTTTGCATTCTGCACCTGACTTTCAAACAGCACAGGTTAGACGTAAAGAAGTGCAGATGTTGGGTTCTTGCCTAGAACACAAAGTGCTGGAGTAACTCAGTGGGTCAGGCAGCATCTCAAGAAGACATGGATAGGTGAGGTTGTCCAGTGATGCACTCCACCAAAATGCCGTCTGTCCACTTCCTCTACAAATGCTGCCTGACCCGTTGAGTTCAAGAGTCATGAGAGTCAATGGTCATCAGTGTTTATCAAGATTCAAGAGAGTCAAGGGTCATCGATCATATATATGCAAAATGTAAAAATGAAATTCTTACTTGCAGCAATGTACAGGTCTGTAAAAAGAGCACTCATAGATAACACAATGGTTTAGAGCAAGGGTGCCCCCAGGGGGTATATTTCACCTACTGAGGGGATAAATTTGATGATTCTGGATTTGTACATTTTTTTTCTCATAGACTGACTGTGTTTGATCTGTTCATCATTAGTTGTTCATAAATAAGTGAACTAATATTGTTATGTGTTAAAGTTGCCAGGGGTAAATGGGACGAAAAGGTTTGGGAACCCCTGGTTTAGAGATACAACCTGGAAACAGGCCCTTTGACCCACTGAGTCCAAACTGACCAATGATCACCCATACACTAGTTCTGTCATACACATTACGGACAATTTATAGAAGCCAATAAACGCACAAACTCGCACATCTTTGGAATGTGGTAGGAAACCAGAGTACCCGGAGTAAACTTTGGACTTTAGAGATACAGTATTGAACAGGCCCTTCGGCTCACCGAGTCCATGCACTCCAACTATCACCCCATGCACTAGCACTATCCTACACTCCGGAAACAATTTACACTTTACAATTTACAGAAGCCAATCATGCACATCTTTGGAGTGTGGGAGGGAACTGGAGCACCCGGAAAAACCCCATGCGGTCACAGGGAGAACTTAAAACTCCGCACAGACAGCATCCGTAGTCTGCAGGTCTCGGGCGCTGTTAGGCAGCAGCTCTACCGCTACTCCACTGTGCCATGCATAATAAATAAAATAAAATTCAATAAATAAATAAACAGGCAATATTAGTCCTTATTGTAACCAAAACAGTTCATAGTTCTCAGTTTATTTAGTGTTTGTAGTGTTCCAGAACTAATGATGACAGAGAACAAACTGTTCCTGAACCTGGACATCATAGTTTTATGAGTTCCTCCAGCACTTTATGTTTTGCTCAAGATTCCAGCAACTGAGGTTGATTGTGTCAACAAAGCAAAGTGACAGAAATGACAGCCAATGTCATTTGGCAAGTTCTGACTTACTTCACATCTAGATCGGAGAGATGCACAGATTCCCCTGCCCAGAGTAGGGGATTCCAGAACCAGAGGACATAGCTTTAAGGTGTAGAGGGAAAGCTTTAAGGTGTGGAGGGAAAGATTTAACATGAACCTGAGGGGCAACTGTTTCACACAAAGGGCGGTGAGTGTATGGAACAAGCAGCTCAAGGAGGTAGTTCAGGCAGGTACTATCGCAATATTTAAGAAACATTTAGATAGGTCCATGGATAGGACAGGTTTAGAGGGATATGGGCCAAGCACAGGCAAGTGGAACTATTGGAAATGGGACATGTAGGCTGATGTGGGCAAGTTGGGCTGCTAGGCCTGTTTCCATGAGTCTGTGACTCTATGACTATCTGTGTTAGGCTGGAACATAGAGCAATGCGGATGTGACAATTGCAGCCAGCTTGCTTCAGATCATTGATAAAGGCTGCTGCGTAAAATTTGTCAGCCGATTACTCATTGCCATTGCGATTATCAGGATGGTGGAAGATTATAGATCTTGGCTTTCTCTTCCACTAGCAATTTCAATGCTCTTCAAAAGATGTTAAGCATCTTTTGTGATGCCAACTCTACACATTTTATGCCAAATATGCAGCACAATGAATGACACCAAGTGCTGGAGTAACTCAGCAGGTTCAGGCTGTAGATCTGGGGATGTTTCGGGTTCGGACTCTTCTTCAGACTGCACAGTGTCTTTCATTCTCAAAACCTTTGTTCTATTATTGAGAGAAATTGAAGCCATTCATTCATTAAAGACAAGTCACAAGCATTTCAGTACCTATGCAAGATGCGAATAAGACAAAGTGCTGGAGTAACTTAGCAGGTCAGGCAGCATCCTTCGAGAGCACGGATATATGATATTTCAGGTCAAGATCCTTCTTCAGACTAAAGAAGGGTCTTGACTCTAAAGATCATTTATCCATGTTCTCCAGAGATGCTGCCTGACCTGCTGATTTACTCCAGCACTTTATTTCTTTTGTGTTTTAACTAACATCTGCAGTTCTTTTTTTTCTAGTTAATGGGGGATCCTGATTGAAGAATTTCAATTGTGGAAGGGTATCAAGGGGAGTTAACATTGAGAGTGGTTCTTCTTGTGATGGAAGACTAAACTAAGGCCATAGCTACAAAACAGTCAATTGAAAGAAAGGGTTGCACATCAACCCAGAGTACCGGAGGTGAACAACAGCAGTTGAGAGAGATATAAAGAAATGCAGATGCTGGAATCTTGAGCAAAACACAAATTTTTGAAGAAACTCCGTGGGTCAGGCAGTATCTGTGACCTGAAACCGCTTAGCCTTTCCCTCCACAGATGCTGCCTGAGCCACAAGAGCAAGAACTGGCATTAGTCACCAATGAATTTTACTTCGGTGTCACATGAGTGACTATGTGAAGAACCCGTCCAGCACGCATGCGCGACATGAGCATTCACGCAGTGCAACAGCGACGAACGGGAGTACAGGGCGCTCCCGCTACAAGCTTTAAAAAAGACGGACCGTCAGGTAAGTTTACTCTGAGGTCGTATTAGAAAACTTTGCTTTGCTTTGTATACACCAGACCGAGACAACTGGGAAAAATGAACAAAGCAAGACAAGCAAAAAAGACCGTCCCTCGTTCGACTCCAACAGAGGAGCGTTCCATCAGTGGGGGGCGAGAGGCTGCAGGACCGGACACGCTGCGGTCCGCAATTTCTGACACTGAGCCGAGCCCAGTACCGCTAGCGCAGCCTGAGCAACGGACTGGAGGTAAATCAAGACGGAAGACCAACCGGCCGGTAACATCTGACAACTCCGACGAGGAAATCTTGTCGCCCAAGGGATCATCAATGAATTCTACTGGTATTGGGATGAGTTTATTATTGTCACATGTAGCAAGGTACAGTGAAAAGCTTTTGTATGCATGCTATCCAGTCAATCATACTACACAAGAGTACAATCTAGCCATGCACAGGTACAGAAGTGGCATTTAGGAGGCTTATGGATAGGCACATGAATATGCAGAAAATGGTGGGACATGGATCATGGGCAGGCAGAGGAGATTAGTTTAACCAGGCTTCATGTTTGCCATGGGCATTGTGGGCTGAAGGGCCTGTTACTATGCTTACATGAGAAAAAAACATATATTCTGTTACCCATACTCTATACAAGTCATGCCATGATTCTGTGTGCCATAATAAATATTCTGTTAAAATATTCTTGCCTCTTCGCTGGTATGTGGTGATTGCAGTATTGAATGAGATACTTGGTCTAGTGATCCGGAGATTCAAGTTCAAATCCCATTGTGGCACTTGATGAATTTAAGTTTGAGCTATTAAAAGGAATCTGGAACAAGAAGCTCATATCACCAACAGTGGCTGCAAAGGAGCTTTGGCACTAAACCAAGCCCAAGTGAGCAGTTGCCCTTGGCGTAAGTCACCTGGCATTAACATCTACACCATGTCTGCTTGCTGAGATTCCCTGGTGTTGCTGACATGGTGTCAAGGCCAAGTATAGTGAAGCAGGATCAGAACCTGAAAAATAAATGAGGCAGAGAACATAACTACAGTGCTGCTGAATAGATATTAACTCCTTCATTCCTTCTTCCCATTGCTCCCATTGGGCAGAAGGTACAGAAGCTTGAAAGCACTCATCTCCAGACTCAGGAACAGCTTTTCCCTGCTGTTATCAGGCTTCTGAACAGTCCTTCCACAAGCCAGGGCACTGTCCGATTCACCTCTACTTCATTGCGGACTTAGGAATTTGGCTTTGGAACTGATGCGCTACTGGTGCTCTTGGGGTGGCACGGTGATGCAGGCTTGTAGGTTAATTGGCTTCAGTAAAGATTGTAAATTGTTCCTAGTGCATAGGATCCTGCTAGTGTATAGAGAGGGATATGGGCCAAACACAGGCCGAAGAGACTAGCTTATTTAGGACATCGTGATTGGTATGGACGAGCTAGACCAAAATATGAAATCTTTGCCTTCAAATTCTCTCTTCACTTATTTCCTGATAATTACTTGGGAAATTAATGGATATAAGATTTAAGTTTGACTCTGCTACAGAAAAGTTAGCAGCAAGATTGAATGTATGAATTATCTGCTAAGCCTTGCTGGAAATACATAAATGAGATATGCCTATATTATGTTGCAGGGTGAAGATTAGTCTGACAGTTCTAGGCTGCATTAATTTGTTATTGAGCGTTATGAGATTACATAGCCATCTTCCTTGCAATTTAACAATCCGATGCATCATTCATTGTCAATGCCAGAGAGGCAACAAGGAGAATAGCAAGCAACATTTAGAGTTATCAAATTGAAATCCTAATAGGCTTCTGTGAAGTCCTGAGCAATGACATTTAGGAGAAGAGATTACATATTTACGTCTGTTTGAACAGAGACCTTGGTACATAAATTATTTTGTATTTCTCCGATGTGTTCAGTAGTAAATGTTGTAATGTACCTTGCAACTCACCCTACAAAGTTGACTCTGCCAGAAGAATATTAAGTGAGAATCCTGAGGACATTGGTTTAAGGTGAAGGGGGAAAGATTTAACAGGATTCTGGGAGGTAACATTTTCACACAGAGTAGTGGATGTATGGAACAAGCTGCCAGAGGAGGTAATTGAGGCAGGTACTTTTTCAATGTTCAAGACACAATTAGACAGGTACATGGATAGGATAGGTTTAGCAGGATACAGCCCAAATGCAGGCAGGTGGGCCTAATGTAGACGGGACACATTGGTTGGTGTGGGCAAGTTGGGCAGAAGGGCCTGTTTCCATGCTGTATGATTCAATGAATATGACTTTATTGTAACACATCAGTTTCAGAGACAAAGTCCAATGTCCGCAATGGGGTAGTGGTGAATCAAACAGTACCCAAGCTTATGAAATGACCGTTTAGAAGCTTCTGTATCTTCCCCGAATGAATCAGGAAAATGAGGTAATGAATAGGTAAATGTTTTAATCATGGAGACATTGCAAGCTTTAGTGATGGATTCACTTTCCACAGATGCTGCCTGACCTGCCGACCATTTCCAGCATTTCCTACTGGTATTTACAGCATTATCATCTTTTAAAAATAGTAATTTTCATTTTCTCCATGCTCTACATTGCCTTCCGGAGCACCCGGGGGAAACCCACTTGATCACAGGGAGAACGTGCAAACTCCACACAGACAGCACCCAAGATCAGGATCGAACCTGGGACTCTTGTGCTGTGAGGCAACAACTTTACTAGCAACGCCACTGCGTTGCCCAATTTGTTAATAGAATTCAATCAAGAACATGACAATAAGGGATAGAATTTCCTGCCTATGAATATGCTTGAGACTCCAATGCATAATATTTAAAATCTAACAATATGATAACCTGTTAATTGAATTCACAACTCATTAAAATAACAGATGGATATTATTTATCATCAATCTGTTACCATCACCAGAAACAATTTATAGGTTAGTTTTCTTTCAATGATCATTCAGTTCATAAACTACAGCAACAGGAATTCTTCTGAATGTCAACATTTGCCTGTTAATATTGGTTATTAATTGCCAACAAATGTTGAAATTAAATTTAATGTGAAAGTTAGGCAGATTCTCTTGGACTCGTTAACTGGGAGCACATTCATGTTCATTAATAATTCCAACATAAGGATTTGATTCATTGTACTGCAAAAAGAAAAATGGTGTTCAGCAAAAAACATCATTAAAAAGTGTCAGAGTTACAGAGGCATATAGCACCGATAGAGGCCCTGCAGACCAACTTGCCCATGCCAATCAATATACCCGATCTACACTAGTTCCACTTGGCCCATATCCCTCTAAACCTTTCCTATCCATGTACCTGTCCATCGTCACAGAGCCGTGCAGCATTTGCCTGCATTTGGCCTATATCCCATTTAGCCCATTGAGTATAGAAGTTGGGAGATTATGTTGCAGTTGTATAAGACGTTGGTTAGGCCACATTTAGAGTATTGCGTTCAGTTCTGAGGACCGTGTTATAGGAAAGATGTTGTCAAGCTGGAAAGGGTGCAGAGAAGATTTACGAGGATGTTGCCAGGACTAGAGGGTCTGACCTAAAGACAGAGGTTGAGTAGGCTGGGACTCTATTCCTTGGAATTCCGGATGATCTTATAGAGATGTATAAGATCATGAGAGGAATAGATCGGGTACATGCACAGAGTCTCTTGCCTAGAGTAGGTGATTCGAGGAACAGAGGTCATAGGTTTAAGGTGAAAGGGTAAAGATTTAATAGGAATCTGAGGGGTAACTTTTTCACCCAAAGGTGGTGGATGTATGGAACAAGCTGGCAGAGGAGGTAGTTAAGGCAGGGACTATCCCAACATTTAAGAAGCAGTTAGACAGGACAGATTTGGAGGTATATGAACCAAATGTTGGCAGGTGGGACTAGTGTAGCTGGGACATGTTGGCCGAGGTAGGTAAGTTGAGTCGAAGGGCCTGTTTCCACCCTATATGACTCTATCATTTTCGAGTGGTGGCGCCATAGAGTGTGGCAGCCTCGCCTGCAGCTGTTTGTTCCTCACCCTTTTTTTATTTTTAGTTTGTTAAAAGGTTTTGTTCAGGAGGCCTTTTAGTCTTTTTTATGTGGGGGATGGGGGGGGGATGGGGGGGGGAGGGGGAACCCGTTTTTTTCCAGTCCCTACTTGGGCGAGTATGCATCCTTCCTCCGAGCCGCATCTTCACCCCCTCCTCGCAGACTACCATTTGGATTGGCGCGGCCTTTCCAGTTCTAGCCAGAGCTTCGAACTGCAGCTTCAGCACTGAGGTACCATCGCGGAGCGGGGCGATGACTTATCCGGGTCGCCGTGTTGGAGCTCCGGAGTGCTGGGCTGGGCCTGCTGACTTCAACATCGTAGAGCTGTGGTCTGCGGAGCTTCCAGCCGCGGCGGCGCTGACTTTAACATCATGGAGCCTGGGATCTCTCGCCGAGGTCGCCAGTGTTGCAGCTCCGCCCAGCGCGGCCTGTGGACTTCAGGAGCCGCGGTCTCCTGGAGGAAGCGGCCGTTTTGGAACTCCAAGCCGCTGAGAGTGTTCTGGAGTTCCATCATCCCGGCGAGAGGGCCTGAAACATCGGGCCGCCGTAGCGGCGACTGCAAAGGCCTCAATAGGCCCCAACCACGAGTGAACATTGAGAAAGTGGACTGAACTTTGCTGCCTTCCCTCACAGTGGGAAACGTTGATTCCGCTGTGGGGAGATGTTTTTCATTTTAATGTTAAACTCTATAATGTTGTGTTTATTTTATTTGTGTGCTGCAATGGCAACTCAAATTTCACTGCACCAATTGGTGTATGCGACAATAAATGTCCTTTGTCCTTTGTCCTTATCACTCTGTATCCCTCTAAACCTTTCTTATCCATGTGCCTGTACAAATGACTTTTGAATTAATAACATTTTTAATAACATTTTTCAATATACTGAATAAAATCTCAAAGTATTAAAAATTGGCGTGAATTTACTAATTGAAATTAAAATAAGTCACTCAAGCACATTTTCAATACAATTCATAAAAATCTCAAATTATTAAGTGCAAATGAAGGAAATTAAATCCTCTACATCATTATCTCGAAATTCTATTGGTTTTAATCTCGTTGTACATGGTCACACCCTGGGCAAAATACTTTTGTTCTGTTGGCTGTAAAGTACATTAGGATATCCCAAAGTCATGAAAGATGTTATATATGTACCTTTATGGCCTCTTTTCTCAATATTTCTTATCACACGCAGCAGTATCCAGGTAAAGGCTTAAACATAGGCAGTGAACAGGCATAAGACACCGCATTTGGTTTCTTACATAGTTCCAATCCCCATAATGATTGTTTAAGTGGTATTAAATATTCTGTCTTTCAGAAACAATGAAACATTCATATGTCTTTGCCAAAAGTCCAAGTGACATTCCTTCCCCACGGCTGTCAGATTAATCTGTGGTGCAGTAAAAATGTTATGGCAGCAAACAGCTACTGTAACTTCTGTGCTTGAAAATCATTCCCTTGGACTAAGACATTGGTGGCCCCTTCCTTTCTCTCTTCACACTCACTGTTAACACAGGTTACATTTTGGAATGCAATAAGGCCAGAACAAGGTTGTACAGTGCTAGAACCAGAGACCCGGTTTATATCCTGATCTTGGCTGCTATCTGTATGGAGTTTTCCCTGTGACCAAGTGGATTTTCTCCGGGCGTTCCATTTTTTCCCACATCCCAACATAGGTTAATTGGCTTCTGTAACTTGCCTCTAGTATGTAGGTGAGTGAATAAGAAATTGCAATAACATAGTTTAGTTTAGTTTAGTTTATTATCATGTGTACCGAGGTACAGTGAAAAGCTTTTTTGTTGCATGCTATCCAGTCAGTGGAAAGACTATAGAAACATAGAAACATAGAAAATAGGTGCAGGAGGAGGCCATTTGGCCCTTCGAGACAGCACCGCCATTCATTGAGATCATGGATGATTGTCCCCTATCAATAACCCATGCCTGCCTTCTCCCCGTATCCCTTGACTCCACTAGCCCCTAGAACTCTATCTAACTTTCTCTTAAATCCATCCAGTGATTTGGCCTCCACTGCCATCTGTGGCAGGGAATTCCACAAATTCACAACTCTCTGGGTGAAAACGTTTTTTCTCACCTAGGTCTTAAATGACCTCCCCTTTATTCTAAGACTGTGGCCCCTGGTTCTGGACTCGCCCAACATTGGGGAAATATTTCCTGCATCTAGCTTGTCCAGTCCTTTTATAATTTTATACGTTTCTATAAGATCCCCTTCATCCTTCTAAACTCCAGTGAATACAAGCCTAGTCTTTTCAATCTTTCCTCATATGACAGTCCTGCCATCCCAGGGATCAATCTCGTGAACCTACGCTGCACTGCCTCAATCACAGGATGTCCTTCCTCAAATTAGGAGACCAAATCTGTACACAATACTCCAGATGTGGTCTCACCAGAGCCCTATACAAATGCAGAAGAACCTATTTACTCCTATACTGAAATCCTCTTGCTATGAAGGCCAACATTCCATTAGCTTTCTTCATTGCCTGCTGTACCTGTAAGCCAACTTTCAGTGACAAGGACGCCCAGGTCTCGCTGCACCTCCCACTTCCCTAACCTAACACCATTGAGATAATAATCTGCCCCCTTGTTTTTACCGCCAAAGTGGATAACCTCACATTTATCTATATTATACTGCATCTGCCACGCATCTGCCCACTCACTCAACCTGTCCAGGTCACCCTGCAACCTCCTAACATCCTTTTCGCAGTTCACACTGCCACCCAGCTTTGTGTCATCCGCAAACTTGCTAGTGTTGCTCCTAATTCCCTCTTCCAAATCATTAATATATATGGTAAATAGTTGCGACCTCAACACTGAGCCTTGCGGCACTCCACTCCACTGCCTGCCATTCTGAAAAGGACCTATTCACTCCCACTCTTTGCTTCCGGTCTGCCAACCAATTTTCTATCCGTGTCAACACCCTACCCCCAATACCATGTGCTCTAATTTTAGTCACTAGTCTCCCTTGCGGGACCATATCAAAGGCTTTCTGAAAGTCTAGATACACTACATCCACTGGCACCCCTTCATCCATTTTACTTGTCACATCCTCAAAAAATTCCAGATGATTAGTCAAGCATGATTTCCCTTTCATAAATCCATGCTGACTTGGACTAATCATTTTACTGCTATCTAAATGCCCCATTATTACCTCTTTAATAATTGACTCCAGCTTCTTTCCCACCACCGAAGTCAGGCTAACTGGTCTGTAATTCCCCGTTTTCTCTCTCGCTCCTTTCTTGAAAAGTGGGATAACATTAGCTATCCTCCAATCCACAGGAACTGATCCTGATTCTATTGAACATTCGAAAATGATCACCAATGCGTCCACTATTTCTAGAGCAACCTCCCTGAGGACCCTGGGATGCAGACCATCAGGTCTAGGGGATTTATTATCCTTCAGTCCCATTAGCCTACCTAATACTATTTCTCGCCTAATGAAAATTTATTTCAGTTCCTCTACCCCGTTAGATCCTCTGTCCTCCAGTACATCTGGTACATTGTTTGTGTCTTCCTTAGTGAAGACAGATCCGAAGTACCTATTCAACTCTTCTGGCAATTCCTTGCTGCCCATAATAATTTCACCGTGTCTACCTTCAAAGGACCCACATTTGACTTTGCTACTCTTTTTCCCTTAACATATCTAAATACGCTTTTAGTCCTTCTTTATATTCCTGGCCAGCTTCCCTTCGTACTTCATCTTTTCAGCCCGTTTTGTTTCCTTCTGTTGTCCTATGAAAGTTTCCCAATCCTCTGGCTTCCGGCTATTCTTTGCTATGTTATACATCTTTTCTTTTAGTTTTATTCTATCCCTAACTTCTCTTGTCAGCCACGGTTGCCTCCTACTCCCCTTAGAATCATTCTTCCTATTTGTAATGAAATGATCTTGCGTCTTCCGGATTACGTCCAGAAATTCCTGCCATTGCTGTCCACCATCATTCCTGCTAAGATCCCTTTCCAGCCTACCTTGGCCAGCTCCCCTCTCATGCCTTCATAGTCCCCTTTGTTCAACTGCATCACTGACACTTCCGATTTATGAGCATATAACCATATAACCATACAACAATTACAGCATGGAAACAGGCCATCTCGGCCCTTCTAGTCCGTGCCGAACACTTACTTTCACCTAGTCCCATCTACCTGCACTCAGACCATAACCCTCCATTCCTTTCCCGTCCATATACCTATCCAATTTATTTTTAAATTATAAAAACGACCCTGCCTCCACCACTTCCACTGGAAGCTCATTCCACACAGCTACAACTCTCTGAGTAAAGAAGTTCTCCCTCATGTTGCCCCTAAACCTTTGTCCCTTAATTTTCAAATCATGTCTTCTTGTTTGAATCTTCCCTACTCTCAATGGAAAAACCATGTCAACTCTGTCTATCCCTCTCATAATTTTAAAGTCCTCTATCAAGTCTCCCCTTAACCTTCTGCGCTCTAAAGAATAAAGACTTATCTTGTTGAACTTTTCTCTGTAACTTAGGTGCTGAAACCCAGGCAACATTCTAGTAAATCTCCTCTGTACTCTCCCTATTTTGTTGACATCTTTCCTATAATTTGGCGACCAAAATTGTACAAAATTCCAGAATTGGCCTCACCAATGCCTTGTACAATTTTACCATTACATCCCAACTTCTATACTCAATGTTCTGATTTATAAAGGCCAGCACACCAAAAGCTTTCTTTACCACCCTATCTACATGAGATTCCACCTTCAGGGAACTATGCACAGTTATTCCGAGATCCCTCTGTTCAACTGCATTCCTCAATTCGCTGTTAAATCCATCTTGCTACTCCACTATTAATACCCAACAATTGAACCTTCTTAACCAACCTTCCACGTGAAACCTTGTCAAAGGCCTTACTGAAGTCCATATAGACAACATCCACTACTTTGCCCTCATCAATTTCCCTAGTAACCTCTTCAAAAAATTCAAGAAGATTATTCAAACATGACCTTCCAGGCACAAATCCATGTTGACTGTTCCTAAACAGACCCTGTTTATCCAGATGATTATATATATTATCTCTAAGTATCCTTTCCATTAATTTGTCCATCACTGACGTCAAACTAACAGGTCTATAATTACTAGGTTTACTCTTAGAACACTTTTTAAACAATGGAACAACATGCTCAGTACGCCAATCCTTCGGCACCATTCCCGTTTCTAATGACATTTGAAATATTTCCGTCATAGCCCCTGCTATTTCTACACCAACTTCCCTCAATGTCCTAAGGAATATCCTGTCAGGACCTGGAGACTTATCCACTTTTATATTTTTCAAAAGTGTCAGTACTTCCTCTTCTTTGATCCTCATAGTTTCCATAGCTACCCTACTTGGATTTAACGTTCTCCTTCTCAAATTGCAGATTAAAACTAATCTTATTATGATCACTATCTCCAAGTGGTTCCTTTACCTCGAGTTCTCTTATCATATCTGGTTCATTGGACAACACTAAATCCAGAATTGCCTTTTCTCTGGTCGGCTCCATTACAAGCTGCTCTAAGAATCCATCTCGGAGGCATTCTACAAACTCTCTTTCTTGGGGTCCTGAACCAACCTGATTTTCCCAGTCTACCTACATATTGAAATCCCCCATCACCACAGTGGCATTACCTTAGTTTTAACTCCTGCTGCAACTTACACCCTACATCCGGGCTACTATTTGGGGGTCTGTAGATAACACCAATTAGTGTCTTCTTGCCTTTACAATTCCTCAACTCAATCCACAGAGACTCTAACTCGTCAGTCCCTATGTCTTCCCTTGCAAGGGACTGAATTCCATCCCTCACCAGCAGAGCTACCCCCCCCCCCCCCTCCTCTGCCCACCTGCCTGTCCTTTCTATGTATAACCCTGAATATTAAGTTCCCAGGCCCAATCCTCCTGCAGCCACGTCTCAGTAATCCCCACAATGACATATCTACCAATCTCCAACTGAGCCTCAAGCTCATCTACTTTACTTCTTATACTTCGCACATTCATATACAATACTTTTAATTCCTTACGCATATCACCTTTCACATCGATCCCTATTACACTTGGCCATACTCTTCTATCCCTTTGTGAGCTTCCTTTCCCATTAATTCTGGGGTCATTAACCATCCCTTTACTCTCTTTCCCTTTAACTCCGTCCTCGACTATCCCATTTGACACCCCACCCCCCTTATTCACGATTACAATCAAACCATCCACAACATACAGATACACTATAAAGGAAATAATGTTTAGTGCTAGATCAAGTCCAACAATGTCCGATTAAAGATAGCTGCCCCCCGGCCTTCTCTGCTTCAGCTAAAACAAACCCAGTCTATCTAATCTTGCCTTATTACTAAATTGGTCCACCCACGACAGCTGGGTGAATGTTCTTTGCGATCACATCCTTCTCATAGTGTGGAGCTCAGAAGTGTACATGCTTAGCTTAGAGATACAGCATGAATAAGGATCCTTCGGCCCATCAAGTCCATGCCACCCATCGATCACCCATTCACACTAGTTCCATATTATCCCACTTTCTCAATCACTCCCGACACACTGGAGGTAACTTACAGAGGGGCAATAACACGTCTTTGGATGTGAGAGGAAACGGGAGCACCCAGAGGAAACCTATGCAGTCCCAGGGACAACGTGCAAACTCCACACAGACAGCACCCAATGTCAGCATCAAACCCACTTCTCTGGCATATGAGGCAGCTGCGCCACTGGAATATACGGAAGACATCAAAAAATATCCCAACTACAAGCCACAAGTCTAATTCTGGAAAAGGAACTAAGTTCTGAGTTGTAGCATTTTCAATGACAGTAGCCAAGATAAGATTTATAATGATTCAAGCATTACCCTACAAATATCCTCCTTTACAGCAACATTCATGTGTACGATAACAAAGCTTAAATTGATAAACAGCCTTTTTATCAGCTTGGTGTCAGGTACTGAAAGCAACTTGTAGAGTTTTGATTAATGCCTTTCATGTTACTGACACCTAAATTTGACAAGAAGATTTATAAAATGAGGCCTAAAGTGAAATTTCCATTCATGAATAATAGCCGTTGTGATTAATGGGTCAGTACCGACTGAGGAAAACAGACATATCCTCTCTCACCTTCATTGTTCTTGCATAGCATCATAAAATCACAATGCCGTTGAGTCAGACAATATACAGGGAATGGAGGGAGGCACAGTGGAGCGGCGGTAGAGATGCTGCCTCACAGAGTTTATACATTCTCCCTGTGACCGCATGGGTTTTCTCCAGGTGCTCCAGTATCCTCTCATAGGTTAATCGACTTCTTTAAATTGTCCCTAGTGTGTCGGATAGAATTAATGTATGGGTGATTGATGGTCTGTACAGACCGAGTGGGCTGAAAGACTGGGTTTCACACTGGGTTTCACACTGGGTTTCACACTGGGTTTCACACTGTTTTCACACAGAGAGTGGTGAATCTCTGGAACTCCCTGCCACAGAGGGTAGTCGAGGCCAGTTCATTGGCTATATTTAAGAGGGAGTTAGATGTGGCCCTTGTGGCTAAGGGGATCAGAGGGTATGGAGAGAAGGCAGGTACGGGATACTGAGTTGGATGATCAGCCATGATCATATTGAATGGCGGTGCAGGCTCGAAGGGCCGAATGGCCTACTCCTGCACCTAATTTCTATGTTTCTATGTTTCTATGTATCTCTAAACTAAATTCAACCCACTATGCATCTGCCGTCTTCATTGGGATTTTCTACTTTTGGAGATACAAGGAAACAAAATCTTTACTTGTCTTTTGGAGACAGTCTGAGGAAGGGTCCCAACCTGTAATGTTGCCTATGCATTCCCTCCCAGTGCTAAATCCAATGAGGTACTCTGTCACTTCATGTTTTATTTTGGAGGCCATAGCTTGTGGGGGGCTGGAACATGCTGCCAGGGGTGGTGGTAAAGGCAGATACAATAGTGTTGTTTAAGAGACTTAAGGGCCTGTCCCACTGTACGAGCCGATTCAAGAGTTCTCCCGCGTTTCCCTTGATTCGAACTCGGAGAATTACGGTAATAGCCGCTCGTAGGTACTCGGGGCTCTCGTGGACATTTTTCAACGTTGAAAAATCTTCACGAGTCTTCACGAGCTTACCACGTTCCCCGAGTACCTGCCATTAGTGTTACGAGCCGACAAGAGACGTCCTGAGCTCCGACGTACCCGCTACGTACATTCTACGTGTTTACCACGAGCTTGATTTTTTTTTAAACTCAGGAGAGCTCTTGAATTACCTCGTACAGTGGGACAGCCCCTTTAAGGATAGCCACATGGATATGCAGGAAATGGAGGGATATGGATCATGGGCACGCACATAATAATTGGTCGGCATCATATTCAGCACAAATATTGTGGGCCAGAGGGTCAGTTCCTATACTGTACTCTTCTATGTTCGATGTTGCGACTAAATTTTCTTCTACTATCCTTTCAGATGGTGCATTCCAGGTGACAACTCACCAAGCAAATAAAGAAGTTTCCTTCTGTTACGTATAGGCAGCATAGTGGCACAGCAGTAGAACTGCAACCTCACAGCGCTAGAGACACGGGTTCAATCCTGACTACGGGTGCTGTCTGTTTGGAATGTATAAGTTCTCCCTGTGACCACATGGGTTTTATCCAAATGCTCCGGTTTCTTCCCATACTCCAAGGACTTGCAGGTTTGTAAGTTAGCTCCGGTAACATTGTAAAATTATCCCTCGTTAGTAGGATCGTGCTAGCATACGGGATGATCTCTGGTCGGCTCAGTCTTGGTGGGCCAAAGGGCCTATTTCCGTGCTATATCTCTAAAGTCTAAAGTAGAGTCTATGCATTTTTTGTCACATTTCATCCTGAGCCTGACCCTCCTGCACACTGGGAACAGCTTATCAACAGTGCCAAACATGTTTTCACCTCCGGGATGAAAGAGAATTTAAGTTTCTTTTGCTTCCTGGTTCAATGTTACAGAAGGTGAATGGCTCCTGTCATCGTGACATATCATTTCTCTAAGCCACTGTGATCACTGCACTGGGAATTTACCCGGCAGAGCTTTAAGATGAATGGTTGAACCTGTGAGACACTCCTGATCAATAACGCAGCAATACTTCGAGAAGTGCATTCCTCTTTAGATTGCATTTATGGGTGAAGTCCTATAAACAATTACAATGAATCAGAAGTGATAAATAGTCATAGTACTTTGCCCAGAATCATGGGATTAGATAAAAGAGTCTCCAGTGCTATTATTACATGCAGGAATGGTGCTATATATAATCTTACTGTCTTGTAATTCGAAAAAATATATATTTCACGCTGAACAATTTTCCTCTGAAATAGACTTCAATTTTTAGGGCAATCATTTTAAAAACGGATTATTTTTTAAAAGCGATCAATCCAAATCTCTAACTACGAGATTATAAGGCTCTACATTTAAAAAAATCCCTGACACAGTGACCTGTGTTGTGAAAATAATCCATCAAAAACATTGTGCTGAATTCCTGCTGAGCTACACTGCGATCATTTGATGCACTTTTATCTTGCATTGAGCGACATTTGCTTTTCCTATCTAGCATAGAGAGATTTTCATTAGTGGTTTTTGCCTCAAAAATACTTTATGATCTGTAGCAACTAAACACCCTCTATAGTCACTACAGTGCATTGTGCTCTGCGCTTAGATTCCGTCCATTGAGTTTAATTCAGTGACAGAGTGTTAGTTAAGCACTATTGGATAGTCCAGACTAGACATGTGCTGCTCAAATGAGTCGTCGGCAACACAACCAGAGATGCTGCCTGACCAGCTGAGTTACTTCAGCACTTTGTGTCTTTTTTGTAAACCAGCCTCTGTTGTCTAGGTGATCTTGGTGTCTAAAAAATTAGCTCACACTTCCTTCAGGTCTCAACCCAAAATGTCATCTATTCATGTTCTCCAGAGATGTTTAGTTTAGTTTTGTTTTGTTTCGTTTATAGTCACGTGTACTAAGGTACAGTGAAAAGCTTTTGATGCTTGCTAACCAGTCAGTGGAAAAACTACACATGATTGCAATCGATCCATCCACATTGTACAGATCCAGGATAAAGGGAATAACTTTTTACATTACATTACATTACATTACATTACATTAAGTGGCTTTCAATCCAACCGAGGTTGAGTGATGCCATCTCCATTTTGCAGTTTTGCTCAGGGGTTAAGCTGGGCGGATGAGCAGTCCTTTTATTGCAAGATAAAGTGCAGTTAAGTCCAATTAAAGATAATCCAAGGGTCTTCAATGAGGTAGTTAGTAGTTCAGGACTACTCTCTACATGTTGATAGGATGGTTCTTGGTTGATTGCTGATTCAATTGTCCCTGAATCTGGAGCTGTGCGCTTTCACACACCTCCAGATCCAGGGACAGTTTCTTTCCAGCTATTATCAGGCAACTGATAACTGATATCAAGCAATCAGATGCTCTCTGACCTGTTGTGTTATTGCAGTACTTTTTGTCCTTCCATGTATTAACTAGCATCTGCAGTTACTTGTTTCTGCAATTTTCCTTGTGCTTTGTTACATTTATTTGGGAAGTGCCTTGAAGCCTGCCAGCCCTTGCTAACGTTCACCATCCTGAGACCAACCACAAGCCTTCTTGAATATATCATATAGTTACCTCCTTTAAACTAACCCTGGTGTACATAGAACAAAAAATAATAGAGCACGGGAACAGGTCTTTTGGCCCATAATGTCCGCGCCGAACATCAAGTCAAGCCCAACTCTTAATCTGTCTGCACGTAATACATGCCCCTCCATTCCCAACAGTTACAGTTTAGTTTATTGTCATGTCTACCAAGGTACAGTGAAAAGCTTTTGTTGCATGCTATCCAGTGCGGTTTCTAAATTTCTCCCACCCCGACCAAAATCACACCGCCTTCTCAGAGAGCTGGAAGTTTAATGAAACAATATCTCTTGCTATTTCCTCTCCAGAGCGATCCAATGATTCAATGATTCAATGATTCAATAATACTTTATTGTCACATGTACCTAGGTACATTTTTAACAGTACAAGATACAAGATACAAGATACATTTATTTGTCACATGTGCCAGTTGGCACAGTGAGATGGGTGACCACCATACAGCCATACAATAAAAATAAAGAACACTACACACGATAGTTCAACATAAAACATCACCCACACAGCAGAATCAAAAGTTTCCCACTGTGAGGGAAGGCACCAATGTCAGTCATCTTCCTCTAATGTTCCTGATGTTCACCCGTGGTCGGTGCCTCCGGAGCCCTCCACAGTCGCCGCTACGGGCAGCCCGCCGTTCAGGCCCGCTCTCCGGGATGTTGGAACTCCGACGTCGGAACGGGAAGCCAACCTCTGTGGCTTGGACCTCCAAATCGGCCGCTTCCCACCTGAATCCGCGGCTCCCGAAGTACCAAGGCCCGCCGAGCGGAGATTCACGCTGGCAGCCCTCGGCAAAGGGCCCCAGGACTCCGCGATGTCGGTCAGCGCCGCCCGTGCTGGGAGTTCCGCGAACCACAGTGGAACAGTGGCCCAACACTCCGGACCTTCAAAGGGCGATCCAGGTAGGCATCGCCTGCTCCGCGGTGAATCCAGCGCCAAGCCACCATTGCCGAAGCTCTGGTCCGGTCCCCGGTCTACGGTAGGAAAGGCCGCTCCGATCCAGTAAGAGGCCGCGAGGAGGGGGGCGAGGACGCGACAAGGAGAAATAGTCGCATCCTCGCCAGGAAATGACTGGGAAACGTTTCCACCCTTACCATACCCCCCTCCCCCACAGAGAAAGACTAAAGAATCCCCAAAACAAACTGTTTAGACAAACTAAAATTAAAAAAAGATAGAAAAAAACAGACAGACTTCAATGCGACGCCCCTAGTGGTATGAATGTATAATCTTTCCGCTGACTGGTTAGCACGTAACAAAAGCCTTTCACTGTACCTCGGTACATGTAACAAGAAACTAAACTAAAATAACTAAATGCCTTTGTAAATAAAGATCATTAGCTATTCTCTTGCCTCTGGTACATTGTCTGTGGCCAAAATACAAAACTCACTGTCTTGACCCCTGCAATCTCCTCTCTTATCTCTCTCAATTATCTGGGGTAGATTCCATCAGGATCTGGGGACACCTCCAAAATACTCACAAATTATCCCTTTTTGATAACAACATGTCCTAAATATCAGAATACCCCTCCCTGATCTTGAAATCTCCATAGCCTTCTTCTTCGTGAATCCTTTACTGGAAGCACTCTAGCGTTTGCTTTGTGAAGGATATTCCAAGTTAATCTTTAGACTTTAGACTTTACTTTAGAGATACAGCGTCGAAACAGTCACTTCGGCCCACTGAGTCCACGCTGATCAGTGATTACCCCTACACTAGCACTATCCTACACACTAGGATCATTTACAATTTACAGAACCCAAACAACATACAAATCTGTACATCTTTAGAATGTTGAAGGAAACCGGAGCATCCGGAGAAAACCCACGCAGTCAGAGGGAGAACATGCAGACTCTGTAAAGACAGCACCCGCAGTCAGGATTGAACCTGGGTCTCTGGCGCTGTGAGGCAGCAACTCTACTGCTATGCCACTCTCCCACCCTGAATAAAAGGTCAATAAATGTCAACCTTGCCAACATTCGCATCTAGTAACAGAATAAAAATCATGTTTGACTTGATGGAATCATTCCCAGTCTTTTATGGTTCATGTACAGTGAAGCTTTAGAGACAAGCTCCAAGCAGACCCTGTCTTAGGCTATTATATGATCCACTTCACTGAGCAATCTTATCTTGTCACCCACATTCCTGTGGGATATAACTGGCGGCACACACGCTGACTTTCCCACTGTCCCCAAGGGTGGTTTGGGTTTGTGGGATCTCTCCTAATGCTGACATAACTTAGTAATTTGCCCTGAATTTGTCAACAGCTCGGCTTTGACACTTTGACCTCACAGCCCTCTCTCCTGTTGTCCCGCTGTTCATTGTTATTGGAAGAATATGTCAAACAAAGTTAACAGCATGAATGGAGATGGAAGGTACTGCAGATGCTGGTTTACAAAAAACGACACAAAGTGCTATCGTAAAAGCCCTGTCTCACGGTGCTAGTCGACCCACGAGTGACCCCGAGTTGAAAACAAATTAAACTTGTGGTAATCACGTATGATTAACGTAGCGGGAACGTCGGAACTCGTGGGCGCAACTTAGCGGCTCGTGGCGCTATCAGCAGGTACCCATGAAACTTGTTAACTCTTGAAAAATGTCAAACATGTTTAAAGTTTTCCACGAGCCAAATTTACTGTTGAAGTTAAAAATTGAAACATTTAAACTTGTTGTAAGAACTTGGTGGCCCGTGAGTTTACCTTAGTGACTCTTGAGTCTACCGTGTTAACCCGTGGGCACTCTGAACTCGGCAGATGGACAGAGAACAGTGACCTGGGAGGTTAGTTCCGTTATCCCTCTGATGTTGATTCTTATCTGTATGTTTATGTTGTTTTTGCCTGTTTGAGCATGTTTTAGTTTCTTTTGGATACTCCCACTTTTTCTAAAAGCTTCGTGTCGAAAAGCTTTTTACTAATCCGTTTGATTCTCACTGTTTGTTTACTTCATTGCACAATAAAAGAGAGTTCTTTGTTATCAAGATCAAATTGATGTCTGGAAGTCTTCATTTTAATATCACTACAAAGTCTCATAACTTGAATGTAATATTCCTTTCATCATACAATACAAAATTGACGAAGTGGCACAATATATTCACATCTTGATTCTCACAATCATTTGTCAGAGTTAAGGACTCAGGTGCCTCATATGCTGTGCTTTTTAAATGTTAAAAATTGTCCCCTCTCAGTAGATCAGAAAATAAGCAAACAGCACGGTGAATGTGAAACAAAGTCTTTATTCATCTTGTTCAATATAAAAAACGCTTTTTTGCACATATTGAGAAAAGGAGCACCACAGCAAACAACACAGATGTCTTTAAAAGGGTTTCTCAAACATGCAAATCAACAAATGAAGCACAAATAAGTATTTCCAGTATATACTCTCATTCAGCTGAGAAATGGAGCACAAGCCTAAATGCAGGCAATAAAAGAGACAATGCAAAGCACTCAGGCAAGTTTTGACATCTACCATCAGATAAGCAGATGCATGATAACCACTTTTTAAAGAAAAGACAGATGCAATGAAATTACTTACACTAAAATGAAAAAATAAAGCAATAAAGCAATAAAGAGTTACTCCAGCACTATGTATCTTTTTTAACAGTATGAATATTGAATGTAGATATCTATCCTACCCCCTCCTTTATCATCCCCTTTGTTGACGTAGCCCAGATCACCACACAAACCTACCTCCCTTCCATTGACTCCATCTACACTTCACACTGCCTCGGCAAGGCCACCAGCATAATAATGACTAGTCTCATCCCGCTCACTTCCTCTTCTCCCCTCTCCCATTAGGCAAGAGGTACAGAAGTACGAAAATGCATGCCTCCAGATTCAGGGAGAGTTTATTCCCGGCTGTTATCAGGCAATTGAACCATCCTACCAACAACTAGATAAGGGTTCTGAGCTACTATCTACCTCATTGCAGACCCTCGAACTACCTTTAATCGGACTTTACTGGAGTTTCACTAAACATTATTCCCTTTATCTTGTACAGCATCTGTACACTGTGGACGGTTTGATTGTAATCATGTATGATCTTTCTGCCGTCTGGATAACATGCAATAAAAAAACGTTTCACACTACCTCAGTACACGAGACACTAAACTAAACTAAACTCAACTGAACTTTCTTCCCCCACCTGGATGAACACCCATTCTCCCTTTCCCTTCTCCCCATCCCCTTCTATCTGTATTCCTTCCTCTGGCTTCACATTTCATGCCACTTCTATCCTTATCTCCTTATCTCACCCGTTTTGGCATTTCATCTCTGGCCTTTGTAAATCGTCTGCCAATCAAAAACTCCTCTCACCTTCAACCCCCTATCACTCACCATGCTTTGTTGCACCCCTACCTCTCTTCCCTCTTTGTCACCCCACTACAGTCAGTCTGAAGAAGGGTCCCAACCAAAAACGTTGCCTATCCATATTCTCCAGAGATGCTGCCTGGCTGAAGAGTTACTCAAGCATTGTGTGTCTTTTTTAGTTAGCTAGCATCTCCAGTTCTTTAGATTAAACATTTGCCGTCAGATCCTATCCTAGGTCCTATCAAATGGAGGCCTTTGGGCTTCTGGCAAATTTAATTCTTACTTATTACATCCTGCAAAGAACAAATGTTATTTTATCTGAAATCATATCAACCTGAGGTTTTTGATGCAAGGAAATAAATCTGTATTGAATTCATCATTCTGCTTTCTGCCTGTCAGCTTGGCAAGGTTAGATACACAATTCAAAAGGTTATAAATACTGTTTTTGAGCAAACACCTTCGGCTAACACCTCAGTACAGCTCTGCGGAATTAATTAGATGGTCCGACTTCAAGTCTTAAAATGAGGTCCTGACCCACAGGGGCAGACCTGGACTTTACTTGAAAAATCAGGGTTAGCCCAGTTCACTTTTTTTCCTTCAATCAGCGTCACTGTGGGATAAATTATTTGAACGTTTGACAGCTCTGGGCCTGTACTCACTGGAGTTACGAAGGATGAAGGGGTAACCTCATTGAAATGTCTTCCCCTTCCGTCAAGAATATACGTTATACAAGACCAGGAACTGGAAGGGGGAGAGTTGGTGAACGTGGAGGGAGGACCTCACTGAATCTTACTAAATAGTGAAAGGCCTGGATAGAGTGGATGTGGAGAGGATGTTTCCACTAGTGGGAGAGTCTAGGACCTGAGGGCACTGCCTCAGAATAACTGTACGTGCCTTAAGAACGGAGATGATGAGGAATTTTGTCCATTTAAATTCATCATCTCCTTTCTAAAGAAATGCCCTGTTATTCTGAGGCTGTGCCCTCTGGTCCTAGACTCTGTCCAGAGGGTGGTGAATCTGTAGGATTCATTGCCACAGATGGCTGTGAAGGCCCAGCCACTGGGTATCTTTAAAGCAGAGATTGGCAGGTTCCTGATTAGTAAGGGTGTGAAAGGTTACGGGGAGAAGGCAAGAAATTGTGGCTGATTGGGAAAGATGGATAAGCCATGATTGAATGACATAGTACAATGGATGGCCTGATTCTATTCCTATGACTTATATGACTATGACTGTGTGAGTCACTGGCACATGGTTACACAAACAAGAGGGTATGTACACATTATAAATGAGAGGAAGGATTGATATAGAGTTTCTGAGAGGTAGGTTTTTACACAGGTACTGACCTTCTCACCATCAAATGGTTCTTTAAATGAGTCGTTGTCTCAAATAAGCAGCCAGCATCATCAGAAACACACATCACCTCATTTCACTCCTGCCATCGGGAAGAAGGTATAACAGCCTGAAAACAGCAAGGTCCAGATTCAGGAACAAATTCTTCCCTACAACCATCAAACTATTTTACATATATATACATACACATGCTTATGTAGTATATTGTATATATATATATATATCCCATTGTCACATGGGAGGCCTGGTACCCCAACGCATACCGTTCCCCAACGTAATATTCCACCACTCACCCGTTCCCCCAACGCAATATTCCACCACTCATCCATAGCCCCTAACTACACAGGTGCGACTCATTTCCCCACATCCCCAAGCTTTCCCTCCCCTTCTCTTCATCCTCCCTCTTCCCCTCTCCTCCTCCCCTCCCCAATCCCTTCCTCACCTCTCCTTTTCCTTTCCCCGACCCTCAGTCAGTCTCTCCCTCTCTCCATAACTCATCTCCCCTCCCTACCCCCCTCTTATCCCTCTATCCCCCACCTCTCCTGCTCCTCCATTCGCCCTATCCCCCCACTATCCCTCCTGACCTCCCCCACTGCCCTCCTCACCCTCTATTCCCCACTCCCTACCTCCCCCACTCCCCCTCCTCTCCAGCCACGCTCCAGCTAGCGGTGATGCACTAACTCTGCTCGCTCCGCTCCTTCAATTCTCCATGCCGGTGAATCACAGAGGACCCGGCCAAGCAGTGTGGCAATGTTGCGCCGGAAGTGGCGTCACTGTCCCGGCCTGAGCTTCACCATCCTGGGTGATTGACAGGAGAGGAGACCAATCTGCGTGGCAGCGACTGGCAGGAGAGGAGACCAATCTGCGCATGCGCGGTTTTTATGAATTTTAAACCTTAAATAATAACTTTTAAACTATACCATCAATTAGAACAAAACTTGTAGCAGTTGAGCACAGGACAATGGTGAGTAAGGTGGCAAAAAAATCACAGTGCTATCGTGTACCATTTTGCGCAAATAGAAAAACCATGCAAACCGGAAAAACACAATATTAGAGTTTGAGTTATGTAAAATATAATATATATATATAGTTTTGTTACTGTTAGTGTGGGTTTTACAGAGTACTATGTTTTTCTCTGTTTTGCTGTTGCAAGTAAGAATTTCATTGTTCTATTTTGAGACACATGACAATAAAACACTCTTAAATCTTGACGAACTATGCTCTCCAGAATTTGACATTTCCATCCTGGGAAACATGTTCTGGCTGCCTACTCTATCATGCCTCTCATAATTTTACATACTTCTCTCAGGCCCCGAACTCCTTTCCCCAAATCTATCAATCTGTCAGCGTCTCTTCCTTTTAGACAGTCTCCAAAACCTCCAACTGCTGCCCAGTGTTGGGTTGTCCGATACAATATATTCTTGGGTGGGTCGGTGTCAGATTGTGTTTGATGCTGCTGCTGTCATGCGCCTCGAGATAGTCTTGTTAAATTAATGGTGCTGTATAAATATTTTAATTGTTGTTGAATGGATGGGAGCCGCTCATCAACTCAATACCAGATTAATAAACTTTAAACCGAGCAATTATATTGCAAATGGTTGAATGGTTTACAGATCACACAATGGTTGACAGCAACAGTTTCAGCTTTCCCAACGCAATAACATATCACGGCTTCTAAATTTCTCCCACCCCGACCAAAATCACCGCCTTCTCAGAGAGCTGGAAGGTTAATGAAACAAAATCTCTTGCTATATCCTCTCCAGGGTGATCGAATGATTCAATAATTCAATGATTTAATGATTCAATGATACTTTTGACACATGTACCTGGGTACAGTGAAATTCTTTGTTTCTGCATACAATACACAAAGTAATCAAAGAGTATCTGGCGTCAACAAAGTTATAAAAGTAATCATTAGAGTCCCAATTGTTCCTCTTGGTTCTCTTCACCACCCTCTGACTAAAGAAATTCCTAGATTTCCCCCCTGGAGTCCAATCGCTTTATCTGAAAAATTCGTGCTTTATTTTTTCAGTTGTTAATTCTGGCCAAATTGGGGATGCCAGGACACTAAAATTGAGTAAAGGCTTCTGAGCTGCTAGGCCATTTGGTCAATTTAAATGTGCCTTCTGCAGGAATGGGACAAGCTGCAGCATGGTGCCAGCTTGTCTAGAGCCCAGATAAAAGCTGCAGGGAAAGAATGGGACATCTGCAGATTCTTACAATTAGGTGTAAATTGCATGAAACGGATTGGGTGAATGCAAACCAGACATACACATTGTAAATATTATTGCAAAGCTTTACTTTGCCCAGCCTTGCTAACCTCAGTGGCTGTTCCACTGACTCTGCCCCATCCCCCTCCAACTATGTCTAGCACCATCACCGACTTCATCAATTCCCACACCCTGCCCGACCAAGCTTCCAACCTCATCGTTCCCCAGCCCCGCATGGCCCGTTTTTACCTTCTCCCCAAAATCCACAAACCCGGCTCTCCCGGCAGACCCATTGTCTCTGCTTGTTCGTGCCCCACCGAACTCACCTCCACATACCTTGACTCCATACTATCCCCCTTGGTCAAATCCCTTCCCACCTATGTTCTAGACACCTCAGACACTCTCCGCCGCCTCCGTGCATTCCACTCTCTAGGCCCTCACCCCCTCATCTTCACCATGGATGTCCAGTCACTCTACACCTCCATCCCCCACCAGGATGGCCTCAAAGCCCTCCGGTTCTTCCTCGACCAGAGGAGCAACCTATACCCAGCCACTGACACTCTCCTCCACCTAGCGGAGTTGGTCCTCACCCTCAACAACTTTACGTTTGACTCCTCCCATTTCCTCCAAACACAAGGCGTAGCTATGGGCACACGCATGGGCCCCAGCTACGCCTGCCTCTTTGTCGGGTACGTTGAACAATCCTTGTTCAATATGTACCAGGGCCCCATCCCCGACCTCTACCTCCGTTACATTGACGACTGCTTTGGGGCCACCTCCTGCACCCACACACAACTGACTGACTTCATCCACTTCACCACCAACTTCCATCCGGCACTCCAATACACCTGGACCAAATTCCAACACTTCCCTACCATTCCTTGACCTCACCATCTCCATCGCAGGGCACAGACTTCTGACTGACGTACACTACAAACCAACTGACTCACATGGCTATCTGGACTACACGTCTTCCCACCCTGCCCCCTGTAAAGACTCCATCCCCTACTCCCAATTCCTCCGCCTACGCCGCATCTGTTCCCAGGATGAGACGTTCCACACCAGGGCATCGGAAATGTCCTCATTCTTCAGGGAACGGGGATTCCCCTTCGCCATCATAGATGAGGCTCGCACCAGGGTCTCATCCATACCCCGCAACACTGCTCTCTCTCACCATCGGAAGTGGCGGCGCTGGGAACGGCTGCGGCTCGCCTGCAGTCCGTTTGTTTTTACTTTTTTGTGTTGTTCTTTTTCGTTTTGTGTAGTTACGTTTTTGGTTTATAAGTTGTTTATGTGGGGGGGGGGGTGTGGGGGGTTGAAACAGGGCTTGCTGTCTCTCCCTTCGGGGGAATACGACTTTTTGTCGTATCTCCCTTCTCTGCCTCCGTCTGCGCTGAGGCCTAATGGCGGAGCTGGCGACCTCGAGGCTCCGGAGGCAGCCTGTCAGGACTCGCCCTGGGCTCGCTCCTGTGAGGGCGGCCCAGCTCGGGGCTGGAACTGTGCTCCCGTGAGGACGGCCTGGCGAGGGGCTGAGACTCTCTCTTGAGGGGCTGTGACGCTCCCGTCGGAGTGGCCCAGCCCGAGGGAGGAACGGCACTCCCGTCGGAGTGGCCCAGCCCGAGGGAGGAATGGCACTCCCGTCGGAGTGGCCCAGCCCGAGGGAGGAATGGTACTCACGTGAGGGCGATCCGGCTCGGGGCTGGAACGGTGCTCGGTGGCTGGGACGGCGTTCTGGTGACCTGAGTCCGGGGTTCAGCCGCGAGGCAGCGGCTGCGTATGCTGGACTGGAGGGCGGCAGCTTCGACCACCCCGGGCCGCGGTGTTTGAACCGGCCCGTTCGCAGGGTTCGGTGAGCCGCGGGATTGTTTGTGCCATCGCCCGGTGGGGTATCGCCTCAGCGCAGAGGGAGAAGAGGAGGGAAGAGACAGTAACCCTAAGATTTTTGCCTCCACCACAGTGAGGAGGTGCTTGGAGGATACACTGTGGTGGATGTTAATTTGTGTTTATTGTTGTTTTTTATTGTATGATTGTATGTATGACTGCAGGCACGAAATTTCGTTCAGACCGTAAGGTCTGAATGACAATAAAGGTATTCAATTCAATTCAATTCAATTCAATCCCCGCACTCGCAACAAGGGCAGAGTCTCCCTAGTCCTCACCTTTCACCCCACCAGCCGGCAAATACAACAAATAATCCTCCGCCATTTCCACCACCTCCAACGTGACCCCACCACTCGCCACATCTTCCCATCTCCCCCTATGTCTGCCTTCCGCAAAGACCGCTCCCTCTGCAACTCCCTTGTCAATTCTTCCCTTCCCTCCCGTACCACCCCCTCCCCGGGCACTTTCCATTGCAACCGCAAGAAATGCAACACCTGTCCCTTCACCTCCCCCCTCGACTCCATTCAAGGACCCAAGCAGTCGTTCCAGGTGCGACAAAGGTTCACCTGTATCTCCTCCAACCTCATCTACTGCATCCGCTGCTCTAGATGTCAGCTGATTTACATCGGGGAAACTAAGCGGAGGTTGGGCGATCGTTTCGCCGAACACCTCCGCTCAGTCCGCAATAACCTACCTGAACTCCCGGTGGCTGAGCACTTCAACTCCCCCTCCCATTCCCAATCCGACCTCTCTGTCCTGGGCCTCCTCCATTGCCAGAGTGAGCAACACCGGAAATTGGAGGAACAGCACCTCATATTCCGCCTGGGTTGCTTGCGTCCGGAGGCATGAACATTGAATTCTCCCAATTTTGCCAGCCCTTGCTGTCTCCTCCCCTTCCTTAACCCTCGAGCTGTCTCCTCCCATCCCCCCGCCCTCGGGCTCCTCCTCCTCCCTTTTTCCTTCCTTCTCCCTCCCACCCCTCATCCGTCTGAAGAAGGGTTTCGGCCCGAAACGTCGCCTATTTCCTTCGCTCCATAGATGCTGCCGCACCCGCTGAGTTTCTCCAGCATTTTTGTGTACCTTTACTTTGCAGGATGTTGATTGGGTTGAGTGTTGAGCCTTGTCTGGGTTTCTTGAATATCCAGGCACATGTTGCTATGTTTACTTCCTTCCAGAAGCTCCGTTTAAATACATTGTATTAGTTACTGTATTATTGGATTAGGGAAATGTCTATCATGTACTGTGTTATCGATGTCTGTTATTGGACTGTATAGAGACCACCCCCATGTGGTTCGGCCCCTCAAGGTTCGGGGACCTATAAATGGCTGCTCCCACGAGGTCCTGTGTCGGTCTTCTGGAAGAACGCTTGGGACTGTGTGACCTTTTAGTGTATCTGCTTGCACGAGGCTAGGAGGGCTTGGCCAAGCAGATACAATGATCGAACCCGCAGTGGTTAGGTACAGTAGAGGGGAACTGTTATTGTGTTTTTCCAAAATAAAGTTTAGATGCTCAAGTGATTGACTCAGTATCTTATTGACTGAAATTAGATGGGGGGAAGCTTAGAATGAGCTATTTACACAGTTATTAATGAAAATGTTCACAAATCTGAAAAGACTTTGAAAAAAAACCCGCGACGTCACCCCCCGACCATGCCCCCCCCCTCCCCCATAATCGGGCCCTGCCTGGAGCCTAGAGCCAGCCTCCCATGGGGGCTACAAATAGGGGACGGGTGCGTTGGGGGGAGCCAGGAGCTGCGAGTGAGGGAGTATTGCGTTCGGAAACCAGCCCTTCCCTATGTCGACGTGCCCCAGTTCAAACTGTACCCCAGTCCCTATCTGTCCCCCTCCCCGCTCCCTCTCTGCCCCCCTCCTGCTCCCTCTGCCTCCCACGCGGTTACGATAGGGACGGTTGCGTTGGAGGAGCAGTCCCAATGGATCTGCCCTTGGTCTAGTGCACCTAAATAAATGTCTTTAGACTTTATATTTTAGACTTTAGTGTGTGTAGTGGGGGGAAACAAGAGCACTGGAGGCAACCCATGTGCTCACAGGGAGAACATACAAACTCCATACAGACAGTACCCATAGTCAGGATCAAACCTGGATCCCTGGCACTGTAAAAGGTCTGTCCCACTGTGGCGACCGAAACCGCGAGTTAAGAAGAGTGTCTTCGACCTTCAAGCTCGAGGGCACTCGCCTGAAAAACCTCGAGCTGGATTGACCGTCAGCGATGAAACTGCGAGCCGGATCGACCGACCGCACACAAACACACACACAAACACATTGCAAAGGTGGGGGCCAGGGAAAGTGGGGGAGCGCTGTCTGAAATTCACACCTGCGATGAAGAGGAAGGTAAAAGACGGCAGCAAAAACGGTAAGTCCTTTAGAGAGCGCGGAGTGGGAGGGGAGGAGAGAATGGGAGAGAGAGAGGGAGAGAGGGGGAGAGATGGGGAGTGAAAGGGAGAGAAGGGGAGAGAAGGGGGAGAAGGGGGGAGAAGTTGGGGAGAAGGGGGGGAGAAGGAGTGGAGACACTTTTAAGAAGTATAATAAAGTTTAGCGGGCATTTAACCTACCGGTCGGTTTTCCTTCATCCTGAAAACTCCAATGAGCCAATTAAAATACCCGGTCAGCGAAGGAGATTACCTACGGCAGCCCTCGACTGCCTGTAACTAAATAGCGACCAAACTCCACTGCACTACGAGTTGAAAAGAACCATTGCAACCAATTTTTACTCGCAGAAAATTTTTCAACATGCTGAAAATGTTTACACGACATAACTGAGGCCGCGAGTATGCAGGAACTTTCCTCAAGCATGAAGGAGAGTTCCAGTTACCTTATAGGCCCTCCTAGGACCACATGTTGCCCATGCTGCGAGTTTGAGTCGAGGGCAAACTCTTCTAAACTCGCAGATTAGGTCGCCGCAGTGGGACAGCCCCTTTCGGCAACTACTCTACTGCTGCTCCACTGTGCCACCCTGTTGATATTGTACCTGCCTCAACTGCTTCCACAGTCTAATTGAAGCTACAGCAAGATTGTCCACAAGGATAAAGTAGTCCACTTCAATGTCAGGCACAGGGGACAAAATGTGCTGATTGCTTTTGTCAGAGAATTGAATGTTTTATTCAGCTGGGACTTGAACTGTTTATCCTGTTACTCCTCGTCTCTAAATCCCATTTACTTCAATTGCATTGATTACAATGGATCCGATTTAATAATGCCTCTTGCATGACTGTGCCTAAAGCTAGTCATTCTGAGGATATAAGTGGTTTGCATTCTGTGGAAGGAGCTCAATCTTTGCCAGTCAATTATGAGATAAAGTGAACCAAGAATGTTACATTAAAGGGAATATAGGGGCTGCACAGTGCACAGTTGCCGAACAGCGCCTGAGCCCCGGGTTCAATCCTGACGATGGCTGCTCACTGTATGGAGTTTATACACCCTCCCTGTGACCATGTGGGTTTTCTCCAGGTGCTCCAGTTTCCTCCCACACTCCAAAGACATACAGGTTTGAAGGTTAATTGGTAGCGGAAACATTCTAAATGGCCTCAAGGTGAGTGTGTAGGATAGTGCTAGTGTATGGGGTGATCGTTGGTCGATGTGGACTCGATGGGTCGAAGGTCCTGTTTCCACTCAGTATCTCTAATATCTAAAGTAAAGGAAATCTCGAATGCTGGTGGCAAATATTTTAGTTATCTACATTTTTGCTTCAGATACAAAAGCATTTTGATAAGGTTTTGCATATCTAAGTAAGACGAACAACCTTGCTTAGTTTTGGTGCATGTCCTTTTATTTATTTAATCGGAACCCGAGGGGCAACTTTTTCACTCAGAGGATGGTGGGTATATGGAATGAGCTGCCAGAGGAGATAGTTAAGGCAGGGGTATGGGCCAAAAGGTGGGACTGGTATAAACAGTACATGTTGGTTGGCATGTAAAGCGGGCCAAAGGGGAAGGGTCTGTTTCTGTGCGGTATAATTCTATAACTCTCTGACATTAAACCATTTCAGAGCAGGAGGAGATAAATAAAAATTGCAATTGATAGCCTCCATTACCCTCTTGGACAGTGAAATCGAAGGGTCATCAACGTCCGCTTAAGACCTCATTTTGACCCTTGAGGGCATAGATTCAGGAGAATAAGGAAAAGGGGACATGAGAGGCTACTTTTTCACACAAAGGGGGGGGGGGGTGTGTATATGAAACGAACTACCAGAGGAAGTGGGAGCACCAAGTACAATTACAATGTTTAAAACACAATTGGACAGGCACATGGATAGGTGTGGTTGAGATGGATATGGGACAGGCACAGACGAATGGTTTCCAGCTCAGGTAGGAAAATTGCTCAGCACAGATAAGATGGGCTGAAGGGCCTGTTCCCATGCTGAATAACTCCACGAGTTTATTTTGAAGAGTCGGTGTTAGTTGGAAACTCCCTGCCTGGAAATACAGTTCCACCACCTCCGGTAACTGGCGGATCCACCCCAACCCCTCCCTCACCCCCACCTCCCCTTAATCCAGCCAAAACACCCCCTGGAACTTGCCACAAGAATGTAGCACCTAGGCCGGGTGAGCTGGCCAATCTCAATCTCAACAGGACTTCCACTGCCGATCGGCGGGTTGAATTTGCCGGCTACGGCCAGGACTCTGGAACTCTGGCACAGCTGGAGCCAGCAGATCCATTCCCATAGCCAACTTCGGCAGCTGACTTTGCCTGCTGGTATCTCAACCCCCCCCCCCCCCCCCCCCCCCAAGGCCATGACCTCTGTTGTCCGGCAAAATGGATAATCCAGAAAGGCAAAATCGGTGGTGGACCTGTCTACTCGTTATTTTGCTTATTATAATACATCATGCACAGTTGAAAAATCACTCAAACACATGCCTGCTAAATATAATCAGGTACTGTTTCTAACTGTTCATCGGCACTGGAAGTGATAGACAAAGCCCAAAGCCATTACTGTAAGTATTTTATGCAACCTAACATTCACGGTGTATTTTCTAATTAAAACATCTGATGTTTCTTCCTAAATTCCACTTAACTGAAAGCACAACATAAACTCTGCCAATGTGCAAGCTCATCAGAGTAATGACACCCACAATAGTGTAAGAAGGGACAGCAGATGCGGGGTTATACCGAAGGTAGACACAAAATGCTGGAGTATCTCAGTGGGTCAGGCAGCATCTCTGAAGAGAAGGAAAAGGGGACATTTTGGGTTGAGACCCTTCTTCAGACCACAATAATGACTGGAGTCACCATAAAAGTGAATTTATTTCAATATTTTGTTTGGATACTGAGTTTAAAGTTCTCCCCTCTGCATACTAGTTACTAGGAGAGATTGAACAGACTTGGGTTGTATTCTCTGGTATGACAAAAGCTGATGGGAGACCTAATGGAAGTATATAAAATTATGAGAGGCATAGATAGGGTAGACAGTCAGAATCTTTTACCAAGAGTAAATATGTCAAAGACGAGAGGGCATGGCTTTAAGATGAGAGAGGAAAACTTCAAAGGAGATGTGTGGGGCAAGATTTTCACACAGAGGATGCCTGGAACATGCTGCCTGTTATGGTGGTGGAGGCAGATATGATGGTGATGTTTAAGAGGCTTGCAGATAGGCACATGGATATGCATGGGATGGAGGGATATGGATCATATGCCGGCTGAGGATTAGTTTATCCTGGCATCATGTTCGGCATACACATTGAGTCAAAAGCCTGTTCCTGTGCTGCACTTTTCTATGTGTATGAAGGAACTGCAGATGCTAGTTTATACCAAAGATAGATGCAAAATGCTGGAGTAACTCAGCGGGTCAGTCAGCATCACTGCAGAAAAAGAATAGATTATGTTTCAGGTTGGGACCCCTCTTCAGGCTCAAAGTTAAGGTGGGGGGGTGGGGGGGGGGAATTAACTGGAGGCAAGAAAAGGCCAGAACAAATCAGGGCCGGCCACAGATGACCTCAGGAAGGATGGAACCCATAATGGCCCATTGTTGGCTGGGGAAGGTGTGATAACAAGAGTGTTTCAAGGATGTGACCAGTGAAACTAGTAGGATTACTATGGTTGGCAAGGTGGGTGAGGGGGGGGGGGGGAGACGGGGTGGGAGGGGAGGGGAGGAAATGCAGGATTTACTTGAAATTAGAGAAATCAGTTCAAATCAATGAAATTAAAGAAATAATGCTGAGTTATAAGGTGCCAAAGTGAAAAACTCTATATTCTGTGTTCTATGTGAACCTCTCATATTTTCACTCCACCTTATCTCTCTAACCTGCTTCAAATGCACAGTGGTCCAGTTTTGGCAACAAAGCATCTCATTATCTTTATTTGCGACACTCCTGCCTTTGTCACACAGAGGCATCAGCCTTGGAACAATAACTCTTTTTTTTCCATTTGCACAGATGCTGACTGACATGCTGTGCTTTTCCAGCATTTCCAATTACCTTTTTATTTCAGGTTTCCAGCATCTGCGATTTTTTTGTTGAGTTTCTTTTGCTCCACTGTGCCTTCAAGTTCTAGACCTCCCCTAAATAAATCATTCCAAAACTATGCCATTCCCTTTTCAAAAACGTATGTCAGTAACCAAGCCTCTAATTACATGGTCTAATATTTCTTTTTCAAGTCAAGTCAAATCAACTTTATTTGTCACATACACATACAAGATGTACAGTGACATGAAAGTGGCAATGCTTGCGGGATTGTGCAAAACAACAGAACAGAACAGAACCAGTATTTACATTTAAAAAAGAAGACACAACAGTATTTACGACCTGGTGAGATCAGAGTTTACAGTCCTGATGGCCTGTGGGGAGAAACTCCGTCTCATCCTCTCTGTTTTCGCAACATGACAGTGGAGGCGCTTGCCTGACCGCAGCAGCTGGAACAGTCTGTTGCTAGGGTGGTAGGAGTCCTTCATGATCTTGCTGCTGTGGATCTGCACCTCCTGGTGTATAGGTCCAGCAGGGGGGGTCAGGAATCAGATTCAGATCCAGATCAGATTCAGATTCAATTTTAATTGTCATTGTCAGTGTACAGTACAGAGACAACGAAATGCATTTAGCATCTCCCTGGAAGAGCGACATAGCAAATGATTTGAATAAATAATAATAAGTGTCCGGGGGGGGGGGGGGGGGGGGGTGATTGGCAGTCACCGAGGTACGTTGTTGAGTAGAGTGACAGCCGCCGGGAAGAAGCTGTTCCTGGACCTGCTGGTTCGGCAACGGAGAGACCTGTAGCGCCTTCCGGATGGTAGGAGGGTAAACAGTCCATGGTTGGGGTGAGAGCAGTCCTTGGCGATGCTGAGCGCCCTCCGCAGGCAACGCTTGCTTTGGACAGACTCAATGGAGGGGAGCGAGGAACCGGTGATGCGTTGGGCAATTTTCACCACCCTCTGCAGTGCCTTCCGGTCGGAGACAGAGCAGTTGCCATACCATACTGTGATGCAGTTGGTAAGGATGCTCTCGATGGTGCAGCGGTAGAAGTTCACCAGGATCTGAGGAGACAGATGGACCTTCTTCAGTCTCCTCAGGAAGAAGAGACGCTGATGAGCCTTCTTGATCAGAGTTGAGGTATTGTGGGTCCAAGAGAGGTCATTGGAGATGTTGACTCCCAGGAACCTGAAGCTAGAAACACGTTCCACCTCCGTCCCGTTAATGTGGATGGGGGTGTGCGTGCCGCCCCTGGACTTCCTGAAGTCTACAATGAGCTCCTTGGTCTTCTTGGAGTTAAGGGCCAGGTTGTTGTCAGCGCACCATGCTGCTAAGTGCTGGACCTCCTCCCTGTAGGCCGACTCATCGTTGTTGCTGATGAGGCCAATCACCATTGTATCATCTGCATACTTGATGATGGTGTTAGTACCATGTACAGGTGTGCAGTCATAGGTGAAGAGGGAGTAGAGGAGGGGGCTCAGCACACAGCCCTGTGGAACGCCGGTGTTCAGGGTGAGGGTTGAAGAGGTGTGCTTGTCTAACCTAACAGACTGGGGTCTGTTGGTTAGAAAGTCCAGTATCCAGTTGCAGAGGGAGGGGTATGTAAGGAATGTAGTTCCCTTGGTGCATTCGGCCAAATACACTACTCTCTGCAGAGCCTTGCTGTCCTGGGCAGAGCTGTTGCCAAACCAGATCGAGATGTTTCTGGTCAGGATACTTTCTAGAGCACTATAGTAGGATTGAAGGATCCTCAGAGACACTCTGAATTTCCTCAGCTGCCTGAGGTGGCAAAGGCGCTGCCTTGCCTTTCTCACCAGTGTGGCAGTGTGTGTTGTCCATGTCAGATCCTCTGTGATGTCGACTTCCAGGTATTTAAAGCTGCTCATCCTATCCATAGTAGTCCCATTTATCCCCAGTGGCGTGTACGTCCTCGGTTGTTGTGCCCTTCTAAAGTCCACAATCAGCTTCTTAGTTTTAATGACATTCAAGAGGAGGCTGTTGTTCTGACACCAGAGTGCCAGGTCAGATTTGGTGCAGTCTCAACATTTTCAACATTTGATTACATTCCTATGCAATTTGTTGAACTTTAATGCAAGTTATTAAATTACTGAACATTCCCAAAGGCTGTATAGTTTTATTAAATAATCAAGCTATGAAGATTTTACTTCTCAAATGTGTTACATCTCCTGATCTATTTCAAAACTCTTCTTAAACCCAGAACATAGAATAGTACAGCACAGGAACAGGCCCTTTGGCCCATCAAGCTGTGCCGTACATGATGCCAAGACTAACTCTTATCTGCCTGCACATAATCCATATCCTTCCATTCCCTGCGTATCCATGTGCCTATCTAAAAAAGTATCTTGAATGCTACTATAATATCTGCCTCCACCACCATCCCTGGTAACATGTCCATGCACTCAACCCCCTATGTGTAAAAAAAATGCCCCACACATCTCCTTTAAACTTAGCCTCTCTCACCTTACAGTTATAAGATCATAAGGAATTGGAGTAGAATTCGGCCATTCGGCCCATCGTATCTACTCCGCCATTCAATCATTTCTGATCTATCTCTCCCTCATAACCCCATTTTCCTGCCTTCTCCCCATAACCTCTGACACCTGTACTAATCAAGAATCTATCTATCTCTGCCTTAAAAATATCCTCTTGATTTGGCCTCCACAGCCTTCTTGTGTCAAAGAATTCCACAGATTCACCACACTCTGACTAAAGAAATTTCTCCTCATCTCCTTCCTAAAAGAACGTTCTTTAATTCTGAGGCTACGACCTCTAATCTTAGACTCTCCCACTAGTGGAAACGTCCTCTCCACATCCACTCTATCCAAGCCTTTCACTATTCTGTACATTTCAATTAGGTCCCACCTCATTCTCTTCATTCTTCTAAACTCCAGCGAATACAGGCTCATTGCCGACAGCGCCCTCTAGTTATGCCCTCTAGTATTTGATACTTCCATCCTGGGAAAAAGATTTGCAAGGTCTTGAGGTCAAGAACTTTCAAATAATTAATACATTTTAAATTGCAAATTCTGGTAGGTTTAGAGTTGTCTAACTAAAACCAAATTGATTATTAAGCATTGGATTGGATCTGCAATCGGATCCTCGACTCCCTCATCCACAGACCACAGTCTGTTCAAATTGGAGGAACCACTTCATCCTCATTAACAATTAGTACGGGAGCACCTCAAGGCTGCGTGCTCAGCCCCCAGCTTTACTCACTCTATACCCATGACTGCGTAGCCGGTCATAGTGCGAACTCCATCTTCAAGTTCGCCGATGACACCACTTTGGTTGGACGAATCACAGATGGGGATGAGTCAGAGTATAGAAGTGAGATCGACCGACTGACCTAATGGTGCCAGCACAACAACCTGGCTCTCAACATCAGTAAGACCAAGGAACTGATTGTAGACTTTAGTAGGGAAAGGATGAGGACCCACAATCCTGTTTATATCAACGGGACGATGGTGGAGAGGGTCATTAACTTCAAATTCCAGGGCGTGCATATATCAGAAGATCTTTCCTGGACCCAGCATACCGATGCAATTGTAAAGAAGGCACATCAGTGACTTCCTGAGAAAATTAGGGCGATTTGGCATGTCGAAGAGGATTCTCCTAAACTTCTACAGGTGCACGGTAGAGAGCATTCTGACTGGGTGCATCGTGGCCGGGTTCGGCAACTTGAACATCCAGGAGCGAAAAAGACTACAAAAAGTTGTGACCACTGCCCAGTCCATCACCGGCTTTGACCTCCCCACTGTCGAAGGGATCTATCGTAGTCGCTGCCTCAAAAAGGCAGCCAAAATCATCAAGGACCTACACCATCCTGGCCACACACTTATCTCACCACTGCCATCAGGAAGAAGGTACAGGAGCCTGAAGACTGTATCGTCCAGGTACAGGAGCACCTTCTTCCCCACAGCCATCAGGCTATTGAACGCAACGAATAAGCTATGAGCTCTGAACTGCAAAAGACTATATTATTATTTGTTATTTGCACTATATTTGTTAATTATTGAACTTTTCTTTTTTTTTCCTTTTATATACAATGTTTACATATTCACATATTCTGTTGTGCTGCAACAAGTAAGAATTTCATTGTCCTGTCCAGAACATATGACAATAAAACACTCTTGATTCTTGACTCTTGACTGTTGGTGCTGAAGTGACCTATGTTATTGCGCGTAAAAAAATTGACCTACTAATGGACAGCTAATCAGATCAAGAACTGCTTCTGAGGGATATAATGAAATAAGTCAAGGCAGTCAAATGCTCAGTGATATTAAGAACTTCCAGCTTGAATCATGGAGAAGTTTTCTCCTGAGTGGCTGTGGAGATGCAGAATCTAATTATTCAGCTGTGGTTTTATGGTAACTTTCAGAATGAAAAGGGATGAGAAAAGAGCATGAGCACTGGCGGCACAGTGGTGCAGTGGTAGAGCTGCTGCCTTACAGTGCCAGAGACCCGGGTTCGATCTTGTCTATGGATGCTGTCTTTCCGGTGTTTGTACATCCTCCCTATGATC
This sequence comes from Amblyraja radiata, assembly GCF_010909765.2. Taxonomy (NCBI): domain Eukaryota; kingdom Metazoa; phylum Chordata; class Chondrichthyes; order Rajiformes; family Rajidae; genus Amblyraja; species Amblyraja radiata. Next base: position 16,668,898 of record NC_045967.1, on the reverse strand, counting down.
ACGTGGGATTTCTCCGGGTGCTCTGGTTTTTTCCCACAGTTCAAAGACGTACAGGTTTGTAGGTCAATTGGCATTGATAAAAATATTATAAATTGTCCCTAGTGTAGGATCATGCTAGAGTATGGGGTGATCGCTGGTTGACACGTACTCAGTTGGAGAAAGGGCTGCTTCCACACTGTTTCTCTCAAGTGCAATGTGCAAAGTAAAGTTTAAAGGTAAGGATTAAGGGCCTGTCCCACTTAGGTGCTTTTTCAGCGGACTGCCGTCGATTGTCAATTTCGCAGCACTCGCCTGAAACACTGGGAACTGGAACGGCGACTATCAGAGTGGAACACACACAAACACATCGCAAAGGCGGGGGCCAGGGAAAGTGGGGAAGCTCTGTCTGAAATTCACATGGTGCAAAGCCAAGGTGATACAGACACACACCGCGATGAACAGGAAGGTTAACACGGCTAGCACAGTGTACGGTAAGTCCTTTAAGAGAGGGGGAGGAGGGGAGAAGGGGGGGAGAAGGGGGGGGAGAAGGGGGGAGAGAAGGCGGGGGTGAAGGGGGGGGGAGAAGGGAGGGGGGAGAAGGGGGGGAGGAGAAGCGGGGAGAAAGGGGGGAGAAGGGGGGGAGAAGGAGTGGAGACACTTTTAAGAAGCCAGACAACTTTTAAGAAGCCAGAGATACACAGCTGTTAAGTATGTCGGGCATTTAACATTACCAGTCGGTTATCCTTGGTTCTCATGCTTATGCTCATGCTTACTTTTTTTTTCCCCAATGTGCCAATGAAAATGACTGGTCAGCAAAGGCGATTAACTAAAACTACCTACGACTACCTCGACTACATATAATTACATGGCGACCCCACTACAACTACACCTACGACTACAGGATTATCAATTTTCTCCATGGCGACCAATTTTTGGTCGCAGAAAAACTTTCAACATGTTGAAAAATTTGCGGCAACCATACTGATTCTGCGACAAGTTTCCAGAATGTGGGAACACCTCGTGACCATGAGGGAGACTCACCAGAGACCACCAGCGAACATGTGGTGACCATGTGGCGATCATGAGGCGAACACAGAGTCTCCTGCACTCGCCTAAAAAGTCACCTAAGTGGGACAGGGCCTTCAACCTAAAGATCTGGACATATTTATTTCTCTATCGCACTTTGTGTAAGGTTCCTGTTGGCAATTGGCTCCTATGTTATCTGCATGACTAGAATATAAAACATAGAACAGTACAGCACATGAACAGGTCCTTCAGCCCACAATGTCTGCCTGCACATAACGCATAACCCTCCATTCCCTGCATATCCAGATGCCTATCCAAAAGTCTTTCAAATGCTATTAAAGTATCTGCTTCAAACAGCACCCCTGGCAGTGTGTTCCAGGCACTCATCACCTCTGAAAAAATTAGACTTAACACACATGAAATGCATTTCATTCGAATTTCTTGAGCCAAGATCAGAGGTCTTCCACAGAAGCTAAAGAATCTTGCTGCGCAACCTAAAAATGCAAGTAGCAATTGAAAAGACTTAGAGGCACAAGGAAATGAGATGTGACAGTGACGTTTTTAAAATAGGCACATGGGTGTAGGGTATGGAGGGATATGGATCACGTGCAGACACTTTAACTTGGCATCATGTTCGACACAAACATTGTGGGTTGGAGGGCCAGTTGCTGTGCTGTACTGTTCTGTGAAAAAACTGCAGATGCTGCTTCACAATCAAAGACACAAATTGCTGGAGTAACTCAATGGGTCAGGCAGCATCTCTCATCCCTTCTTCAGACATGAACAGACATTGCATTTATGTCAGTGAGTCAATATTAGCTATGGGGATTGTTTCAGAATTATATTTTCCTTTTCGGAGAGCATTCATCGCAAAGTAACATTAAAATCTGGGTAGATGTGTAGGCCAAGAAATCCCTTTATGTAGAGCAATGTTTTTGTGTGCTGTGCCAAGGAAATTAAACTTCAATCCCATGGTTAAATTCAACTGCTCTACCCTTCAAAGATAGAGCAGTTTGCCAAAGGTGCTCCAAATCCTCTGGATGTAAGATTTATGCCCACTGGGAAAGTGTGTCTCTAACTTACAATTCTTTGGCATAACCACAACCACTCATATTGAAGCAGCCCCTCCAGGATACTTAAAGCTAATTTCTACACTGTTTAAACGGGATCTGTCACTGAATATAGTGGCATTCATCTCCCAGGTGTGAATGCTTTAAGCGTTCTACTTAACACTTGATTGCATCAGCTATGCCTATTCATTGCTAATGAAATCAAGGGATGCAGGGGAAAAAACAGATACAGGGTACTGATTTTGGATGATCAGCCATGATCATATTGAATGGCAATGCTGGCTTGAATGGCCAAATAGCCTCCTGCACCTATTTTCTATGTTTGCTAATGCCAACAGGAAGTCCACACTGATTGAAACATACAGTGCTGGAGTAACTCAGCAGGTCACACAGCATATGTGGTGGGAATTGTAAGGAGTCCAGACTCACACAGGTTGAAACACAAGCATCTTTATTGTTCAGGTCATTAGCTAATAAGCAGGTCATTACACATTCACACTGCAGCTCTAACTGCTAGACAGTGGGTTGGATCTTACACTATGAATGTTATAATTAGGCGGGATTATAATTACTAAGCATTCTAATTGGCTAACATGCTATAGCCAATCCACAGGAATGTTTAGTTTAGTTTAGAGAAACAGCAGGGAAACAGGTCCTTCGGCCCCAAACAGACGCGCCATGTCCACTCAGTCACCCATACACTAGTTCTATCCTACACAATGTGGACAATTTACAGAAACCAATTAACCTACAAAACCGCACGTCTTGGATTGTGGGAAGAAACCGGAGCACCCAGAGAAAACTCACACGCTCACAAAGAGAACGCAAGCTCCATATAGACAGCAGTCGTACTCAGGATCCATCCCAGATCTCTGGCCTTGTAGGGCAGCAACTATACCACTGTGCCACTGTGCCGTTCTATAAGGACAGATGATGTTTCAGGTTTTTCAGATCCGTAGGAATGATACTGACCCACAAAGGCACCTATCCATTCCCTCCACAGATGCTGCCTGACCCATCGAGTTACATTGTGTTTGGTCAAGATTCCAGCAACTGTAGTTTATTGTATGTCCACATTGATTATATGTGGACACGCTCCCTAATTGGAGACAGGACAGTTCAGTTGCTTGATAATACCTGGGAAGAAACTGTCCCTGAATCTGGAGGTTTGTGTGAGACAGTCTTCATCTGCTGAACCATCAGATAACCATGCAAGGGTTTTATGTGTAAGACTTGGCCATCAGCGATGACATCTCGGGGTTTTTTCGATGAATTGAAAGATACAGCATTGAAATAGATGCTTCGACCATCAAATTTACGCCAACCATCGTTCAGACATTCACATTAGTTCTACGTTATCCTACTTTTGCATCCATTCCCTGCACACCAGGGGAAATATGCAGAAGCTAATTAACCTACAAACCTTGACGTCTTTGCGAGGTGGGAGGAAACCAGAGCACCCAGAGGGAGCCTGTGCAGTCACAGGGAGAGTAATGCAAATGCCACACAAACAGCACCTAAGGTCAGGATCGGACACGTGTCTCAGATGTTGTCTCTGATCGGGCACGTGTCTCTGAGGCACCTGCGCCACAGTGTCTCCCAATATCAGTTCATAAGTGGAATGCAGGTCATAAGATTTCAGTACAAAATCTCACCTGCTTAAACTCATTTGAATTGCAGGACCATGCTGACAATTGATGAGAAATGTTCATATTATGAATAAATTTAGGAGCTAAAAATAGGAATTGCTTTTAGCACATTAAAAAAAATGCAATTATCTTAATTTGTCAACTTATTTCTACCAGCAATATATACCCAGAATGAGTTGTTGAAATATAATTTCCCATGATGCCACTGCATGCAAATGGTTCAATGACTTTCATTGACTTTGTTGTCACATGTGCCAAGGTATAGTGAAATTCATTTTGCATACAGTTCAGTACAAGTAATACTATACATAAGCACATCTTAGTTACAGTACAAGTGTTTGTTAGTTGGACACTGAGGCAATATACAGAATTGCCAGGTTTGGCACCTTTTTCTTGAACATAGAACAGAACAGCTCAAGAACAGGGCCTTCAGCCCACAATGTCCGGACCGGACATGATATCAAGACCCAGACCAAGATGATATCAAGTCTGAAGAAGGATCTCGATCCGAAATTTCATCTATCCTTTTCTCCGGAGATGCCGCCTGACACGCTGAGTTATTCCAGCATTTTGTGTCTATCTCTGGTGTAAATCAGCATCTGCAGTTCCTTCGTACACCAAGTCTCATCTACCTGTACAGGTTCCATTCCCTGTATCTATACAAACATCTCTTAAGTGCCACAAATGTATCTGCCTCAACCACCATTTCCAGCAGTGCATTCCAGGCACTCACCGCCCTCTTGTGTAAAAAAAAACTTACCCCGCACATCTCCTTTAAACTTTGCCCCTTTCACCTTAAAGCTATTTCCTCTAGTATTTGATTTTTCCATCCTGGGAAATAGGTTCTGGATCTATGCCTATCTATAGTAATTTTATATATTTTTATATACTTCTGCCATTTTATATACTCATCATAGATATTCTGCCATTTAATTTGACTGAATAAGATGTCCATGAAGCTAGCCATGGTCCTGATTCAGTTGCTGCTTCACTTGAGAGGATCTGACGATTTTAACTTTATGAAAGGAATGCAGGAGCTTGCAATTTTCAGTGTCCTCTGCTGTTCAAAGAACTTCATCAGGAATTCTCTGTGTTGCACTGTTGGCAAAGTTGCAATGTGGAAAAATGTGTAGACTAATTGCTTAGAACAAACTACCACAATCAGCAAATGTAGAAATGTAGATCATTTACAACACAGAAGGAGGTTGTTCGACCCATTGTGGCGATTTCAGTGGAAAAGTGTCACCTGGTCCAACCTTGCCCTCCAGCATCTGCTCCTCTTCCTGCATCTCACAGCTCCTCAAAGGCTCATTGATCTGCTTTTCAAATTGTGATGCTTATTTCCACCCTCACTACTCCTCAGAGATGAGTTAAATATCTCACTGATCTGAATGTCATGTTACAGTAGCACAAGATAGTCACAAAATGCTGGAGTAACTCGGCAGTTCAGGCAGCATCGTTGGAAAAAAGGAATATGTGACATTTCGGATCGGAACCCTTTTTCAGACTGAAAGTATAGTTTAGTTTAGTTTAGTTTAGAGATACAATGCAGAAATCGGCCCTTTGGCCCACTGAGTCAGCGTCAATCAGCGATCCCCATAAGCAAGCACGATCCTACACACTAGGGACAATTTACAATAATACCAAGCCAATTAGCCTACAAACCAGTACGTCTTTGGAGTGTGGGAGAAAATCAGAGCTCCCAGAGAAAACCCATGCAGGTCACGGGGAGAATGTACAAACACCGTACAGACAACACCCGTGGTCAGGATCTGTGAATATAGGAGCAAGGAGGTCCTACTGCAGTTGTACAGGGCCCTGTTGAGACCACACCTGGAGTATTGTGTGCAGTTTTGGTCTCTTACTTTGAGGAAGGACATTCTTGCTATTGAGGGAGTGCAGGGTAGGTTCACCAGGTTAATTCAGGGATGGCAGGACTGACATATAATGAAATAATTGATCGACTGGGCTTATATTCACTGGAATTTAGAAGGATAAGAGGGGATCTTATAGAAACATATAAAATTCTTAAAGGATTGGACAGGCTAGATGCAGGAAAAATGACCCTGATGTTGGGGGTCCAGAACCAGAAGTCACAGTTTAAGAGTAAGGGGTAGGCCATTTAGAACTGAGATGAGGAAAACCCTTTTCACCCAGAGAGCTGTGAATCTGTGGAATTCCCTCACAGAGGGCAGTGGAGGCCAATTCACTGGATGTGTTCAAGAGAGAGTTAGATATAACTCTTGGGGCTAACGGAATCGAGGGATATGGGGAGAACGCAGGAACAGTGTATTGAGTTTGGATATCAACTTGGACGAATTACCTTCTCCTGCACCCATTTTCTATGTTTCTGTTTCTATGTTTCTTTCCAGTCAGAAAGATAGACCTTGTCTATCCTTCAGTCTGAAGAAGGGTTCCGACCCGAAACGCCACCTATTCCTTTTCTCCAGTAATACTGCCTGACCCGCTGAGCTACTCCTGCATTTTGTGACTATCTTAGGTATAAACCAGCATCTGCAGTTCCTTCCCACAGTTGCACAAGACATTGACGAGGCTGCATTTGAAACATTGTGTTCAATTTTGGTTACCCATCTGTAGGAAAGATGTTTTTAAGCTGGAAAGAGAGAAAAGATATATACAAGCTCCACGCCAATCATCAATCATCCATTCACATGAGAGACATAGATAGAGTAGACAGTCAAAATCTTTTTTCCAGGGTGGAAATATCAAAAATTAGAGGACATAGCTTTAAGGACCTGTCCCACTTAGCTGAGTTTTTAGGCGAGTGCAGGAGACTCATGATCGCCACATAGTCGCCACATGTTCGCTGGTGGTCTCTGGTGAGTCTCCTTCATGGTCGCGAGGAGTTCCCGCATTCTGGGAACTAGTTGCAGTCTCAGTATGATCGCCACAAATTTTTCAACATGTTGAAAATTTTTCTGCGACCTAAAATTGGTCGCCATGGAGAAAATCGATACTTTTGTAGTCATAGGTGCAGTTGTAGTGGGGTCGCCATGTAGTTATAGGTAGTCGAGCTAGACGTAGGTAGTTTTAGTTAATCGCATTTGCTGACCGGGCATTTTCATTTGCTCATTGCGGGATAAAAAACGTAAGCACAATTTTCAGAACCAGGGAGAACCGACCGATAATGTTAAATGCCCGCCGAACTTCACAGCTGTGTATCCCTGGCTTATTAAAAGTTGTCTGACTTCATAAAGTGTCTCCCCCTCCCCCCCCTCACCCCACCTTCTCCCCCCCCCACTTCTCTCCCCCCCTTCTCCCCCCTCATCTTCCCCCTCTTCTCCGCCCTCCCCCCCCTTTTAAAAGGCTTACCGTACACAGGCTAGCCGTCTTAACCTTCCTGTTCATCGCGGTGTGTGTCTATGTCATCTTGGCTTTGCACCGTGTGAATTTTAAACAGCACTCCCCCCGCTTGCCCTGGCCCCCGCCTTTGCGGTGTGTGTGTGTGTGTGTGTGTGTGTGTGTGTGTGTGTGTGTGTGTGTGTGTGTGTGTGTGTGTGTGTGTGTGTGTGTGTGTGTGTGTGTGTGTGTGTGTGTGTGTGTGTTCCACTCTGACAGTCGCCGTTCTAGTTCCCGGTTTTCCAGGCAAGTGCCACGAGCTTGACAGTCACCGGCAGTCCGCTGATAAATCGCCTAAGTGGGACAGGCCCTTGAAGATGAAAGGAGCTAAGTTTAAAGGAGATGTGTGGGGCATGTTTTTTTTTTGTTGCAGCGAGGGTGATAGGTGCCTGGACACGCTGCCTTTACATTAGTTTAGTTTAGTTGAGAAAATCAACATGTAAAATCAGGCCCTTCACCCACTGAGTCTATGCCGACCAGCGTTCACCCATACACTGGTTCCATCCTACACACTGGGGACAATTCACAGAGGGCCAATTCACTTACAAACCTGCATGTCTTTGGAGAAAACCCTCATGGTCAAAGGGGAAACAGCAGACAGCACGCAAAGTCAGGATTGAACCTGGGTCTCTGACTTTGTGAGGCAGGAACTCTACAACTGCACCACCATGTCTCCCAGATTCAGCACAGATGTTCAACACAGATATTGTGAGCCAGGGGCCTGTTGGAGTGTTGTACTGTTCTGTGTTCTATGTTCAATACACAAGAACTCCAGATTCCTCTTCATCCCCGAGCTCTGCTTTCTTTTGCCATTTATATAATGTGCTTCTGTTTTATCTACTCAGTCAAAATGGACAACACATTTGCCACACCATAACCCACTAATGCACCCTATTTGTAATCTTATGTGGCCTCCTATGTCCTTTTAAACACTACATCTGTCTTTGGAACATCAGCCAATTTATCAACCTTACCCTCTGTTCTTTCGTCCAGGACATTTATATAAATCGTAAGAAGTGCTGTTCCTGATAGCACACCACTCGGCCGGTACCTTGCCAACAGAAAAATACTTGTGTCTATGTCTGTTTCAATTTAGCCAGACAACCTTCAGTGCTAGTAATACCACATACATGATGGGCATTACAGTATGGTTTGGGAACAGCTCCATCCAAGACAGCAAGAAATTGCAGAGTTGTGGACGTAGCCCAGATCGTCATGCAAACCAACCTCCCTTTCATTGGCTCTATCCACACTTCACGCTGCCTCAGCAAAGCCATCAGTATAATCAAGGACGAGTCTCACCCCAACCACCCCCACTCCCTTCTCCCCTCTCCCATTAGGCAAGAAGTACCTAAGTGTAAAAACACACACCTTCAGATTCAGGGACAATTTCTTCCCAGCTGTTATCAAGCAACTGAACCATTCTAACAACAACTAGAGAACAGTCCTGACCTACCAACTACCTTATGGGAGACTATCTTTAATCAGACTTTACTGGGCTTTATCTTGCATTAAACATTATTCCCTTTATCCTGTATGTGAACACTGAGGATGGCTTGATTGTGATCATGTGTAGTCTTTTCACTGACTGGATGGCACACACCAAAAAATATTTTCACGGTAACTCGGTACACGCAATAATAAACTAAACTATACTATTATATATCTATATACTATTAAAACTCTGTGTGTGTTTATTTGTGGGTGTCAGATTTGGCCTTTGATTCCTTGGCCCACCAAAACCACATGCTAAAACTCCAAGACTTGATTCCATTTCGCTAGCGAATTCACTTTTCCATTCACTAATGCACTCCTCAAAACATTTGGACATTTTTATGTACACATTTTTTAATAAAATCCTTCCACCCCCCCCCCCCCCACTCACTCATTGTGTCACCTCCTGCTGGCCAGCGACCATAACGGCTGCTGACGCCCCGCTCTGCTCGAAAAACGGCAACATTATTTCCAACTGGGGTCTGAAGCACATTCGGGGACCAGACCCAACGGGACTACACTTGGTCTAGTATATATATATATGTGTGTGTGTGGTGTGTGTGTGTGTGTGTGTGTGTGTGTGTGTGTGTGTGTGTGTGTGTGTGTGTGTGTGTGTGTGTGTGTGTGTGTGTGTGTGTGTGTGTGTGTGTGTGTGTGTGTGTGTGTGTGTTTTGTAATATTTTTTGCCACATCTTCATAAAACAGTAGACATATTAACTTTATTTAATTTAGTTTAGTTTAGTTTATTAGAGGCGATGGAAGGAAAGCTCTACGTCGTGGTGGACCCGGTCCTCGTTCAGGTGGGGTCAGAGGGGTACAAAGATGAGACCTCTGTTGAGGACAGAACGTTTTGTATTGGAAAGTGGGAGGACAGAGGGGATGGTGAAAACACGACAATGGTAGGGGTTGGGGAAAGAGGGGAGCAGAGGAGTGGACGGAGGTTGAGACGAGGTCTTGCGTGGAGGTGGTGGGTGTTCAGAGAGGAAGGGGGGAGGGGGTTGAGGATTTGTGTATGGGTCGAGGGTAGTTGGGGTAATAATAGTGGCATGGACCTCAGCAGAAGCTGCATCACTGTAAAGGGCCTGTCCCACTTACACAACTTTTCAGCGGATTGCCTGCGACCTTCAAGCTCGAGGCACTTGCCTGAAAAACCGTGAGCTGGAACGGCGACCGACAGAGCAGAACACACACAAACACACAAACACATCGCAAAGGTGGGGGCCAGGGAAAGCGGGGGAGCGCTGTCTGAAATTCACACGGAGCAAAGCCAAGGTGATGCAGACACACACCGCGATGAACAGGAAGGTTAAAGACGGCTAGCACAGTGTATGGTAAGTCCTTTAAAAGAGTGGGGAGGGGAGAAGGGGGAGAAGGGGGGAGAAGGGAGGAGAAGGGGGAGACGGGGGGAGAAGGGGGGAGAAGGGGGGGGGGGAGAAGGGGGGAGAAGAAGGGGGGAGAAGAAGGGGGGGTTAGAAGGAGTGGAGACATTTTTAAGAAGTCGGACAACTTTTATTTAGCCGTGAAGTTTAGCGGGCATTTAACATTACCGGTCGGTTTTCCTTGGTTCTAAAAACTCGTGCTTACCTTTTTTTTCTCCTAATGAGCCAATGAAATGCCCGGTCAGCAAAGAAGATTAACTAAAACTACCTACGGTTACCTCGACTACCTCTAACAACATGGTGACCCCACTACCACTGCACATACTACAAAAGTATCGATTTTCTCCATGGTGACCAATTTTTGGTCGTAGAAAATTTTTCAACATGTTGATAAATTTGTGGCGACCATACTGAAGCCGCGACTAGTTCCCAGAATGCGGGAACTCCTCTCGACCGTGAAGGAGACGCGCTAGAGACTACAAGCGACCGTGTGGCGACCACGTGGCGATCATAAGGTGAGCGCAGAGTCTCCTGCACTCATCTAAAAAGTCACCCAAGTGAGACAGGCCCTTAAGAGTGGGAGGAGTACAAAATGGATGGAACATAGAAGAGAGAACAGTACAACACTGAGGATCTCCAGCCCACACTGTTTATGCTGAACATGATGCGTAGTTAATTTGCTCACATCTGCCTGTACATGATCCATATCCCTCTATTCCATGCACTTCCACAGATATAATGTTTGTCTAAAAGCCTCTTAAATGCCACTATCATATCTGCCTTCAGCACCACTGCTGGCAATGCTTGGGCACACGCTAACAACTCTGGGCACACATAACTTGCAATGCGAGCCTTTCAGTCATTCACAGAACACTTGGAATTTTTAAATCGACGAATAACAGCTGGAAATTTATAGTAATGCTGAGAATTTCTTGTGAAAAAATGATAGTCATAAAGTCATAGAGCATGGAATCAGCCGTTCTGCCCAACTTGACCCATCTATACTAGATGCATTTGGCCCATAACCTTCTAAACCCATCCAATCCATGTACCCGTCTAAATGTTTTGGAAAACATTGCAATGGTCCCTGCCTCAATTACCTCCTCAGGCAGCTCGTTCTCTACTTTGTATGCTGCGCCCACTTCCCTTTGTGTGCTGCACCCACCATACTTTGTGTGATAAGGTTGCCTGTTAGGTTCCTATTAAATCTTTCCCTCTCACCTTAAACCTATGTCCTCTGGTTCTCAATTGCTCTACTGTGGCCAAGGGACTCTGTGCGTTTACCTGATCTATTCCTCTCATGATTTTATACACATCAAATAAGAGCGTAACAATGCCATTCCCAAAAGGAAAATTTGTTTGGAAATGCACAGCAAGTCGGGAAATAACTTAGCATCTCAGAAAGCAGAAGAAGTTTTGTTTAGCAAAGTAATCAGGAATTACAAGATCTTTGCAATACTGAACCATCGGCAATTCTGAGAAGCTACAATCTGGAACCATATCCGAAATTAGCTGCGGCAGTCAGAGATTCTGTCTGTCTGTCTGTCTGTCTGTCTGTCTGTCTGTCTGTCTACCTACCTATCTATCTATCTATCTATCTATCTATCTATCTATCTATCTATCTATCTATCTATCTATCTATCTATCTATCTATCTATCTATCTATCTCTCGTGCTCTCGTTCTCTCTATCTCTCTATCTCTCTATCTCTCTATCTCGTCTATCTACTATTAAAACTCTGATCTTGGATGTGGATGTGTGTGTGTGTGCGTGTGCGTCTGCGTTTCACATCTCCTCGAAAACACGACTCGCTAACGGTGAGATTTTTACATATTACAATAGAGATCTACGCCATGATGTCAAATATCGCCTTATCTAACAATTTGATTCATTAATTCTTGAGTTATTTATTAAAATTGTTCACAAATCTGATATATTTTTTAAAGTTAACGAGCTGATGACGTCACAATGGGCCGCTCGCGCCACCCGTTGTGCACAGTTTTCAACGCACAGCATGCTGCGTACCAAAGATCCTATAGCAGAGCGCTCTGCTATAGATCTTTGCTGCGTACTGTTTTCCACACTCTGCGAGTTACGTCACCCACTCCCGACTCGCAGTCATTTGGTCGCTGCCTGCTCGCAGTCGACTCCAACTCGGCCAGCGTCTGCCCCGCCCCACCCTGCCCGCAGCCCAGCCGTCCTCCCTCCGGGTTCTGGATTGAAGCCGCTGAACACGCAGAATTTGGTTGGGCTTCCGAGGGCTTCTGAGGTCTTCCGAGGTCCCGCGAAGTTCTGAGCGCTCCCGAGGTCCGACGCACGATTGCAGTCGGCCCCGCCCACTCAATGTCCGCACCGCCTCCTCGCCGAGTTCAAGTCAGCCCTCTCCCTCTTTCTTCCCCCTCCCCCCCTCCCCCCTCCTCCCTCCTCTTCCCCTCCCCCTCCTCTCCCTCACTCCCCTTCCTCTCCCCCCTCCTCTCCCCCGGGACGTCTGAAGAAGGTACCCAACACAAAACGTTACCTATCCAGCACCTACTCCAGCCATTTGAGACAGAAACAGCAGTCTGAGACTCCTGCCTTCTCATCCTGGTGGCCACCCCTTTATCTGACTGAACCTTTGGTGTGATCACCTTGCTGAAACTCCTGTCTATAACACACTCTGCTTCCAGCATGCTCCTCAGACCCCTGAAATAAGTACTGCCTCTCAAAGGTTAACTGATTTACAAGTGAAGTGTGGTAAACATTTGCTTGCACAGAGGCAGCACAGAGTTGCTGCCTTACAGTGCCAGAAACCTGGGTTTGATCCTGACTATGGTTGCTGTCTGTACGGAGTTTGTACGTTCTCCCCGTGACTACCCGGGTGATCCAGTTCCCTCTCACATTACAAAGATATGCAGGCTTGCAGGTTAATTGGCTTCCGTAAATTGTCCCTAGTGTGTAGGATAGAACAAGTGTGTGGGTGATCATCGGTTCACGTGGACTCGGTGGGCCAAAGGGCCAGTTTCTCCACTGTTGCCTCTAGTGTGTAGAATGCAAAACAGGGATAACGTAGAACTACTATATGCATGATTGATGTTCGGTGTGGTCTTGGTGGGCCAAAGGGCCTGGTTCCACTCTGTATCTCTAAAAAACTAAGAATTAAAAGGAGTGGGGGGGGGGGGGGGGGGTGGTGACAAAATGTTTTACTTCTCCCCATAAATACAGAAGGTTAATCTGATTCCATACAGCTCACATCTAAGGGCAAATTTTAAAAGTATCAAACAAGATTTAAGTTTCTCATTGTTATGATTGCATATGCAAGAAAAAACAGCTCCCAGTGTTTCTCTGATCATTATGGATAGATTGACATTTTCTTTGCTTTCTTACAACATGTTGTTGAGATATTTTCAAGGAACTATCAGCTTTCATTGAAGTAAAGAAGATCATGGCACAACACGATTGGCAGAAAGCTAAAAGTGGAACTCAGCCATTCAGAGTGATGTCGGAGGGAATCACTTCACACAATAAGTGGAGACAATCCACAGAAACTGAGCTAGAACGTATTGCAGCACAAAATACTTTAGACCTGAGAGATACATTGCGAAAACATGTCCAATCACTCTGTACATTAGCACTATCCTACACACTAGGGACAATTTACAATTTTGCCAAAGCCATTTAACCTACAAACCTGCACGTCTTTGGAGTTTGAGAGGAAACCGGAGCACCCGGGGAAAACCCACGTGGTCACAGGGAGAACGTGCAAACTCCACACAGGGTGACTCTTCAGACAGATTGTAATAGAGGGGGGAAAGCTGAAAAAGAGAGATAGGGATGGCAGGACAAAACCTGGCAAGTGATAGGTGGATAGACACAAAGTGCTGGAGTAACTCAGTGGGTCAGGCAGCATCTCGGGAGATAAAGGATTTTAGGTCGGGACCCTTCTTCAGATTTCCATGACATCACCCATCCTTTATATCCAGAGATGCTGCCTGACCTGTTGAGTTACTCCAGCACTTTGTGTCTATCTTTGGCATAAACCAGCATCTGCAGTTGCTTTCTATACAAGTGATAGGTGAATAAATGTGATGGTAGTGGGAGGTTAGTAATTGTCAGTTGGGTGGAGTAAGTGATAAAGGCTAGAGATGAAAAGATGACAAAAGGGCTTCAGAGGGAAGATGAGTGAAATGTAAAGCTGGAGGAAGAGATGTAGGTGGAAGGGAATAGGTGGAAGGGGGGGGGGTGGGGGGGCTGGGTGGACTGGGACAAAAAAAACTGTCAAAATGGTAGATATGGGTAATAAAAATGGAACTGCAGATGTTGGTTTATACCAAAGACAGGCACAAAATGCCAGAGTAACACAACAGGCCAGGCAGCATAGCTGGAGAAAATGGTTAAGTGATGTTTAGGGTCAGATTGAAAAAGGTAGATATGTTGAATGGGAAGAGGAGTTTAAAGAAAAGGTTTTAAAAGTTTTTCCTAGCCGAGAAATGCAGCGAGCCTTGGCAGACAGAGTGCATTTGCAGTGAAATGGTCGCCTAGTCGATGCTTGGTCTCGATGTAAAGCAGATTTGGATATTCAGTGACTTTAAAATGTGTATCATAAATGCAATTTTTCCTTTCCGTTTTCAAATGAATCATGAATCATGAATATGCTGATTAATACATGGAGTTGAGAATCAGGATAACTAGCAAATTGTTACTGATCGAGGAGAAATGTCCATATATTAGTCACAGAACAGCAGGTTAACAGAAGGAAGTCACAACCTTGGAGAAAGAAAACATTTGGTTAATGAAAGTGATCTGAATTTTCCAATGTTTGTTATAAGCTGTGTCTCACACTGGCTTGCTGGAAGTGAACATCACACATCATGCATTAGGTGTCATAAATTATTCCTAGGAATAAAATAAGATTAAATACGGCACAGAGCCAAAATGAAAATATACAAGGAGAGATCATCAAGGTTTGACCTGACAAGTATTTTTGCAAATGAGTACCTTTAATGGCTAAATAGAGATGACAGTGAATGGGCATGGTGGGATGATCCAAAGCTAGAGAACAAAGTAATGGGCATGTCCTACTTAGGCGTTTTATTAGGCGACTACAGGCGACTAGGCTGTCGCCACATGGTCGTCGATGGTCGCCGGAGTGTAGCCAGTATGATTGTGAGTAGTCTCCTCAGTTGCCTAAAGAGTCGTAGCGTCTTTCCGGTTGCTGGATTTTCAACATGTTGAAACATTTATGGCTACAGTGGCGACCGTGGGTTTGACACCAATGAGCGTAGCTTGACATAGGAGCTGTTGTAGGTTGTCACCAGGTTAATGTAGATTGTCGCCAGGTAAAGTAGGTTGTCGCCGGTGCTGACTTCGGTGAATTCCATTGTCATATTTGCCGGCAGTTGCCTAAAAATCGCCTAAGTGGGACAGCAGTGGAGCTGTAAGACTCTATGACTCTATGAGGGGGTGATATTGGTCAACATGGTGGACAGCAGTGGAGCTGCTGCCTCACAATGCCAGAGACTTGGGTTCAATTCTGACTCTGGGTCTCCCTGTGACCGTGTGGGTTTTCTCCAGGTACTCTTGTTTCTTCCCACACTCCAAAGACATACAGGTTTGTAGTTTAAATGGATTCTGCACATTGTAAATTGTCCCTAGTGTGTAGGATTGTGCTGGTGTGTGGGGCAATCGCTGGTCACCGCGGACTCATTGGGTCAAAGGACCTGTTTCCGTGCTTAGTCAAGTCTAAAAGCTTTATGGGAATTGAAGGAGTGCCTGCCAAACGTAAACCAAAGGAAACTGGGGATGTTCAGGTCAAATTGCAGGAATGCAAAGCTTTAATAGAATGGGCTCTACGGAGGTAGGGAGGGGAGGGGAAAACCAGGAAGGGTTGTTGGCAATCCTTGGGGAAACTTTATCGTGTTGTGAGTGTTCAGTAAGCAAAGGGCTGTGTGTTCAGAGGGGATGAGGTTGGAATGCCTGAAGGGAGTAGAGAATTCAAGATGGTTGTGGCCGCACCGGCAATTGGAAATAAGAAGGTGCAGAAAGGGTAGAAGGTGGGTCCAAGAGGAGGAGTGACGTTGTAAATAGGAGAAGGGATCATCGCTGGGAGGCTAGGCTTTTACTTTCTATTGGGATTGTTGCTATGTTGTTAATTTTTTGAAACCCCCACCCACCCTCACCTATGTCACCCTATTACATTCTAGGCTTTGTTCTGCCTCTCTCCTTTTCCAGCTTTCTTCTCAATGGTTCCATGGTACTTTATTGTCACCTGTAGTGAGGTACAGTTAAATTTATATTTGCATACAGTTCAGTAAAAGTATTAAAGATACTCACTGGGAGACCGTCTTGCCGTGCGTGGATCACTGAGAAAATGTCTCCTTACAATCAGTCTGTAGAAGGGTCTTGATCTGAAACGTCACCCATCCAAGTTCTCCAGGGATGCTGCCTGACCCGTTGATTTACTCCAGCGCTCTGTGTCTTTGTATCTTTGGGGTGGCACAATAGCGCAGAAATAGAGTTGCTGCCATACAGCGCCAGAGCCATGGGTTTGATCCTTACTATAGAGTATTGTCTCTACAGGGTTTATATATTCTCCCCATGGCTTTTCTTGCGGTGCTCTGATTTTCTCCCACACTCCAAAGACGTACAGATCTGTAGGCTAATTGGCTTCGTAAAATTGCAAATTGTCCATAGTGTGTGTAGGATAGTGTTAGTGTGTAGGGGATCGCTGGTCGGCGTGGACTTGGTGGGCTGAACAGCCTGTTTCGGAGTTGTATCTCTAAACTAAACTAGGTTAAACTAAACCAAGGATTGTTGGCAGCAGCCCATAATTTCTTGATAAACTACAGGCACTCTGTATAAAGTTGTACCAACTGTCATGGAAATTCTGCTTACATGCTTGACGATAACATCACAAATGATCATCCTGAGGAAGTTTGAGATTCTGGTCCACCTCTCCACATTATTCCAGTGAAGTCAATGAGAAGGTGAAAAGCCATTTTGTTAAGCCTCAAACTCCAGCATTCACAAAGGCAAACAGAGAAGCCATCAATCTGTGATGAAGTGTTCATTATGAGTATGAACTAAACATCCTGTGTGCTGAAATTAAATTGGCTAGTGTACATTTAAGAGAATTGGTTTCTGGTAAGATGAATGGGGAATGTCAACACAGTCGTGCACTTTCAGTGTAGTAAATTTACATATTAAAAACAAATGGTTGTACAGATCAAGGAAAGATCATTTAAGCCCCACTCCTGAATTTAATAACTAAATAAGCAGTTAAATAGCCAATATAAATCAACTAAATCTCTTGCCAAATTCCCGTCCAACGAGCTCCAGAAATTTTGGATGCTATCGGCCTTGACTGTGTCCTTGGACATTTTCACCAAATATCCATCGCTCTTTGTTTCAGATGAATCTATCTGATTAGTCCAGTCACCTTCCCTCGTGTTGCTTCCATCCTATTAGTCTTAGTCATTTAACTTCTGACCATCAAGAATTGGTTGGCAATGAGAGGACTTCAAACAGTCACTTCCCAATGTCACAAACGGTGATCCCTCTTCTCCCAATTGACCTGAAGTGCAGACTTATCTCTAACAAGCATAGGACCATGGATATTTAGATACACTCCCACAGAAGATACAAACGCTTGAAAAAATCCACCACCAGATCCATCAAGATTAGTAAAATCAAATTGTACACAAGTTAAACAGGTAGTGCAAAGAGAAGAATACCAGAATAAAGTTTATTATAACAGCTTAGAAATAGGCCCAAGGGCTAGTTGCTGAGTCAAATTGCTATTCCTCAGCTCACCATGGATTTACAAAGACATGCAGGTTTGTAGGTTTATTGACATCGGTAAAATTGTAAATTGTCACTAGTATGCAAGATAGTGTTAGTGTGCGGGGATTGCTGATTGGCAGACACTCAGTGGGCCGAGAGGCCAGTCTCTGCGCCATAGCTCCAAACTAAATGAAACTAGTCACCTTAAATCTGCAATAAAATTAGAAATTGTTGAAGACATGTATTGGTCCAGCAGCATCATTGGACTTTGAAACAGAGTGAATGGTTCAGAACTGAAGAATGGTCATCAACTTGAAATGTTGTCTGTTGGTGGTTCCTGACCTGCTGAGAGTCTCCAGCTGTTTTTCCATCATTCTAAGTGAGGGTGACACAGTAGTGCAGTTAATAGAACAGAACGTGCTGGAGTAACTCAGCAGGTCAGGCAGCGTCTGGGGAAGGAATGGACAGGGAACATTTCGGGTCGGGTCTCTTTTACGGACTGAATACTTCCTCTCACCTCCAGCAACTCAACTTTGAACCTGACCTTGAATGCTGCCCAAGTGGAGTTTGCACGTTGTTCCTGAAACTGCATGGATTTCCCCTTTGGGACCTTTGGTATCCTCCCACATTCAAAAATGATGAATTAAATGCAGCTGTAAATGGTCCCGAGGGTGTAGGTAAAGGGTGGTGGGATTTAAATGGGTGAACTCCATGGGAAAGAAGAACCATTACAATGCTGAATGACTCTATCCTGTGGCTTGTGACCCAACCACCTAAAGGAACAGTCTCTGTCTATCTTTTTCTCTGTTTAATTTAGACCTTACTTTAGAGATACACTGCGGGAAAAGGCCCCTCGGCCCACCGAGCCCGCAATGACCTGCGATCATCCCGTACACTAACACTAGGGATAATTTACAATTTTACCAAAACATACTAACCTACAAACCTGCACATATTTCGAGTGTCGGAGGAAACCGGAGCACCAAGAACACAAGCTCCATACAGACAACACCTGTAGTTAGGATTGAATCTGGGTCTCTGGCGCTGAAAGGCAGCAACTCTACTGCTATGCCACTATGCTGCCCCGACAAGGGTACATTTTCTACACAGAGGGTGGTGGGTGCCTGGAACGCACTGCCAGTGGAGATGGTGGACCAAAATACAATAGTAGCATTTAAGAGTCTTTTGAATCAGCACATGGAAATGCAGGAAATGCAGAGATATGGATTATGTGCAGGCAGATAAGAGTTGCTGTTGGCATCATGTTTGTCACTGACATTGTGGGCTGAAGGGCTGAAGGAGCCTGTTACTGTGTTGTACCCACTGCCGGGTGTGGGAATTGATGCAGATACGTTAGTGGCATTTTAGAGACCTTTGGACAGGTGCATGGATATGCAGGGAATGGAGAGATCTGGATCATGTCCAGACAGATAGGAATTGGTCTTGGCATCCTTTTCAGCACAGACATTGTGGTCTGTTCCTGTGCTGTACTGTTCTACGTTCTCTGTTCTGTCTGTGAACCTCGTTAGATTGCATCTCTCCCGTTAGACTTCCCTGCTGTTGCAAGAGACATCTGAGCTTCACCCTTACATCAAATGCCCTCCTTTTATGAACTGATCCCTCAGCCTCGACAGCATGCACGCATCCTTAAATCTTGTAGCAATCCTGTCATTGCTGTACATCAATTGATACCAGCATAGTGCGCCCAGCAACATTCATGAATAACCATCATCGCCTATTAAGCCGCAAAATAGCAATAGTTAATCATCTGTCAAGCGCTGTTGGTAAACTGAGAGGACGAACATTTGATGGCAAATGAAGATCCAGTTCGGAATGCAGAATCAGACCTCTCAGCATAGAAGCAGCAACATTCAAACGTACCCGCAAGTGAGACCTTTCCACCTGGTGCAGGCACCTCCAAGATCATATAAATTCAACAAATTCAGCCCGATGACATGGTTGGCACTGAGCCACAGTCTTCAGCAAGGTCACTGCAGATTTCTAATTGACATTGAACGTGATTTATTTGCACTACGGGCTAATATACATCAGCGGAGGGACAAGGTTTGGCTAATGGTTGAAACCGCTTAGATTTCAAACTATTTTACTCGTGGATGACAATAGAACATAGAATAGGAACAGGCCCTTCTGCACACTATGTCGGTGCTGAATATGATGTCAAGCTAAATAAATCTTACTTGCCTGTACATGATCCTTATCCCTCCATTCCCTGCCTACCCTCTTGCCTATCCAAAACCTCTATCCAATTCACCTCCATCGACTCAAGTTTGAACCTGACCTTGAATGCTGTCCATATGGAGTTTGCACGCTCTTCCTGTGACTTCAAGGATTTCCCCCTTGGGTCCTTTGGTCTCCTCTCACATCCAAAAATGATTAATTAAATGGTAGCTGTCACCGTGCCGACCAGCGATCACCCCCTGCACTAGCACTCTCCGACACACTAGGGACAATTTACAATTTTTACCAAAGCCAATTAACCCACTAACCTGTATGTCTTTGGAGTGTGGGAGGAAACCGGAGCACCCAGAGAAAACCCACGCAGTCACAGGGAAATGTTCAAACTCTATGCAGGCAGTACCTAGAGTCAGGATCGAACCTGGGCCTCTGGTGCTCTAAGTCTATCACTGCACCAATGTGCCGCCCTTCTGTAAGTCATTAATATAGAGAGTATGTTTCTGATATCCCATCAGCAATACCAGTGGCATCTCACTAGCCACAGCTTACCAGATTGAAAACAACCTGGACCAAATATGTTGCCTCTTCCTATTGCAAACCTAACCTGAAAGCATGCAGCAAATGAAAGAAGATTCAGAACAAAAATGTTTTGTTCTTAGACGTTTTGGTAAGTTTGCAAATTAACTTTGTATCTGCATCATGTTCTTGCACCACCCATGTCTGAGGGGCTGACATGAAGCCTTAATGGCAACTGACAATATTTCAATAAGCAGTATTAGACCAGATGACTATTTTCCCTGGGTAATCATTCTTTATGTTTAATTTGCAGCTGTTTAGTGATTTTAAAGACAAACTTACAAAATTAATTCATGTTGGAAGAATCTTCCTCAGCAGCAGAATTAATTCCATCTGCTATTTGATTCTTGTCTTCCACAATTATCCTGGTTATTGGTTAGTGGGTGTGAGCTGCCAGCAGCTCTTTCTCCAGGACCATTTGTTCAGTTTAGTTTAGAGATACAGTGTGGAAACAGGCCATTTGGCCCAGTGAGTCCGCACTACCACCCGCACACTTGTTCTATCCTACACACTAGGGACAATTTACAGAAGCCAATTAACCTACAAACTTGCATGTCTGAAATACTATATGGGAGGAAACTAGAGCACCTCGATACAACCCATGCGGTTACAGGGAGAATGTACAAACTCCGTAATAGAGCACCCGTAGTCAAGATTTTGTATGTTCTCCCCATGACCGCGTGGGTTTTCTCCAGGTGCCCTGGTTTCCTCCCACACTCCAAAGATGTACAGGTTTGCAGGTGAATTGTTTTCAGTACAAAAAAAATGTAAATTGTCCCTGGTCTGTAGGATAGCGATAGTGTATGGGAATCACTGGTCAGTGCTGTATCTCTAAATATATTGTCCACTTTTCAATTTCACCCTCTGTTCAATCGGGTTGCATTAACTTTATTTCTTGGAAAGAAAATATTTCTCAATGTAAGGAATAAAAGTTTTAACGGCAGGAATACAAAGAAAGTGAGGCTTCCCTTCTCCACAGCTTTAGTGGAACTAACACATTTTTTTAAAGTGGAATTTGTGTACGCATTGGAAAGGCAGTGTGAAGCTGGAGTTACCTCAGTATCTGTTCCGCAACCGTCACCAACACTTGCTGATTTGCAAATGTCTTGTGTTACATAATACATCGAAAAAGCATCCCGCTGTGGTTGAATCTTCCAGTTTGTGTTGGTGCCGCTGTTAATTTACTGTTCAAATATGTGTAGATAACAAATTGAGGAAACTATTTCAGCAGTGTAATATTTCCAAGGATACCCGGCGTGTATTCCTGTTCTTTCACTCTGAAATATCACTGGAAGCGACAGATAACAAAAATGAAGTTTATTTTGACCCATTTGATATTCAGAAAGCCTTTGACAAGATTTCAAGGTGGCAAATTAATGGCTTCCTTCAGAAATATTGGAAGGAGGAAATGTGGGTAACTCTGCAACAAAACATTTGCGCTCCCACAACATGGCCAGTGAGTTGCAATGTTAAGAGTCAGCTGTAGCTAAATGATAGAGCTGTGGTTCAGAGGTAGGTCATCGACCTGCGGCCATTTATATCCCATACTGATTCTTCTGCTTCCTCATTGTATAATTGCCACAATCCTTCATCTATCACCATCATGTTTTTTGCCTCAAAGCCCATCACTGACCCAGGGAGTGGGTGAAGCCTTAAATAAACAGTCATCAGGCCTGCAGCACAGTGACCCAGCAGGTAGAGCCACTGCCTCACAGCACCAGAGACCCGGGTTTGATACTGACCTCGGCTGTTGCCTGTGTGGAGTTTGCACTTTCTTCCTGTGACCACGTGGGATTCCTCCAGGTGCTCCGGTTTCCTCCCACTTCCCAAAGATGTGAGGATGTGAAGATGTGAGGATCTGCAGGTTTATCGGCCACTATAAATTGCCCCTAGTTTGTAGGGAGTGGATGAGAAATTGGGATAACATTGAACTCATGTGAACAGGTGATTTGATAGCCTGCATAGTTTTAGTAGGCCAAAGAGTCTGTTTCCATGCTGTACCTTTCAACCAATCAATCAATAGACCTTCAGTCCTCCATTTTCCAGGGATTCCTCCTGACCCGCTGAGTCACTCCAGCATTTTGTGTCTTTTTTTTGTAAACTAGCATCTGCAATTCCTTGTCTCTACAATCAATAGCCCTTGTCTGTATTTACCATAGAGAAGGACATAGAGACAGAGAGGCATCTAAACTTAGGGAAGAGAACAGTGATATTCTGAAGCACATCGACATTATTTCCAAGGACAGTCACCATGTATTCCTGACTCTCCACACTGAAATACCACTGGAAACGACGGAGAACAAAAACAAAGTTCATTTTGATCCATTTTATATTCAGAAAACTTTTGACAAAATTTCAAGACGGTAATTAATGGTTCCCTTCAGAAATATTGGAGGAAGGAACCGAGGGTGACAGCAGAGAGATAAAAAATGTATGCTGAGTAAAATATAATGCAACAAAACGAAGGAGGTGGAGTGGGCAGTCTTGCAGTCCATGAATAAATTCTCAGAATCTGTCCAACTGTGACCCAGGAGTTTAGACTTTAGACTTTAGAGATACAGCACGGAAACATGCCCCTCGTCCCTTGCCCATCATGGCCAATGATCCCCGTACACTAACACTATTTTACTTACAATTTTACTGAAGCCATTAACCTAAAAACCTGTATGTCTTTGGAATGTGGGAGAAAACCTGAACACCCGGAGAAAACCCACACGGTCATGGGGAGAACGTACAAACTCCATACGGACAGCACACGAAGTCGGGATCGAACCCAAGTCTCTGGCCCTTTAAAGCCACAACTCTACCGCTGCACCGCTGAGCCACCCTGTGCTGCTGAGTTGTAAGAAACAGAGAAGAAATTCCTCATTGTCCATTTCCCTCCACAGATAATACCTGACGCACTTAGTTCCTCTAGCACTGTTTTTGCTCAAGGTTCCAACATTTGCAGTTCCTTGTGTCTCCATCTCTGTCATCCCTGGGTCATTCCAGTCAATCTGCCCCTCACCCTCTCCAAGAACTCACTGAGGTACAGTGCCCAGAAATGCCAGAGGTCAGAGCATAAAACTGAAGATAACACTTCAGAATAGTATTGACCAAGTTTAGTTTGGTTTAGTTTATTATCATGTGTATCGAGGTACAACAAAAAGCTTTTGGTTGCATGCTAACCTGTCAGCAGAAACTCTATACATGATTACAATTGTGCATCCACAGTGTACAGATACATGCAAAAGAGATTAATGTTTAGTGCAGAATAAAGTCCAGTAATGTTTGATTAAAGATAGTCCGAGAGTCTTCTATGTGGTGGATGCTCTGTAGTTGGTGATAGGATAACAGCTGAACAATCTGGAGGGAACAGCTGGAGGGAGTGCAGAGATGGTTCACCAGACTGATTCCTGGGATGTCAGGACTTTCATATGAAGAAAGACTAGATAGACTCGGCTTGTACTCGCTAGAATTTAGAAGATTGAGGGGGGATCTTATAGAAACGTACAAAATTCTTAAGGCTAGATGCAGGAAGGTTGTTCCCGATGTCGGGAAAGTCCAGAACAAGGGGTCACAGTTTAAGGATAAGGGGGAAGTCTTTTAGGACCGAGATAAGAAAAATATTTTTCACACTGTGAATCTGTGGAATTCTCTGCCACAGAAGGTTGTTGAGGCCAGCTCATTGGCTATATTTAAGAGGGAGTTAGATGTAGCCCTTGTGGCTAAAGGGATCAGGAGGTATGGAGAGAAGGCAGGTACAGGATACCAAGTTGGATGATCAGCCATGATCATATTGAATGGCGGTGCAGGCTCGAAGGGCCGAATGGCCTACTCCTGCACCTATTTTCTATGTTTCTATGTTTCTAATCTGTCCCTGAATCTGGAGACGTGCATTTTCATACTTCTATATCTCTTGCCTGATGGGAGAGGGGAGACGAGGGCATCCATCTTTGTTTGAAATCATTGGCTTTTGGAAACAAAACATCTTGCTCATCCAACAGGGAGGAGGTAAAAATCCCACTGCACTATTTGACAAACACCAGCAAGCTGTCCCTGATTCTTGTTCATCCATAAACCAGCAACAGAATGAGATTAATCGATGTTCATCCTACAGCTGGTTTTGAGATCTGTTTCCACCTCTACAAAAAATGTAACCAACACACAGAAAAAACAGCTGTGAGATCACCCAAAATGTTTTAAAAGATTAATGTGCCCCAGTCATTTATGAACTAGGTCAGTGATTTATTATAAAGATATAATGTGCTTTCGATTAGATTGTAAATCAAATATAAGTGGTGAATGATTTAAGCAATTTTTTTGATTGAATTGAATGATACAGCATGGAAACAGCATACTGAGTCCACGCCGGCCATCGATCACCCATTCACGCTAGTTCTGTGTTATACCATTTCCCCATCCACTCCCTACACACTGGGGGCTATTTACAGAGGCCAATTAATTGACAAACCTGCACGTTTTTAGGATGTGAGTTAGAAACTGACCCAGACGAAACGCATGTCATCATGGGGAGGACGTGCACAATCTGCATAGACAGAACCCGAGGTCAGGATTGGATTTGGGTATCTGGCGCGGTGAGGCAGCTCCAGGGCTCTACCAGCTGCGCCACTGTGCTACCCTTTAAAACTCCAATCCCGCTCTGATCTTCACAGACTCCAGGACAATTCATAGTTGGTACTAACTACCATGCAAGCGTAAAACCTTCTCCACAGAACTTAGATGCGGGAAACCTGAAGTAAAAATGGAAAATCCTAGAAGCTCTCCGTAGGTCAGGCAGCATCTGTGGAGAGAGAAACAGGGTGTGCGGGCTGAACCAATCAAGAGCAATAGAGGAGGCCCTGCTGAACCTGGGCTTTTTTACGCGGATCAGGGCACATTTTCTTTGTGTAAATGGCGCTAAAATATGGCAACGTGATTTGTAAGCTAAGCGAAAGGAATTTCACTATGCAGTGCATACGTGACAATAAAGAACCATTGAACCATTAATATTTCAGGCCCAAGACCAGTACTTTCCTTTTAATTTTCTAAATTTGTGCAGTTTCTCGCAACATGGGTGTCATATTTCAATCAGAAGGATTAGAATGGCCAAAAAAGCTGCGAAATAATGAAGAACTGACAATGAACATGACAATGTTGGAGATATGTCAGATGTTGGTCCAACCCCCCAAAGATGTTTATATTCACAAACTGGGAGAATGTGCAAACTCCACACAGACAGTACCCAAGGTCAGGATTGAACCTGGGAATCAGGCCTCGTGAGGCAGTTATATATCAATCAATGAATGAATTAAAACCTTTCACTGAGAAGTTGTCAGAGTGGATGTCAAGGAGGGAATAACTCTTACATTGCTTTGTAAGCTTCTCTATCCTATTCTGATATCCTCCCAAGGGCACATACTGCCACAACATTGATGGAGTATCAATGGTTCAATGGTACTGTTTGTTACATACACGGAAGTAAAGGGAATTTCATTTTTACATATAATTCAGTACGTCTCACCATACTTAAGCACTTAAATACATCTTAGATATGCACAGAAACAAAATCCTGGAGTAACTCAGCGGGACAGGCAGCATCTCTGGAGAGAAGGAATGGTTGACGTTTTGGGTCGAGACCCTTCTTCAGACATGTTAGGGGAGTTGGCAGTACAGAGATAAAATGTAGTCAGAGAGAGCAAGACTGGTAGGAGAACTGGGAAGGGGGAGGAGATGGAGAGAGAGGGAAAGCAAGGGCAATTTGAAGTTAGAGAAGTCAATGTTCATACCGCTGAGGTGTAAGCTACCCAAGCGAAATATGAGGTGCTGTTCCTCCAATTTGTGCTGGGCCTCACTCTGTCAATGAAGGAGGCCCAGGACAGAAAGTCAGTGTGGGAATAGGAGGGCGAGTTAAATTGTTGAGCAACCGGGAGATAAGGTAGATTTAGGCGGACTGAGCGGAGGTACTCAGCGAAACCATCGCCGAGTGGAAGGTGAGGATAAAAGGAACTCTGTCCTTGCGATGAATGGGGGGAGGGGGAGCAAGAGCAGAGCTGTGGGATATTGAGGAGACCCTACTGAAAGCCTCATCTATAACGGAAGAGGGGAACCCCCATTCACTAACGAATGAAGACATCTCCGATGACCTGGTATAGAACACCTCATCCTGCACACAGATGCGGCATAGACGGAGGAATAGATATGCATCTCAGATATAGTACAAGTGTACAGCAGTTGAACAGTAAACATAGTCTATACAGAGTGTATACAGAAACTATAGGAAAGAACTGCAGATGCAGATTTACACCAAAGACAGATACAAGACACTGGAGTCAACGGCAATGTTCCCTCTAAGCTGTGCGCGCGCACACAGACATTTTGCAACCAGCGCACAAAGAACATTTATGAGGGGAAGGGGGAGGGAGAGGGAGATGGGGAGAGGGTGAGGGAGAGGGAGAGGGGGAGAGGGAGAGGGAGGGGATGGGGGAGGGGATGGGATGGGGAGAGGGATGGGATGGAGAGAGGGACGGGATGGGGAGAGGGACGGGATGGGGAGAGGGACGGGATGGGGAGGGGGCTGGGGGGGGAGAGAGGGGGAGAGAGGGGGAGGGGGAGGGGGAGGGGGAGGGGGAGGGGAGGGAGAGGGAGAGAGAGAGGGCGAGAGGGAGAGGGAGGGGAGAGGGAGGGAGGGAGAGAGGGAGAGAGGGAGAGAGAGAGGGCGAGAGGGAGAGGGAGGGGAGAGGGAGGGAGGGAGAGAGGGAGAGAGGGAGAGAGAGAGTGAGAGGGAGAGGGAGAGAGAGAGTGCGAGCGAGAGTGCGAGCGAGGGAGAGGGAGAGGGAGAGGGAGAGGGAGAGGGAGAGAGGGAGAGAGGTGGAGGAGAGAGGGGGGAAGGAGAGAAGGGAGGGGAGGGACGTTATAGTGTTAAATTAAAGAACTGTTTCATATGAAAAATGAAAGCATTCAAGTGTCTGTATGTCATAGACACGACAATGTTACCTAACATGTAGTAATCAATAATTATACAGTATTATGTAGTATACAATTTATTTGTAAAAATCTCATAATCATATTGACTTTTTGCACAGTTTACGACGATCTATTTCAAATTCTGTAGCTGGCTTATTGAGTTTTTATTGAAAGAAATTTGGATTCACCGTGTCAAATTCAAAAGATACAACGGGTGTGAATTAACAAACATCACATACAAAGTAGCTTTATTATTAGCCATGAGAGAGAGGCTATGGCAATAATATCGTGAAACAATTTCAGGTTTATATATTTGCACAAGTAGTCAGTGCGTGCACACATTTGTAACAGCATAAAAAATGTACAATACAAGATTTTTGCGCACACAGACTACTTATACTTCAACCCAAAACACCACCCAACCATTTGCAGTGCTTTTACTTCAACCCAAACACCCACCAACCATTTGCAGTGCTTTTACTTCAAACCAACCACATTTTCATTTTCAAACCACATTAAGGGCGCTCAAGGTCAGTAAAACCACATTCACAGTTTAGTAGACATGTGTTTAGTGTTATTCACAGCCCAGACTGAGAGACATGACTCTCTCACTTCCCCCATCTTGCACAGACTGACTAAGGCACAACACTTCCAGGTTTTATAGTCCCTACCCCCCTCCCACCAGCAGGGGCAGCAGAGAGAATGTAAACGTTTTAATCATTAATAACTCTTTTATCTTTCATCGATGGGAATAATCCTCTAGTCCTGCGCAGTGGAGGGGGACTCTGAGTAAGCTGACCAAAAATCACAGCCGTAAATGGCAATGTTTTTTCTAAAATCATGAAACTGGAAAACAGGAAGTGGTCAAGATCTTACTTTTAGTAATATAGATGAGATAAAATAACAGACGTGATCTCTATGAACAATGGGCCAAGTGGCTTTCACCTGCTTTATAGGCTTTATAGACTTCATAGACTCATGCAGCATGAAAACAGGCCCTTCCGCCCACCCAGTCCATGTTGCCTAACGATCACCTGCTCGCACTGATTTGATGTTATTCCACTTTCTCATCCACTCCCTACACACTGTTGGCAATTTACAGAGGCCAATTAACCTAAAAGCCCGCATGACTTTGGAATGTGGGAGGAAACTGGAGCACCCAGACGAAACCCACGTGGTCACGGGGAGGAATGTGCAGACTCCGCACATACAGCACCTGAGGTCAGGATCGAACCTGAGTCTCCGGCGCTGTGAGGCAGTGGCTTTACCAGCTGCGCAACTGGGCCACCACCATTTTTTAATGTTTTCTTGTATTTTTCTGACGACGTGGTCATCATTGGGAATGGAAAAACTTATTTTGCATCTACAGAAGCTTTCGATGTTGCTAGTGCTTCTTTCTAAATCTCCTCATCCACTTTGAAGTAGAGAGAAGTCTCTCCAAACATTACCTCGCATAATTACCGAGCTAGAGCAATGAGTGTCACTTCGTGGAAAAGGGCATGTAAATCAAGCCAGTAAGTATACCTCCTGTCAAGTCACACACACACTCCTTAGTGCCAGATATTATCATTAGAAGATGCATTCAACCCCAAATTCCAGCAGTGATAAAGAAAATTCTACAGCAAGGATTTGCAGCTGAATATGTGCAGGGAGGTACTGCGGATGGCGGTTTACACCAGAAGATAGATACAAAATGCTGGAGTAACTCAGCGGGACAAGCAGCATCTCTGGAGAAAAGGAACAGGTGACGTTTGGGGTTGGGACCCTTCTTCAGACTGAGAGTCAGGGGAGAGGGAAATTGGAGGTATGATAAGGAACATAGAACAAAAGAATGAGACGTATGAAAATAACAAACCAAGCTGCGGTGTACTGAGGAGATATGTATGAGGGTCTCATCTATGATAGAAGATATGTTCACTAAAGAATGAGGACTTCTCTGAGGTCCTGGTACGGAACACCTCATTTTGGGAGCAGATGCGGCAGAGACAGAGGAAATTGCAACTGAATATGTTGTTGTTCTTCTCTCTGCATTGGCTGCCATTTTTCCTATTTTCATCTGGTTTCTGGTTGTCTTCTGTATAATGAAATTGACAGGAAAATGAAATCTTTCTCTCTCATAAGGACATTTAGTGTCACTCAATGGCATCTGCATTCAGTTCTCTCATCATTTCATGAGTGAACCGCTGTCTATAATTTTAAGCATTCTGGTCCACGCAATAACGCTTGTGTAGGTGTAGAAAGGAATGCACTACACCTTCACAAGGGTCTTGGCAGTGCCATATATCATTTTGAGATTAATTCATTAGCAGATCAAACTCATCTTCTTTTTTGTCAGGTTCTATTGGAGAGCCAAATGTCGGAGGAAGCAAGGCCATATTCACTTCTCGAGGTCATACCTTCTTTATGTGCTATTGAGTGGCACATCTATGGACCATTATGATGATAACTTAGTCGGCTACATCAAAGAGTTATATTTATCACCAGCCTTTGTTTCCACAGAGGAATATCTGACACAAGAGAATATTTTTCAATCAATCTCGTTTTCTCAGGACATTTAACTTCACATTTAAAGCTGGGAGGCACAGTGGCGCAACTGGGAGAGCTTCTGCCTGACAGTGTCAGAGAGGCCGAGTTTGATGCTAAGTTTGGTGCTGTCAGTGTACAGTTTGCACATTGGCCCTAAAAACACGTGTGTATCTTCCGGGTGCTCTAGTTTCTTCCCACGCTCTAAACATGTTCTCTCTCCTTCTCTCTCATTATCTTTCCCTCTCTCTCTCATTATCTTTCCCTCTCTCTCCCTCTCTCTCTCATTATCTTTCCCTCTCTCTCCCTCTCTCTCTCATTATCTTTCCCTCTCTCCCTCTCTCTCTCATTATCTTTCCCTCTCTCTCCCTCTCTCTCTCATTATCTTTCCCCCTCTCTCTCTCTCTCTCTCTCTCATTATCTTTCCCTCTCTCTCTCTCTCTCTCTCTCATTATCTTTCCCTCTCTCTCATTATCTTTCCCCCTCTCTCTCTCTCTCTCTCTCTTGTATATAATCCTTTGTCTCCCGTGGCCCACTGTATGTTGTCCTTAGTGTATGTGCACCATAAAACGACCTCTTCCATACAGCTGCTGGCTCTATTACATATGCACAGGCATAGTTCACCACTCTTACTGCAGTTATTCCTGCTGCTCCCATAATCAGTAAAGAGATAAATGATGGGATTATCTGTTTTAGCAATCCTTGTGGAGGATTAACTATTGGGCCAAACATCAGGGATAATCTCCTTGTTCTTCTTCAAAGCACTGCCTAGGGACCTGTTGCTTTTGCTTAAGAAAGCAGTTAGCGTCATGATAGTGTGGCTGCATTGAAAGTTGGCACCTCAGTGTAAGTCTCCTAAACAACTTCAGTTCAGAGAATTTTCACAAATTTATACCTCAGTGGTGATGGTGTCATGCACTGAGGAATGATTGACTAGAGTCATGGAGGCATACGACACTGAAACTCTTTAGCCCAATTTGCCCATGCCAACCGTGATGCCTTTTTATGCTACAATAGACAATTGGCTAAATTTCATATGCTACCAATTAGAAATATCAATGCAGCCTCCTAACAGACTTGTGCTACCCTGGTCATTCCTTCTTTTTTCTGCAAAATTTGGCAGGAAGTACAGAAGCTTGAAATCGAACATCACCAGATTCAGAACCAGCTTTTCCCCCTCTGTTTTCAGGCTACTGGTCCTTCCATAAACTAGGGTACTGTCCGATTCACCTCTACCCCATTATGGACATTGGACTTTTTCAATGGAACTGATGCTCTGCAATTCTGAGAACTATATTCTGCACTCTTTATCTTGCCCTTTGTTCTAGCTAATGTACTTGAGATTGGCTTGATTGTATTTTTATGTAGTATTACCTTATCTATTTGGATAGCAAATCTTTTCACAGTACCTTGGTACACGTGGCAATAACAGACCTAAACCTGCCTAATTTACCTGTTTATTTTAGGGAACAGGCCCTTCAGTACACCACATACATGCCAACCAACAATCACCTGTTCACACTAGTTTGAATGTTACTATTGTACTTGAGCTGGCCTTGATTTTATTTATGTGTGGTATATCTGAGCTATTTGGATAGTATGCAAAACAAAGCTTTTCACTGTACCTCAGCACACGTGACAATAATAAACCTAAACAGAGGAGTCAAATGAAAGAAAAAAATAAAGAGAAGCCAAGCAAAGTTGCAGATGGTGAATTTCTTATGTTAGAGGAACTAAGTGCTAGAGGAACTCAGTGAGTCAAGTCCCTGTCTCACTTAGGCAATTTTTCGGCAACTACAGGCGACTAGGTTGTCGCCCCACAGTCGCGGGGTGATGCCTGTATGGTCGTGAGTAGTCTCCTCAAGTCGCCTAAAGAGTCTTAACGTTTTTCTGGCCGCCGCTAGATTTGAAATGTTCAAAACGTTTCGGCGATTGTGGATTTGATGTAGCTTGTCTCCTCCTGTGGTAGGTGCTGTCGTAGGTTGTTGCCAGGATGACGTAGGTTGTCGCCAGGTGACGTTGGTTGTCGCCGGGTGCTGACTTTGGTGAATTCCATTGGCGACTACCTACGTCAACCGGCGACAGGTATCGGTGACTGAATTGTATTCAGTTGTATTCAGTTGTCGCTGACAGGGTCGTTGCTTGTCGTAGTTTGTCGTGGGTGGACGTAGGTTGACTTTGGTTGTCGTAGTTTGTTGCCTGTGTGGTCGTAGGTTGTCATAGGTGTGGTCATAGGTGGACGCCCTATTGGGTTGCCAGTTGTTGGTAGCTTGCCGTAGCTTGATGTCGATTAGGTGGTAGGTTGTTGTAGCTTGTTGTAGACTATGATCTTTGCCGGCAGTCGCCAAAAAAATTTGCCTAAGTGGGACCGGCCCTTCAGGCAGCATCTGGGGAGAAAATGGACAAACCATGTTTCTGTCTGGGTTTTTCAGCCAGAAAGGGTTGTTCTTCAGACTCCACAATGAACTGCAGATGGTGAAATCTTGAAAAAAATACATAGTGCTGGAGGCAAGTTCACTGTCCATTCCCTCCACTGATGCTGCCTGAAATATTGAGTTCCTTCAACACTATGTTTTGTGAAAGATAAAATAACTTGCATTCGATGCAGGAGGAAATAAGTTCTGAGGGATTCTTCCCTACTCCCTGACATTGATTGAATGTCAGCTGGTACACCAGTCACCAATGTATCACAACACCATATCAAGCAAACACTGTATGTAGGAAGGAACTGCAGATGCTGGTTTATACTGAAGATAAATATCTGACATATTTGGAAAACAGTGACAGGATCGATCAAAGTCAGCATGGATTTATGAAAGGGAACTCGTACTTGACTAATCTTTTGGAATTTTTTGAGGATGTAACAAGTAGGATGGATAAGGGAGAGCCAGTGGATGTGATGTCTCTGAACTTTCAAAAAGCCTTTCACAAGGCCCCACACAAGGGAAATTAGAGCACATGGTATTGGGGGTAGAGTACTGACATGGATAGAGAACTGGGTGGCAGACAGGAAGCAAAGAGTAGGAATTAACGAGGCCTTTTCAGAATGGCAGGGAGTGACTAGTGAGGTGCCGCAAGGCTCACTGCTGGGACCCCAGTTATTTACAATATATATTAACAATTTAGATGAAGGAACTAAATGTAACATCTCCAAGTTTGAGGATGACACAAAGCTGGATGGCAGTGTGAGCTGCGGGGAGGATGCTATGATGCAAGGCAGATTATTATCTGAATGATGTCAGATTAGGAAAAGTGGAGGTGCAACGAGACCAGTGTGTGCTTGTACATCAGTCACAGAAAGTAAGCATGCAGGTACAGCAGGCAGTGAACAAAGCAAATGGCATATTGGCCTTCATAGCGAGAGGATTTGAGTATAGGACCAATGAGGTCTTACTGCATTTGTACAGGCCCTGGTGAGACCATAAGTGGAGTATTGTGTGCAGTTTTGGTCTCCTAATTTGAGGAAGGACATTCTAGCTATTGAGGAAGTGCAGCATAGGTTCACGAGGTTCCCAGGATGGCGGGACTGACATATGATAAAAGAATGGATCGACTGGGCTTATATTAACTGGAATTTAGAAGGATGAGGGGCAATCTTATAGAAACATATTAAATTCTTAAGGGACTGGACAGGCTTGATGCAGGAAAAAATTTGCCGTTGTTACAGAACCAGGGGTCACAGTTTAAGAATAAGGGGCAGGCCATTTAGGACTGAGATGGAGAAAAACGTTTTCACCCAGAGAATTGTGAATCTGTAGAATTCCCTGCCATCGAAGGCAATGAAGCCCAATTCACTGGATATATTCAAGAGAAAGTTAGATATAGCTCTTGGGGTTATCAGAATCAAGGGATATGGGGAGAAAGCAGGAACGGGGTACAGATTTTGGATGATCAGTCATGATCATATTGAATGGCGGTACTGGCTCGAAGGGCCGAATGGCCGACTCCTGCAGCTATTTCCTGTGTCTATGTTTCAATAGACACAAAATTATGGTGTAACTCAACAGGTCAGACAGCATCTCTGGAGACAAAGAATAGGTGATGTTTTGGGTTAGAACTCTTCTTCAGACTGAAAGTAGATATGGAGTGGGGAGGGAAACTAAATGTAAGCAAATATCTCTGATTGGTTGAAATGTGCAGGACATCTCTGACCAAATCAATAGATTTGTGTTTAATGAACAATGGTGAATAAATTGTATTATTTAGACTCAGTCATCAAAGTGACTGAAATTAATAAGAAAAGTTATTGAAGACGTAGATGTAACAATATGTTTATACATTAAACGTACGGCAATGGATCGATGTGAAACTGAAGAAACCATAACAAAATTATATAATTTCAGAAATGTGTATTGATAAGGTCTGATTAACATTTAACTTCTGGTTCAGGGATGTGGATATTTTTGGCAATGGTATGCTTTGAGATTTGTTCAATATGGTGAGCATCTTTCCCGAGCTTCTCAGTCCACGTGGTTAAGGTTTCATGGAGTCATACAGCACGGAAACAGGCCCTTTGACCTCTACTCTTCCGTGCCGATGAAGGTTCCTGCCTGAACTATTTCTATTTGCCTGTGTTTGCTGTGTATTCCTCTAAACCCTTCTTTTCACTGTTGTTATAGTACTTCCATCAGGTTTCCACTCAACCCTCCAATGTTCCAGAGAAAAAAAATCCAAGTCTGTCCAACCACTCTTTATAGCCAATACCTTCTAATCTAGGTAGCTTTCTGGTAAACCTTCCAAACCTTTTACATCTTTCCTGTAATGGCCATTCAGAACTCTACACAACACTCCAAATGCAACCTAACCAAAGTCCTATAGAGAACAGAAATGAACTGAGTTATGGAGGGAGAGTGTACCTGCCTCAACAACTTCCTCTATGTATGCACCACTCTCTGTGTGAAATTCTTGCTCCAAGATCCCCTTCAAATCTTTCCCCTCTCACCTTAAGCCTACGCCCCCTGGTTTGGATTTGCATAATCTGTAAAAATTGCTGTTACTTTTCCCTGTGTCTATGTCCTTCCTGATTTTCTGCACTTCCGTATGCCTCTCCTCAGCCTCCTTTCACGTGGAAATCCTTCCCAGTCTATTCCGTCTTTTAGTATAACTCAAGACATGGAAGGCCTAGGCAGAGTGGACGTGGAGGGGATGTTTCCAGTAATGAGAGAGTCTAGAACCAAAGGACACAGCCTCAGAATTAAGGGATGTACTTTTAGAATGGATATGAGGAGCAATTTCTTTAGCCAGAGGCTGGTGAATTTGGGGAATTCATTGCCGCAGATGGATTTGGAGGCCAAGTCATTGGGTATTTTGAAAGCGGAGATCGATAGATTCTTGATTAGTAAGGGCATCACAGATTATGGGAGGAAGATCGGAGAATGGGGTTGAGAGGGGAAAATAGATCAGCCTTGATTACATGGTAGAGCAGACTTGATGGGCTGAATGGTCTAATTCTGCTCCTATGTTTTTTGGTCTTAAGTCCACCAATCCCAACAACTTGAGAATCTTTTCTGTACCCTATCTCAGCTTAATCACATGTTTCCTAAAGCAAGGCTCTCACACTTAAATATGTTCTCACCCAATCTATCACAGAGTTACAAGTTGTTGTTACGGACTAGCTTTTCCTTTTAAAACCAAGATGATCATATGATGATATTTGTTCCAGTAGATCACTTAGAATTAGGAGGATCATTTGTCATTGGTCTCATTTTTTCTAATGAGATGAGTAAACTCGGCATTTGACAGATGGTGACAATAGCACTGCAAGAATTATTCATTAAAGAGAGCTGAGAGTATGGTTATTTAATGTAATGCAACCTTACACGTTCTTTACATTCAATTGAGTTATGCACAATATACTCAACTTGTCAGTGGACATTAGTATCAGCTATAATTAGACCAGAACAGAGTCATGGAGTCAGAGTCACACAGTACAGACACAGGGCCTTCGACCCAACTCGGTCATGCTTACCTGAGGTCACTATCTATTTCTCTCCACAGATGCTGTTTGAACCCTTTGAGTTCCTCCAGGCTTTTTTTGTTTCACATTATTCACAAGCCTGACACCAAGCTCTCCCAACACCCACTGCTTTTGCCACGAAGAGTTAACAAATACAGAGGCACAGTGACGCAGTGGTAGAGTTACTGCCTCACAGCTCCAGAGACCCGGGTTCGATCCTGACTACGGGTGCTGTCTGTATAGAGTTTGTAGGTTCTCCCAGTGATCTGCATGCATTTTCTCCGGGTGCTCCAACACTTCAATGTACGGAGGAGTCCGGAGGAGTTTTACGAAAATAATCCAGGGGATGATTGGGTTAACGTATGATGAGCGTTTGACAGCACTGGGCCTGTATTCGCTGGAGTTTAGATGGATGAGTGGGGAACTCATTGAAACAGTGAAAGACCTGGATAGAGCAGATGAGCCTCAGAATCCAAGGACGTACCTTTCTTCAGCCAGAGGGTGGTGAATCTGTGGAATTCTTTCCCACAGATGGCTGTGGAGGGATGTCATTGAACATTTTTAAAGTGGAGATTGATAGAGCCTTGATTAGTAATAGTGTCAAAGGTTATGGGGAGAAGGCAGGAGAATGTGGTTGAGAGGGAAAAATAGATCAGCAGTGATCGAATGGTGGAGTAGACTCGATGGGCTGAATCAATTACTATTGATCATCCCCCTCTTTCATCAATCTCATAGTCATAGAAACAGGCCCTTAAGCCTAACTTGCTGATCAATATGCCCCATCAACATGACTTCACTTCAAAGGAGGAGATGGAAAATAATTAATGTACCCACAGAAGGGATTGGAAGAACCCTATGATGGAATGGTGAATACCAGAAAATCAATAGTTTAGTTTAGTTTAGTTTAGTGTAGTGATACAGCACGGAAACAGGCCTTTCGGTCCACCGAGTCAGCGCCGACCAGCAATCCCTGCACACCAACATTATCCTACACAAACTAAGGACAATTTATAATTTTTTACCAAAGCCAATTAACCTACAAACCTGTACGTCTTTGGACAGCTAGCAAATAAATTAGTTTTGTTTATGTAAAAAGTGTTGCAATTTTGAAGATGACAAATCTATAATTTCAATCTAATTATGTGATTCTTCGTCCATACATGCATTGATTCAAAATGAGCCGATATGAGTCAAAGCCAATTACCTCATCTAAGGTCATTTGCCATTTAATCATGAGATCATCTTGACAGAGGCTTTACATGGTAATTAACCTGATGAAAATAGGTTAATAGTCTGTATCCTTTGTAACTTCTTCCCCCTCGCTCAAGAATATACGTAATATCAGACCAGGAACCAGAAGGAGGTGCGGGTCTGCGACACCAGCGGATGTGGGTAGGGCACGGGGGGGGGGGGGGGGGGGGGGGGGGGACGACTAGTTAATTGAAACTTACCAAATAGTGAAAGGCTTGGATAGAATGGATGTGGAGAGGATGTTTCTACTAGTTTATGTTAGTTCAGAGATATGGCTTGGAAACAGGCCCTTTGGCCCACCGAGTCCGCACCGACCAGCGATCCCCACACATTAATACTATCTTACACACACTAGGGGCAATTTACACTTATATCATGCCAATTAACCTACAAATCTGTACATCTTTGGAGTGTGGGAGGAAACCCCAAATCTTGGATAAAACCCACGTGGTCACAGGGAGAATGTACAAACTCCGTACAGCTAGCACCCGTAGCCAGGATCGAACTTGAGTGTCCAGTTTTGCAAGTGCTGTAAGTGCTGTCAAGCAGCAACTCTACCACTGTGCCACCGTGGGAGAGTTGAGGATCAGAGGCCAGAGCCTCAGAATTAAAGGACAAAGGAAAGAGA
The DNA here is from genome assembly GCF_010909765.2 of Amblyraja radiata. Taxonomy (NCBI): domain Eukaryota; kingdom Metazoa; phylum Chordata; class Chondrichthyes; order Rajiformes; family Rajidae; genus Amblyraja; species Amblyraja radiata. The sequence continues at coordinate 16,631,109 of NC_045967.1, read as the reverse complement.
TGACGTGGAAATGTATTTTGTCAGAGGGTGGAGAATCTGTGGAATTCATTGCCACAGACGGCGGTAGAGCCTAAGTTATTGGGTATTTTTAAGGTGGAGATCGACAGATTCTTGATTAGTACGGGTGTCAGGGGTTGTGGGGAGAAGGCAGGAGAATGGGGTTGAAAGGGACAGATAGATCAGCCATGATTCAATGGCGTAGACTTGATGGGCCAAATGGCCTAATTCTGCACCTATCACTTACTTATGAACACCGACATATGGCCACTAGGAGAACCGGGGGTCGAACCATCCACACCCTTGAGGTCGGCTGCGGGAGGCAACCCTGCGATATGGAGGCTGAAGACCCGAAGAATGGTCAGCTGGATACCAAATGAGGTGACGGCTACAATGGGCCTCTATGGTCCGCTGCAGTTTGGACTGTGTAAAATGGAAGCAAAATCTGGCAACTATTGCATATGGACTCGGTGAGCTATATCTATGCATGGGGTACTTTATCGTGAATTGCCTTGGCAATAATCTGCAAAAAAAATTATTCACTGTACCTTTGATACACATGACAATAAAGGGATTATTGAACCATAGAACCATTGAATAGAGTCATAGAGTCTTACAGCGTGGAATCAGAGCCTTTGGCACAACTTGCCCACACCGGCCCACATATCCCGTCTACACTAGTTTCACTTAAATATATTTGGCCCATATCACTCTAAACCTGTCCTGTACCAGTCTAAATGTTTCTTAAACATTGCAATAGTACCTGCCTCAACAATCTCCTTTGGCAGCTCGTTCCATACACCCACCACCCTTAGCGTGAAAAAGTTAGCCCTCTGATTTTTATTAAATCTTTCCCCCCTCACCTATGTCCTCTGGTCTGAATTTCTCTAATCTGGGCAAGAGACTCTATGCGTCTACCCGATCTATTTCTCTCATGATTTTATATACATTTATCAGGTTAATTCAATGTTCCCACAAGTCCCATTTAACGAATATAGAAACAGAAAATGCTGGAAAAAACTCAGCAGGTCAAGCAGCATCTATGGAGATCGAGACTGCAAATGTTGTAAATAGGCACCCTTTGTTAGAACTGAGAAGGAAAGAAACAAAAGTTAGTTCCAGAGCACTAATCTCATAACAACATTTAAAAGACATCTGGATAGAAAAGGTTTAAGCGGTTATGGGCGAAAGAGGTAAATGGGACCAACTTAGATGGGACATCTTGGTCGGAATGGACAAATCATAGAGTGATAGAGAGATACATCATCCAAACAGGCCCTTTGGCCCATTGAATCCACACTGATGATCAAACACCCATCCTACACTAATCTAATCCAACTTTATTCTCTCCATAGTGTTATCAATTCCCCCAGATTCTACCACTCACCTACACACAAGCAGCAATTTGCAATGGACAATTAATCTACAGACCCGCACGTCTTTAGAATGTGGGAGGAAACTGGAGGAAACGCATGCTGTCACAGGAAGAACATGCAAACTCCACACAGACAGTACCCAAAGCCAAGATTGAACCTGGATCTCTAGCGTTGTGAGGCAGTAGCTCTACCAGCTGCACCACTGTGTCGCTCACTAGTTGGATGAGTCTGTTAGATGCATTGGGCCGAAGAGCCTGTTTCCATGCTGTATGACTCAGTGACTCTGACTATGGATAGGTATATGGATATTAAAGGTTTGGAGAGAAATGGGCCAAACATGGGTGGGTGGGTCTAGTGTAGATGGGGTATGTTGGTCAGCATGGGCAGGTTGGGCCAAAGGGACTGTTTCCATGCTGTATGACTCTACGACTGTGGGCAGGTAGATCGATAAGAAAGGTTCGGAGGGATATGGGCCAGGTGGTACCAGTGTAGATAAGGCTTGTTGGTTGGCAGGGAGAAGGCGGGCTGAAGGGCCTGTTTCCATGCTGTATGACTCTGACTATGGACAGGTATATCATTAGGGAAGGTTTAGAGGAATATGGGCCTAAACATGGGCAGTTGGGATGAATGTAGATGGGGCACGTTGGTCTGCATGGGCAAGTTACGCCAAAGGGCCTGTTTCCTGCGGTGTGACTTTGTGACAACATTCACCAAGCCCTGTTTCTCTGCTGTGTTTCCTGAGCCTGTCAAAATGGTGTATGCTTCTGGGAAAAGCATCAAAACTTGAGCTAATTGAGTCATTGCGAGTTACAGTCAGAAGGGAGATATCTGCACCTGCTCCACTCTCTGCTGAACACTATAGGCATTGCTTTTCTCCACAGTATTGAACCCCGTGTCACTCAATAAATGATCGTCATCATTACTTCCAGCTTCATATGTTCTCTGTCTTTGACTCACGCCATCATTGTGTACAGCTGACAGCTGCTCTTACTGAAGATGTGATTATATATAAATGTATTTATAAATTGGGACAAACAATATTTCACTGGTGCCGTTTATGTCAAAAATTAACACAATGGGTCAGATTTCAGTGGGTGGACATTTTGTGACATGATTTAGATTTTAAAATGTGTTTATTTGCAATATTATGGAAAGTATTAACTGGTAAAAGGCACAGTAACTTTGGTGGAGATTATGGTCCATTCAAGCCTCACCTCTCCCTCCATCAATCTCATAGTTGTCGAGTTATGCAGCACAGAAACAGGCCCTTCAGCCCAACATTTGATGCAAAGATAGGTACAAAATGCTGGAGTAACTCAGCCGGGTCAGCTGGCATTCCTGGAGAACATGGATAGGTGATGTTTCGGGTTGAGATCCTTCTTCAGACCCTGCTGCTCTGTTCTATTTTCTCAGCATAGAAATAGGCCCCTCCACCCACAATATCCATGATGAACATGTTACCAAGTTAAAGTAATCTCCTCTGCCTACACATGATCACATCCCTTCAGTCCCCTGCACATCCATGTACCAATCTGAAAGCTTCTGAAACTTAACTATTTCCAGGCACCAATCACCCTTAGTGTAGACAATAGACAATAGGTGCAGGAGTAGGCCATTAGCCCTTCGAACCAGCACCGCCATTCAATGTGATCATGGCTGATCATCCACATTCAGTACCCCGTTCCTGCCTTCTCACCATATCCCCTGACTCCGCTATCTTTAAGTTCTATCTATCTCACTCTTGACAGCATCAAGAGAATTGGCCTCCACTGCCTTCTGAGGCAGAGAATTCCACAGATTCACAACTCTCGGGGTGAAAAAGTTTTTCCTCATCTCCGTTCTAAATGGCTTACCACTTATTCTTAAACTGTGGCCCCTGGTTCTGGACTCCCCCAACATCAGGAACATGTTTCCTGCCTCTAGCGTGTCCAATCCCTTAGCAATCTATATGTTTCAATAAGATCCCCTCTCAACCTTCCACAGCCCCATTTATATCAACGAATCGATGGTTGAAAGTGTCAAGAGCTTTAAATTCCTGAGCGTGCACATCTCTGAAGATCTTTCCTGGTCCGAGAACACTAATGCAATTATCAAGAAAGCTCATCAGCGCCTCTACTTCCCGAGAAGATTACGGAGAGTCGGTTTGTCAAGGAGGACTCTCCCTAACCTCTACAGGTGCACTGTAGAGAGCATGCTGACCGGTTGCATCGTGGCTTGGTTCGTCAATTTGAGCGCCCAGGAGAAGAAAAGACTACAAAAAGTAGTAAACACTGCCCAGTCCATCATCGGCTCTGACCTTCCTTCCATCGAGGGGATTTATCGCAGTCGCTGCCTCAAAAAGGCTGGCAGTATCATCAAAGACCCACACCATCCTGGCCACACACTCATCTCCCTGCTACCTTCAGGTAGAAGGTACAGGAGCCTGAAGACTACAACAACCAGGTTCAGGAATAGCTACTTCCCCACAGCCATCAGGCTATTAAACCTGGCTCGGACAAAACTCTGATTATTAATAACCCATTATCTGTTATTTGCACTTTATCAGTTTATTTATTCATGTGTGTATATATTTATATTATGGTATATGGACACACTTATCTGTTTTGTAGTAAATGCCTACTATGTTCTGTGTGCTGAAGCAAAGCAGGATTTCATTGTCCTATACAGGGACACATGACAATAAACTTACTTGAACGAACTTGAACTTGAATTCCAGAGTATACAAGGCAGCTGCTCCATTCGATCAACATATGACAATGCCGCCATCCCATCCTGGCAACCTCGTGCACCTACTCTGCACTCGCTCAATAGCAAGAATGTCCTTCGTCAAATTTGGAGATCAATACTGCACAAAAAACTTGCCCGCTAATCTTGGCCCATCTCACCTTATAGCTATGCCCTCTAGTCATATCCACCCTGGGTGAAAGATTCTGACTCTCTACCCTATCAATGCCTCTCATAATTTTATATATTTCTATCAGATTTCTTCTGAGCCTGATGTTCCAGAGAAAAGAATCCAAGTTTGTCCCAAAAAAAGGACAAAGTTCTGGAGGAACTCAGCAGGTCAGTGTCTTTTTTTGTAACCCGGCATCTGTTGTGTCTCCAAGTTTGTTCAACCTGCTGTATAAAACCACGGACCATAATTAGGAGCAGAATTAAGCAATTCGGCCCATGGAGTCTGTTCTGTCATTGAATCATGGCTAATCTATCTTTCCCTCTCCACCTCTGGCATTCTCCTGCTTTCTCCCTGTAACCTTTGACGCCCTTACTAATCAAGAACCTATCAATTTCTGCTTTAAAAATATCCAATGACTTGGCCTCCACTGCTGTCTGTGGCAATGAGTATTGTACTGTTCTATGTTTCAATTTCTCATCTATTGCCTCTTTCTATGCCTCACTCCCGACAGCTATGATGACATCAGCACTCGAATGTACACACTCGAAACTTTAGAGTAAGGCTTGAACCTGCGACCTCCCACATCAGAGACAACTGTATTGTCTAATGAACTGGGCTCCCTTGAACCAGGGGCTTGTTTAGGAGTTGTGTGAATCAGTGCTTGACATTCACTTTAATCATTGTTTAAATTTGCACCTTAATAAACATCATGGGTTATAAAACACTGCAGCTGAAGTTTATCATCAGTGTAAATATGAGCCTTAAAATGATTGGCATCACAGAAAGTCACACTACAGATATTTGACCTTGGTACAATGTGGGATCACTTAGCTTGCTTTACATACATTCTATCTGACCTCAGTCCAAGAGGTTATTGCATTAGACAAGCTTTGCTTAATGAGTAGGGAATAACCAGGGAAACTTGCCAATTCTGTGCATCGTAAGAGGTGAACATTTTTCATTCTGACAATATTGTAGAATGACAGGAGAGATGGCATTGAAAATTGTGAATCAAAGTGACACTGAAAGGACAGAGGAATAAGGACATTACCTCACCCGCAGTTCTGATAATGTAATTCAGGAGAGAGAATCTTCTTGACTCTGGCTAAAATGAACAGTAAGCTCCGGCAAAGGGTCCTTATCTGGAAAAAACTGAATTAAGATTATTGGCACAAAAAACAGCGACATATCGATATTTGTGGCCACAATTAATTGTCCTTCAGCACAACGTCCAACATATCCCATCTACGCTAGTCCCACTTACCTGCGTTTGCCCCTTACCCCTCTAAACCTGTCCTATCCATTTACGTACCTCCTCCACAAGCTCTACACCCACCACCCTTTGTGTAACAAGGTTATCCCTCAGGTTCCTATTACATTTTTCCATTCCCCCCTCACCTTAAATCTATATCCTCTGTTTCTCGATTCGAAATGATGCAGGTTAATTGGGTGGAAGAAGTTTCAAAATTAACTTAAATAACATTTATATAAGTAAGTGAAAATAAAGATTTGCAGACTTAGGTGTAAAGAATGGGGGAGTGGGAGCATTTGGAGACACAGAACTGGCATAATAAGCCATATGCTCTCCTCGTGGGGTCTGTCATTTGTTGATTAATTTGGCATCAATTCTGTGCACAAAATATATACAACCAACATTTATGGTTGCTTCCAGTTTCAATGAAGGAACTGTAGATACATACAGCTCATGAAAATGAGGAAAGATGGAATGGATAATGGTAAAGACATACAATTTTAAAGGATAAATCATACACATAGGGAGAAGGTGAGTTGGGACTACTAATCCAGATGGGATCTTGTATTCAGAATCTTAATACATAGACCTGTCCATCTGGCAAATCATCCTCTTCCCCCTCATCAATGCCACCTACACTTTGAGCTGCCTCAGAAAGCAACCCAGGTCCACTCACACCCCAGTCATTCCCTCTTCTCCCCTTTCGCATCAGGCATAAGATACAAAGACTTGAAAACATGTACTACCAAATTCAAGGTTAGATTCCTCCCCACAGTTATCTGACTTTTGAATGGACCTCTCAGATATGTTCTTGATCCTCCAATCTACCTCATTGCAGCCCTTGTCCTTTTGTATCTGCAATTGATAGGGGTCGCAACCTGAAGTGTCACCTACCCATGTTCTCCAGAGATGACCTGTTGAGTGACTCCAGCCTAGACACAAAATGCTGGAGTAACTGAGCGACATAGGCATCAATTCTGGAGAGAAGGAATGGGTGACATTTCAGGTCGAGACCCTTCTTCAGTCTGACCCAAAACGTTACCCATTCCTTCTCTCCAGAAATTCTGCCTGATTGAGCATTTTGTGTCTATCATCTATTTAAACCAGCATCTGCAGTTCTTTCCTACACAAGTTACTCTAGCAGTTTGTATCTTTTAGTTTCATTCTGGTAAACCTCTTTTGCACTCTCTCCAAAGTCTCCACATCTTTGGAGGGACTAGAACTGGTTGTAATGGGGTAACCAAAACTGCATGCAATACTTCAAATACGGCCTAACCAAAGTCCAATATAACTGCATCATGACTTCTCGACTCTTATACTCAATGCCCTGACCAAAAAAGGCAAGCATTATGATTTTCATGAGTCTTGTTCATAATTTATAGGGGCAGAATTAGGCTATTCGGCCCATCAAGTCTATTCCGCCATTCAATCATGGCTGATCTTTTTTCATTCAAGTGTGTTGTTAGTCTTTGTGAACTCTTCCTCACAGGGTGGAGGAAGCAGAGTCCTTGAGTGTTTATGAGGTGTAGAAGTATACCATAGATAATAAACAATGTGTACTAAGATAGTGGAATGCAGAGGGGAGAATGTTGTCAGACCAGCTTTGAATCATGGAGTCATACAGCATGGAAACAGGTCGTTCAGCCCAACTCGCCCATGTTGACCACGTCCCACCAAGACTTCATTAGTCCCATCCACCTGTGTTTGGTCCATATCCCTCTAAACCTTTCCTATCCAGTTTTGTCTGTCGTTATTGAATGACAAGGAAAGCTGGAAGGGCAGTATGGCCTCTCCTGCCCTCAATTCTTACATTAACATTATCAAACAATGCCATTCTGCGAATTAATGTAGGTAGCAAACTAATCAACATTAAAATAAACCACAGCAGAATTGATCAGCAGGAAGAATTAATTGAATTTTTGTAGATACATTGAAGTTACTGAAGATTGACGATTAAGTAATTACGCCCATGGACGTCCTAAATATATGTTCCACAGGTTGTTAGCTCTTTGAAGCCTGACTTTGCAGTGAACTGAAGATTAATTTCATTCTTCACTTAGGAAATTAAATAACTCACAATAAAACTTGATTCAAGATTCCAGTTTCAACGTGTTTGCATTGTGGCTCAATGCAATCAATTAACCTAAGAAATATGTATGTAGGCTTCCATGTAGTCTGTCAGTTAAGTTGTCAGTTAGTTGGATACACAGTGAATGCAGGCATATGGGTTGCATGCAGACAAATAAAATTTGTTCTTGGCATCATGTTTGGCACAGACATTGTGGGTCGAAAGGCCTGTTCTTGTGCTCCACTGTTCTATGTTCCATGTCTGTCTACAGTCCTACGCTTGAGATGCAGGTGGACATGTTAAGATGAAGTTCAATTCCTACCTGTTCCACTGCTTCATTTGTCTAAGTGCTCAGATTCATTTTAAAATTCAGTACCGTAACTGCATATCATTACAACGCACTTAGGTTTAATTGCTTAGCAACCGTTAATAAAACCAAGGTTTAAAAAAATCTTCTAATTCTGGCTTGACATAAATGAACAAGGTGACTGACTTGACTCTGTTAAACAAAGGACAAAGTTGCCAAATCTTTAGACGTGGAGCCCGGCCCTTCGGCCCACTGAGTCCGCGCCGACTAGCGATCACCCCATACACTAGCGCTATCCTACAGACCAGGGAAAAGTTACAATTTTACTGAAGCCCATCAGCATATAAACCTGGACGTCTATGGAGTGTGGGAGGCAACATGAGCACCCAGGGAACACCCACGAGGTTACTGGGAGAATTTACAGATAACACCGGTAATCAGGATTGAGCCTGGGTCTATGGCGCTGTAAGGCAGCAATTCTACCACTGCTCCACTGTGTCGCTCTAAATAAAAGTTCAACATAGGTCTTCCAGCAACCTACAAACCTGTACGTCTTTGGAATATGTGAGGAAACCGGGACACATGGCGGAAACCCAAGCGGCCGCAGGGAAAACGTACTAACTCCACACAGACAGCACCCATAGTCAGGATCAAACCTGGGTCACAGTAAGGCAGCAACTCTACCGCTCTGGCCCTGTGCCACCAACCTCAATACTCATTCTGGGTTTGGTTGATCTAAAGTGAGCACAATCTCCAACACTGTCACAGCAATGTAAATGCAGCAACACCTTTTATGTAAACTACATATGTGATAGAATAGAATGGCCCTCAGCATAACGGAGGAAAAATAGATGATACCAAGGTGGTATTAGCTACTTGGAGAGGTGGAGGAAACTGGGATTGTTTTCTCTGGAACATCAGAGGTTGAGGGAAGACTTGGAAGAAGTGTATAAAATTGTGCAATGTGTAGATAGGTTAGACAGTCAGAACCTTTCTCACCTCCACCTCTGGCAGCTGCTTCCAGGTAACCACCAGCCTCTGAGTAAAAAGCTTGCCCCACACATCTTCTTTAAATTTTACCCCTCACACTTTGAAGCTATACCGTCTTGTCCTTGCAATTTTCATCCTGTGAAAAACAGTTCTGAAAGTCAACTCTATCAATGCCTCTCATAATTTTATATACCTCTATCAGGTTTCCCCTCAGCCTCCAATGTTACAGAGAAAACAATCCTAGTTTGTTCAACCTCTCCTTATAGCTAATACCCCCTAATCCTAGAAGCATTCCGGTAAACTTCTTCTGCACCATCTGCAAAGCCTCCAAATCCTTCCCGTAATGTTACAACCAGAACTCTACACGGCAGAGAAAAATTGGTTGATATCTTTTTTGAATATATTCTTTCATGAATCATAGCCCTCGTAACACAAAGTCCTCATTCTCAGCTTGTGTTAAGTTATAGTTTAGTTTAGTTTAGTTAGTTTATTGCCATGTGAGGTACAGTGAAAAGCTTTTTAGCGTGTGCTATCCAGTCAGTGGAAGGACTATACATGATTACAATCAAACTTTCCACAGGGTGCAGATACGTGATAAAAGGAATAATGTTTAGTTTAAGATAAGATAAGATAAGATAAAGTAAAGTCCAGCAAAGATAGCCTGAAGGTCTCCAATGTGGTAGATGGTAGGTCTGGATCTCTCTCTGGTTGATGATAGGATGGTTCAGGTGCCTGATAACTGTGGGGAAGAAACTGTCCCTCAATCTCGAGGTGTGCGTTTTCACACTTTTGTACCTCTTGCCTAATGGGAGAGGGGAGAAGACGGAGTGACTGGGGTGAGACTGGCCCCTGATTATAGTGGTAGCCTTGCCGAGGCAGTGTGAGGTAGATAAAGTCATAGTCCTATTATAGTCCTATTAAACTGTGATTACATTTTTAAGGAGTATTTTCTGAGAGTTAGAGAGCTCGATGCTCCTCTTCCCCATCATGACCCTTATTTTCTAAAGGAATATTTTCTCCTTCTTAAAAGTTAGTTATCCAAATGCACACTTGCACTATTTGCCTAAATAATTAATAAACATGTGTAATGATGCTGATGCTGTCTTTTTCCTTGATTCATTTAAAAGGAACAATTGCAATTCATTTAGATCAATTATTTTATCTCATTTGTGTTTAAATAATTCATTTAATATTTTGCCTTTTTTTTCCATGCAGTTGCACAATGTCCAAAAGACACCTTCAACCAATCAATCTCCACTGTGAATAATGATGCAAAATAATTAACTCTGCCATTTCATCAGCGTTTTTAAGATTTTATCTCGGCAGTCCTTTGTAGCACTATTTATTTATATGCTGGTACAATACTATGTTATAACTCTGTTATAGTCCTTAATAACTTAATTTCATGGATTGTATTGTTATCCAAATCTCTTTACTATTACATATTTCCTATTTTCCTTATAATTTTCTTTGCCCTTTAATTCCTGCAAACTCCACACAGACAGCACCCGTGCATGTGCAGGTTTGTATGTTAATTGGCCTCTGTAAGTTGTTACTAGTATATGGGGAGTGGGAAAACACTAGTGTGAACAGGTGATTGATGGTTGACATGGATTCAATTGGTTGAAGGGTCTGGTTCAATGCTGTACCTTTCAATTTAATTCAATTCAATTAACTTTAGTTCCAAATTATTTGGATAGCACGCAAATAAAAGCTTGTCACTACTTCAGAAAGGAATGAACTGCTGGAGAAGGTAATTGAAGGCAAGTATAACATTTGGACGGGTACAAGGATAGGAAAGGTTAAGAGGAATATGGGCCAAACAAGGGTAAATAGGACGAGCTTAGATAGGGCATCTTGGTTGGCATAGACAAGTTATTTCTGTTCTGTATGACTCTATGACTTATTTTGGAATAAAAGCATTGAGATTCTCAGCAGGTCAGACAGCGCTAATGAGGAGAAAAGTAAGTTAAAACTTCAAGTAGCATCTTGAAGTCATTTTCCAAACTTGTGCAGAAAATTTGTAAACATCAGGAAAGACTGTGCAAAGTGGTTTATGCTAAATGTATGCTAACATTATTGTCCATTATTCATCTACGAGATCACATGAACAGTCAATAGGGAATTAATATTATATGGTATGGCACTTTAAAGGATTGTCTCACTTACCTGACTTTTCAGCAACTGTCTAAGACCTTCAAACTCGGGGGCACTCGCCTGAAAAACCGCGAGCTGGATCGACCGTCAGCGATGAAACCGCGAGCTGGATCGACCGTCAGCACACACACACACATCGCAAAAGCGGGGGCCAGGGAAAGCGGGGGAGAGCTGTCTGAAATTCACACAGTGCAAAGCCAAGGTGATACCCGCAATGAACAGGAAGGTTAAAGACGGCTGGCACAGTGTACGGTAAGTCCTTTAAAGAGCAGGGAGGGGAGGGGGGGGGGAGGGGAGAAGGGGGGAGAAGGGGAGAGAAGGGTGGGAGAAGGAGTGGAAACACTTTTAAGAAGCCAGACAACTTTTAATAAGCCAGTGATACACAGCTGTGAAGTTTAACGGGCATTTAACATTACCGGTCTGTTTTCCTTAGATCTGAAAACTCGTGCTTACGTTTTTTTCCCCCAATGAGCCAATTAAAATGCCCGGTCAGCAAAGGAGATTACCTACAGCTACCTCGACTGCCTATAACTACATGGCGACCTCCAATACCACTGCACTACAAGTTCAAAAGAATCGATTTTCTCCATGCTGACCAATTTTTACTCGCAGAAAATCTTTCAGCTTGTTGAAAATTTTTCCTCGACCAAACTGAGGCCGCAAGTATGTGGGACCACCTCTCGAGCATGAAGGAGAGTTACAGTGAACACCTACAACCACGTGTCGTCCATGCTGCGGGTTTGTGGTGAACGCAAACTCTTCTAAACTCGCAAATTAGGTCGCCATAATGGGACAGGCCCTTTAGGATTGGAGTCAAAAGTTAATAATATGTTCAGTAATATGTTCAGTAATATGTTTAAATACTATTCCGTTGTTCAAAATGAAATTAATTGACAAGACTTTAGACGCTGGACGTTAGACATACAATGTGGAAGCAGGCCCTTCAGCACACCGAGTCCATGTAGACCAGCAATCACCCCGTACACTAAGACTATCCTATACACAAGGGAAAATTTACAATATACAGAAGCAAATTAACCAATAAACCTGCACGTCTTTGGATTGTGGGAGTAAACAGGAGCACCCTGAGAAAACCCATGCTGTCACAGGGAGAACATACAAACTACATACAGAAAGCACCCATGGCCCAAGTCCCTTTGATTTCATAGTTAACATTTTTAAGGTGGAGGAAACTATTTATTTTTAACACTCCACATTTTACTTCAAGGCAGTGGAGATTTAATATTTGTTAAATGTTTTTTAATTAAATTCAGCAATTGAAAAGCTGCATGCATTCATGTCAATGTGTTTGAGTTGCTAATATCGCTATTATTTTTTCAGACAGACCAAAAATATCAAGCCATTTTTGAATATATAACACAGAACAGTACAGCACAGGAACAGGTCCTTCAGTGCACCATGTCTGTGCTGGCCATGATGCCAAAATAAACTAATCTCTTCTGCCTGCACGTGATCGAAATCCATCCATTCCCTGCATTTCCATGTGCCTATCCAAAAGGCTCTTAAATGCCACTGTCATATCTGTCTCCACCACCGGCAGTGTATTCCAGGCATTCACCATCCTTTGTGTAAAAATCTTGTGACTATGTGGTCACTTTAACATTTATTTTTATTTAGGGGGAGTTTGCTGTGTGTATATTAGCCGTTAAATGTACATTATAACAGTGACTTCACTCAATAAGGTAGACAAAAATGCTGGAGAAACTCAGGGGGTGAGGCAGCATCTATGGAGCGAATGAAGAAGGGTCTCGACCCAAAACGTCGCCTATTTCCTTTGCTCCATAGTTGCTGCCTCACCCGTTGAGTTTCTCCAGCATTTCTGTCTACCTTCGATTTTTCAGCATCTGCAGTTCCTTATTAAACATCACTCAATAAGGTACCTCACTGTAGTAGAGGTGAAAGTGAAATGTTATGCATTCATCTCACTAACATTGCCAAATTAATCATTCATATTGACAGTATCATGTATTTTCTTACTGGTATCGAATCCTGTTTATACCAGCTTACACCCCTGCCTCAATGACGGTAAGGTGTTTTGAGACATAAGAAGGGTGAGAAATCTTTCTTGGAAATACAACCCCTTTATTTCATAGTCATGCACATGGATAGGAAAGGTTTAGAGGGATGAAGGGCAAAACACAGGCGAATGGGACTAGCCTAAGTGGGCATCTCAGTTGGTATGTGTGAGTTAGGCCAAAGGGCCTGTTTCCTTTCTGCATGACACTATGAATCTATGTGTAGGAAAAAACTGCAGATGCTGGTTTATACTGAAGATAGACACAAAATACTGGTGTAACTCTGTGGCATCTCTGGAGAAAAGGATAAGGTGACATTTCAGGTCATTTCTATGAATCTATGGCATGGTTTCTTTAAATTAAAATTAAATGATCCTTTTCAGTTCTATCTGAAAAGGCTATTAACTGGATGAGTGCTTAGATATTCCAGACTTTAATTAGAATTATCAAAAACAATGATTTTCATGTTTACCTGCTGAATAATGGAAGACACTTCCCTTTGCAATTTAATGTCATATTTGCATGATTATCAATATTTAAATTTTAACGTAGCAAGATAAAATTATTTCATGCTGTTTTTCTCACCGAATAGTTAACAGATATTTTTAACATCTCCACCAATTGTTTTATTGTATTGGAAATATAATAAAGGTTAAAGTACTCAAAGATAATTACAAAAAAAAATTATTGATATAGCACAAAGCAAAAATTATCTACTTTTTTATTATCAACTGCATTTTATTATGTGTATTTACCAGTTGACTTCTCACAGGATGTATAAGTCTAGTTTATTATTTTAAATGTTGTGCAGATATTATCAGTTATGTCACCAAAAACCCAGATTCGATCCTGATCTCGGCTGCTGTCTGTGTTTGCACGTCCCCCTGTCACCGCATGGGATTCCTCTGGGTGTTCAGGCTTCTTCCCACATCCGAAAAAAGTGCGGGTTTGCTGGTTGTGCAATAAAGGCACTGCCATTGCTGATTTATAAAAGAAGATACAAAGTGCTGGAGTAACTCAGCGGGTCTAGCAGCATGGAAAGGTGACGTTTTGTGTCAGGACCCTTCTTTAGACTCCCGATCCCGACCTGAAAAGTCGCCTATTCATGTTCTCCTGAGATGCTGGCGGATCTGCTAGGCTATTCTAGCACTGTGTGTCAGTGTTGTAGGTTAATTGGCTCTGTAAAATTGCCCCAAATAGGTAGCAAGTGGATAATTGTATAGATTAAAGTATTTTTAGAGATGAAGTTTGGAAACAGGCCCTTCGGTCCACCGAGTCCATGCTAACTAGTGATCACCGTACACTAGTTCTACCCTACACACAAGGGATACTGTACAGGGGACAATTAACCTGCAAATCGTCATGTCTTTGGAGTGTGGAAGGAAATCGGAGCACCCAGAGAAAACCCATGCAGTCACAGGGAAAACATACAAACTCTGTACAGACAGCACCTGAGGTCAGCATTGAACACAGCTCTCTGACGCAGTAAAGCTGCAACCTGACCGCTGCACCATTATGTTGTCCACTCTCAGACGCTCTGATAACCCTTTCCTTTTCTCTGCAACTTAAAATGTACCTTGAATGTTCCCAGTTCTGACGAAAAGTAATCAACCTGAAACAACAGCTTATATTCTCTGTTCAAAGGCACTGCCTGATCTGAGGAACAGTTTAAATAGAACATAGATCAGTACAGCACAGTAACAGGCCTTACAGCCCACAATGTATGTGCTGAACATAATGCCAAGTTATACTAATCCCTCCTACCTACAGAGGATCTATATCCCTCCTGAAGAAGGGTCTCGACCCGAAACATCACCCATTCCTTCTCCCCAGAGATGCTGCCTGTCCTGCCGAGTTACTCCAGGATTTTGTGTCTACCTTCCATGTAAAACAGCATCTGCAGTTCTTTCCTACACATCTATATCCCTCCATTCTCTGCAAACTCATGTGCCTCTCTACTGTAAAAGCCACTACTATATCTACTTCCACCACCACCCCTGGCAGCGCATTCCAGACATGTAGGGGGCGCTGTCCTGTGCACGGCTGCCCAGCCAGCAGCTGTCTGCCTTTTCATCTTTTTATTTTAGTTAGTTAAGTGTTTTGTTTGGAGGTCTAGACTTTTTTATGTGGGGGGTGGGGGGGTGGGGGGAAGGGGGAAACTACCTTTCAGGGTCCCTACCTGGTCGGAGAGGCAGCTTTTCTCCGGGCTGCAGCTTCGACCCGTCCTCGCGGCCTACCAGCGGGCCTGGAGCGGCGTTTCCTGTCGGGGACCGCCCAGAACCTCGGCTTCGGCGGCGGCACAGCGCTGGAGCGCTATCGCGGAGCGGGCGATGCCTTGCCCGGGTCGCCGCGCTGGAGCTCCGGTGAGCTGAAGCTCGCTGAGGAAAACATCGCGGAGCTGCGGGACTGTGGAGCGACCAGCTGCGGGCGGCGGCGCTGAACTTACACCGGGAGCCTGGGATCTCTAGATGAGATCGCCAGTTGTGGAGCTCTAACCGGCGCGGCCTTGTTGGCTTCGGAAGCCGCGGCCTCCAGTACGGAAGCGGCCATTCCAGGGTTCCCAAGCCGCTGAGAGGACTCTCCCGACGCCGGAGCAACATCACCCGGCGAGAACGGCCTGGAACATCGGGCCTCCGTAGAGGCAACTGTGGAGGCCTCAATGGGCCTGACTATGGGTGAACTGGGGTTGGGGACTGGACTTTGTGCCTTCCCTCATAATGGGAACCATTGTGAGGGGATGTTCTTTATGTTTAAAACTCTTATTAATGTTATGTCTGTATTCCTTCTTTATGTGCTGCAAAATGGCAAGAAGCATTTCACTTCACTACACCTAGGTGTATGTGAATGTGACCAATAAAATACCTTTGATACCTTTGATCTACCACCCTCCATGTAAAAAATGTACCCAGTGCATCTCCTTTAAACATTGCCCCACTCACCTTAAATTTAGTCCCTTTAACTTCAAGGGCCTGTTTCCGTGCTGTATCTTAAAGTGTAAAGTCCATGTCCTCGTGCGTTTAACATTTCTATCCCAGGAAAAATACTTTGACTGTCTACCTTATCTGTGCCTCTCATTTTATAAACTTTTATCCAATCTCCCCTCAGATTCAAAGGGCAAACCTTATATCTGTGGCATGTTCTGTTTTTATTTTGGATATACACTTTGCAATTTTATTTTTGATGGACGTTTCTGTGCTGCAGAAATCAATCAAGCCTGCAAGCACCACGTATACAGCAGCAAGGAATGTGGAGCTTGTGGAAAGATTATGTTGAAAGACAGCAGAGTTTAAATGGCTTAGTCAAACTGAATAACTTCAGGGCTTGATGGAACAACATCATCAGTTAGAAACAGCAGCAAATATATTGATATCTCTCTGTAGGTCAGTTAACTTCAGTAGGAAGGCAAACAGGGTTAGTGTTTTAGATTAATATATAATTAAACTGCAAATGTAGAAATAAGGAAGCACATTTTACATTGCTTTAGACTTTTGAGATACAGCGTGGAAATAGACCCTTTGGCTCACTGAATCCGCGCCAACCAGCGATCACTCCGTACACTAGCACTATCCTACACATTAGGAACAATTTACAATTTACAGAAGCCAATTAACCTACAAACCTACAACCCTTTCCGTCTATGTAGTGCTGGAGGAAACTAGAGCACCTGGAGAAAACCCGCGCACTTACGGAGAGTACGTACAATAGACAATAGACAATAGGTGCAGGAGTAGGCCATACGGCCCTTCAAGCCATTCAATGTGATTATGGCTGATCATCCACAATCAGTACCCCGTTCCTGCCTTCTCCCAATATCCCAATATGGGAAGTGAAAGCAGAGCTACGGGATATAGAGGAGACCCTGGTGAGAGCCTCATCAATAAAATCCCCCTCAATCTTCAAAATTCAAGTGAGTACAAGCCGAGTCTATCCAGTCTTTCTTCATATGAAAGTCCTGCCATCCCAGAAATCAGTCTGGTGAACCTTCTCTGTACTCCCTCTATGGCAAGAATGTCTTTCCTCAGATTAGGAAAGACATCTCTTCCCCTTTTGGCTTTCTGCAGAGACCGCTCCCTCCGTAACTCCCTGGTCAATTCGTCCTTTCCCACCCAAACCATCCGCTCCCCCGGTACTTTCCCTTGCAACCGCAGGAAATGCCACACTTGTCGCTTTACCCCCGCATTCGACTCCATTCAAGGACCTAAGCAGTCTTTCCAGGTGAGGCAGAGGTTCACATGCACCTCCTCCAACCTCATCTATTGCATCCGCTGCTCAAGGTGTCAACTGCTCTACATCGGCGAGACCAAGCGTAGGCTTGGCGATCGCTTCGCCCAACACCTCCGCATGGTTCGCATTAACCAAACTGAGGGCACAGCACTCCAACTCGCCCTCCCATTCCGAATCCGACCTTTCTGTCCTGGGCCTCCTCCATGGCCAGAGTGAGTCCCACCACAAATTGGAGGAGCAGCACCTCATATTTCGCTTAGGCAGCTTACACCCCAGCGGTATGAACATTAACTTCTCCAATTTCAGGTAGTCCTTGCATTCTCCCTCCTTCCCCTCCCCTTCCCAGCTCTCCCACAGCCCACTGTCTCCGCCTCTTCCTTTCCTCCTCCCTCTCCCCCACCCCCCCCCCCACATCAGTCTGAAGAAGGGTCTTGATCCGAAACATCACATATTCCTTCGCTCCACAGATGCTGCTTCACCTGGTGAGTTTCTCCAGCATTTTTGTCTACCTTCGATTTCTCCAGCATCTACAGTTCTTTCTTAAACATCGCTCTTTCTGTCTGTCTGTCTGTCAGTCTGTCTGTCTGTCTGTCTGTCTGTCTGTCTGTCTGTCTGTCTGTCTGTCTGTCTGTCTGTCTGTCTGTCTGTCTGTCTGTCTGTCTGTCTCCCTCACTCTCGCTCTCGCTCTCTCGCATACTCTCTGTTTCTGTCTCTCCCTTTCTATTTCTCTTTCTCACTCTCTTTCCTCTCTGCCACTCTCTGCCTCTCCCTCTCCCTCTCTCTATCCCTCTCTGTCATATCTATCTCCTCTCTCTCTATCTCTCTCTCTCTTTCTCTCTCTCTCTCATATCTCCAGAGTGCTGCACACTGACTCACAGTGGATATTAGCTGTCCTGCTCTGATCATACCAGAGTATAGGATTAAAGGTAAGCAGACTAACTTTATTTTGCTTCTACTAACACTTCCATCTATTTTTGTTTTCCAATTTTCTGTGCAAAATCAGACTTTGAACTTTGAAGTTCTTTGAACTTGCTTGGCATGACAGCACTGAGTTACAACTGCTTTGAAGGGTCTATTGGCATGGGATTTCATTTATATAACAGCCTAAAGAGCAGAATGGTTAAGTTATTTTGGTACGAGGAGCGCACCGATCTATTAAACAACATTCTACTTTGGGCTGATTATTTCAGAACAGCAGAAGTCAACGGCAATTCTCCCCTCTTTCTGCTCTAAAGCGATTTAGAAGTGACTGAATTGAAGCCTGTGGCAATCTTTGCATTTATGAGTGTCAGTCATCTGTTGGGCTTGCATTGCATAGCTGTTAAATTGGTTGCGGCATGTCTTTCTCGAAGCTTACTTCTTAATATCACAGCCACAACATATTCCATCTGTCTCAGGATCCCAGCCTGTTTTAAGTGTATTTCGGATGAATGCAGACTGCACAACTGCCTTTTCTACTACAAAGCACGTCATGGAGTCATAGATTCATAGTCATAGTCATACTGTGTGGAAACGGGCCCTTCAGCCCAACTTGCCCACGCCGACCAACATGCCGCAACTACACTAGTCCCAGCTGCCTGTGCTTGGCTCATATTCCTTTAAGCCTGTCCCATCCATGTACCTATCAAATTGTCTCTTAAATGTTGCAATAGTACCTGCCCCAACTATCTTCTCCGGCAGACCGCTCCATACACCCACCTGTGTAAAAATTTTGCCTCTCAGGTTCCTATTACATTTTCCCCCCCTCATCTCAAACCTATATCCTCTGGTTCTTGATCCCCTATTCTGGGCAAAAGACTGTGCATTTAACTGATCTATTCAGGTGGAAAAAAAACAGATTTGGGCATATAAAATGAATCCATCACAGAGGGAATTAATCTTTGGCCCAGGACCAAATACTGGCAAATAGGTTTAGGTTTATTATTGACAGATGTACCAAGGTACAGTGAAAAGCTTTGTTGTATATCTTATACAAACAAATCAGATATACTACTCTACATAAAATCTCAGGAGCAGATTCTTCCCCCATATCAGATTTTTGAATAGTCTTTCCATGAGCTAGGATATTTTACCAATCTTCCTACCTACCACATTGTTGACTGCACTTTTTCTCTGGAAGTCCAACGCTATAAATTATATTCTGCAATCTGTCATTTTTCATTCTGCTCTGAGTATTGTCGTTGTATATGGCTTGATTGTACTCATGCTTGGCATTATCTAATTTAATTGGACAGCATGCAAGCAAAGGATTTTCACTGTATCTTGGTACATATGACAATAATAAACACATATCACTACCAACAGGAGAGAGGCACTGTTGGCACAGGATATACGGGACTGCCTGGTAGAAAGATGCTTACCATAACAATCTAACAAAGCAAAGTTCAATGCAAAACAAGTTAATCCTCAACACCAGCAAAGGACACCAATAATCAATCGAATGGTGCAAAAATCTTCCCACATCAGGCTGCATTAGCACTGAATGTCACATCAGAATGAATGAATTCATGGTTCAATTACTCAGCTTACTCGCTTCAGCACCTCGGTGCTTCCTGTGAAGTGGCACCCTGCTTAACGAGCTCAGACAACAGCTTTAAAAAGTACACCTCTGTCTTTTTGCTCCCCAGATGCAGATCACCCAGACTTCCTGCTTGTGATCATGAAATCTCTTACGGTGTGTGGCTCCCTTCTCACTGCTCCTCAATCAACCAGCTGGAACTTACACCACAAACTGGTAGCTTTAAGGTTCTCTTTCCTTTTTTAGTTCCAGATTTAGTTCATTATTTTAAATTAATTTTCATAGCTTCACATTGGTGGGATTTGTGTTCACATCTCAGGAGCCAGGAACTCGACCACTGTTTGATTGATTAATTGATTGAAAGAAACAAGGTGGAAACAGGCCCTTCGGCTCACCAAGCCCTCCTGCTAGCTGCACCATTCTGCCATCCAGTTTAGTTACCTAAACTTGGAGAATTGATAGTTGGGTTGGAAGCTGCCCAAGCAGAATATGAGCTGCTGTTCCTTGCTGTTGCTGTTTGCATCTGGCCTCACTCCGCCAATGAAGGAGTCACAGGACAGAAAAGAAAAAAAGATTCTTACTGTTTACGCTATCTAATCCCTTTCATGATTTTGTACACATCTATCAGGTCACCCCACAGCTTCTGCCAAACAGGGAAACCAAGTCCAGCCCATCCAATCTCTCCTGGTAACTGAAATTCTCCAATCCAGGTGAATCTCCTTCAAGGGCTGAGTAATTTTGCCCAGGATGGAAAAAACAAATACTTGAGATCATAGCTTTAAGGTGGGAGGGGTAAATTTTACAGGAGATGCACGAGGCAACAAGTGGGTGCCTGGAATATACTGCCAGTGATGGTGGTGGAGGCAGATACGATAGTGGCATTTAAAAGACTTTTGAATAGACAAATGGATATGCAGGGAATAGGATATGGATTATGCACAGGTAGATAAGAGATGGTTTTGATATCATGTTTCGCACAGACATTGTGGGCTGAAGGGCCTATTCTTGTGCTGTTCTATGTTCATTATTCTAAATCTCCTTCTGTTTTGATATTCTTAGTGGTTCCTAAAGCATAACCAGGGCAATGCTTCTAACTACATAATAAACTGGGCGATTCCATCTTACTTGAAGCCTGAAAGATTGATATTGACTTTTGAATCAGGGATGCCAATAAGAATTGGAGGGATTAATGATAAACGGCAAGTCACAGTGTGCTCAAAAACTGCTTGTCCTTGAGCAAGTGCTTTTAAGTTTTGAATAGTAACTGATAACAGCTGCAAAGTGCACAACTAATTGTCCACGGACTAAATGTTAATGAATGGAGTTTTGTTTATTTTGCACCGAAGGCTGAGAAAGATTATGCCTTGGGCAAGTGAGAAGGTGAGAGTTACTATAAATAATCTTTAGCCACTTCAATACTTCCAAAACAAGACGACTACTTCTCTTTGGGGGGGGGTTACACTTGACGTAAAATGGAAAAGCTTTTATAATCTTCTACATTAGAAGCATTAAAAAGTGACATTTAAATGAACAGAAATAAATTGGTTTAACAGCTGTGCTAAAGACGCTGAAGGGAGAAAATCACAATCTGTCAACCTAATTTTCTGTCTCGAATAAAAATGCCGTCAAATTGCAAAATATGTGTCAATTAACCTGTTTACTTGCGTTCAGGGATACTTGGCAATTCTGGAAATATGGTGCTCTCTCCTATTCTACCCTGAATCAATAGAGGTTCAATGAACCACAATTCATCTTTGTAAGTAGACAGTCTATAGCCTTTCCAGTATCAGCAATAAGTTCAGCCATTTCAAATTATAATTACTGCTTCAGGTTACTAGTGAAAATAATCCTCCTATTCCTATTTCTGTCTTCTCCACACCATTTTCTGTTCCTTTTAGTATTCACCATGGAAATGGACTTGACCGATAATGAGTTCAAGGATGGATTTAGCTGGGTGGCATGGTGGTGCAGCGGTAGACTTGTTGCCTTACAATGCCAGAGTCCCCGGATCGATCCTGACCTTGGGTGGTGTCTGTGTGGAGTTTGTATATTCTCCCTGTGGTAAAGAAGATTCAATACCTGAACATAAACAGCTATTTCCCTTCAGGAAATGGTATAATTTAAATGGCAGTCCTATCATTATTGTCACCATGGATACAGAAGCTACATCATTTCTCAGCCACCCACTTTACTGAATACATTTCAGTTCACTGCATTATCGTCTGTACCCGCTGCAGGTCTTGGTGCAACAACGGAGCTTAAAGGTGGGCTGCATTTCCTAAATGCAGGCTGCATTTCTTGAAGGTGAGATTCACTTAGCCAATATAATGGTAAATTTTATAAAACAAGGAACTGCAGAAAGAGACGGCACAGTGGTGCTGCTTTGCAGCACCAGAGACGTGGGTTCAATCCTGACTACGGGTGCTGTTTGTACAGAGTCTGTACATTCTCTCTGTGACTGCGTGGGTTTTCTCCCAGTACTCTGGTTTCCTCCCACAGTCCTAACACACACCAGTTTGTAGGTTCATGGTCTTCTGTAAATTGTAAAATGGACCTAATGTGTAGGTGTAGAGCTAGTGTACAGGATGATCGCTGGACGGAGCGGACTCGGTGGGATGAAGGGTATTTTTCAACTCTGTATTTCTAAAGATGCGTTTACAAAGAAAGACGCACAGTGTTGGAGTGACTCTGCAGATCAGGCAGCATCCTTGGAGAACATGGATAGATGACATTTCAGGTCAGGAGTCGGAAGAAGGGTCACAGCCTAAAACATCACTATTTCATGTTGTCCAGAGATGCTGCCTAACCAAAACTTGATGTCTTCAGTTGTTAGTTTAGTTATTCATCTAGATGGTTTGTCAGGCTATTTATATCTACCTATGGTTAACCATTTGTCAGTCCAACACTATCCCTTTAATAGTAACTTTTGGCAGGACAGATGGATACTTCAAAGAGCAACCTCCACACTTGCAGGCTTTTCAGCTAAAATGGAATTGTCAGCTTTCACATATTGACACATTCGCGCAGTGGTAGAGTTGTTGTCTTACAGCGCTAGAGACCCGGGTTCAATCCTGGCTAGGGGTGCTGTCTGTACAGAGTTTGTACATTCTCCCCGTGGCCACATGGGCTTCCTCCAGGTGCTCTGGTTTCCTCCCACATTCCAAAGACGTGCAGGTTTGTAGGTTAATTTGCTTCTGTAAATTGTCCCTAGTGTGTAGGGATAATGGATAGAACCAATGTATGGGTGGTCATTGGTCTGCGCAGATTTGTTGGGCCGAAGGGCCCATTTCCACGCTGTATCTCTAAACTGAACTGAACTAAGGTATCAAGCATTGCTCTCATTATTATTGTCATGGTTGGCAGGCTACTTTGGAAAACAATCAGAGCTCAGGAAAATGCCTGGACCTAGTTTGAAGAACCAGCTGATCACAAGGCCATCTGCAAGGATATTTTAGTTCTACGAGAAGAATTTATTTTCTTTCTCAGAGACATTCAAGCAAGCTTAGTACTTGATTTAATAAAGAGAAAGAGAGAGAGAGAGAGAAAGAGAGAGAGAGAGAGAGAGAGAGAGAGAGAGAGAGAGAGACGGAGAGTCGG